>NW_019174365.1:4119604-4219347 GCF_002260705.1 Seriola dumerili | reverse complement strand
AAACAGTGGATGATAAACATATTCAGTTTCATTTTTGAATAGCTTCATGAGGACAGTCAGGTATTGCTTGAATCACACTGCAGTCCAACTGAAGAGAAATGTTGTAGCCTTTCAATGTAGGAATGTGGTAATGTGGTTGTGAAACTAAATAAAAAGACTTCACAGTGGATCTGACAGTATTCTGTATCTGTTCCAGAATACTTCTGCAGAGAGACAATAATCAGGATGGATCTAACTATGTAAGTGATTAACCTTCCACTAGGTGACACTGTTCTGATCATACGGGTGGTGGAGGGGGTGAAGTTCATTTTCAAGCACCATTCATGTGTGGGGCAGAAAATAAAAACAGTTTTCTCATTTTTAAATTGTGGACATGAAATTTTGTGTTATGTTTGCACATTTTATTTGAAATTGAATTTAACAAAATCAGTCAGTGTCTATATGAATGTATAAAAGTGTGGAGAGAAAGATGACATTTTGAAACAAAGCAGAAACTTGACTTTTGTTTTGAAGAGAGTTCCTAGACAACTATATCAATCAATCACTGAATCACATAGTCTAACCATTACATAATTCTTAACCATAAAATAAAAATACAAGTGTCCTTACTGCCAATACAACAAAAACAAACACACACAATATTTCTCATTCCTCCTCTGAGTAGCTGTTGTGTGTCGTTGCTCACTCCTTTTTTAGGCAGGGTTTACTCTGACTTTCAAAAAGATTGGTTTGGCATTGGGATCGCATGTTTGACAATGTCGCCCGCTTCTGTGGCTGTAATAGCAGCAGCAGCAGTACTTGTGGAACTGCAGGATATTGTTACATAAACAGAAGTAAGTGATTCAAAACGTTTTCTAAAAGAGGCCTCTTCTTGTCTGATAAATTTGGCATAAATGTTGCAGCTTTATGTCTCAAGTATTCAAATCGTTTTTGTTTCTTTCAGGAAATAATCACCATGGAACCGCTGCTCCTCACGTCGAGAGGGGCCAGTTGAGTGGTTCGGGGCATCTGGTGAGGTTGCCTCCCGGACGCCTCCCTGGGGAGGTGTTTCGGGCATGTCCAACTCGGGGCCGACCAGGGAACGCTGAAGGGATTAAAATCTCTCGGCTGGCCTTGGAACGCCTCGGGATTCTCCCGGAAGAGCTGGTGGAAGTGGCTGGGAGAGGTCCGTCTCGACCCCTTTGCTGAGGCTGATGCTACCGGGATCCGGATAAGCACGAGACTACGAGTACGAGAAAGGAGTAGAGGAACTGGCATGGACTCGTGTTCTTCTTCAACTTAATGATATTCATGTCTAAGTAAGATTTTGAAGAAAATTTCTGAATTAACAACTTCAAGCTTACTTGATCTATATATCATTGTGTTGGTTGCTTGCAAACAGTAAAATGGCACTGATTCATTTTTGTTTAAATGCAAACAAGCTGATCTGGTGATCACATACCACACAGCTCTTTTTCCACCATTTTAAAAAGGACATTAAATTACCATTAAATACATTTTGGTAATTTAATGGTTTCTATAGGTTTCTCCGCTCTTAACCTCCAGCTTTTCCTAGAAAGTATAATCTTAAAAAAAGGACAAACAAAAGTTGTTTATCTTGATGACACACCCTGAACCAAACTTACAGGGTATTACAGCCCTCAACTTAACTCAGTTAAACTGGAGCTGATTTTAGACTATACTGAATGAATAGGTTTTATAGAAGTAGTATTGTATCACCTGTTCATATGAGGAAAGACAACTGCTGAAGCAAATAAATGGCTTTTCTCCATAGTCTGTTTCTGTGAGGCTGTAGCAGGTATAATGTTTAACTTACCATGTTTAGTCTCTTAATTCAGTCTGTTAACATGCTAACAACTGCTAGCACAATACAAAAAGTAATGTTGATGTGAATGTCATTGGTTACCAAATTTATTACAATCCACCCTGAGGGGAGCATGCCTTTATCAATTGTCAGGCATGAATAAAATGCATTACTGTCATACTGCAGTGAGTAAATATAGATGCAGGGATAATAGCTGTGTCGTTGCCAATTTGGGCACCACACCTATGTCAGTATTTGTTTTTGATGACCTTAAATTACCAGAAGCTTATTCTGTGTGACTCTGCAGATTCACATTGTGAGATAAGAGGGCATTAGTCTCCTAGATAAATACAGTAAATAAACTTGAGAAGCTCTGATGAATATCTGTGCTGCCACTAGGTGATGACAAAGCTTCAGAGTGTGTCTAGCAGCAAAGTGCAGTTGGTCATCTTACCTTTCCTACTGCACTGGTGAAGGTGATCACAACTGAAGCACCCTGTGCTATTTCCTGTATAAATGGTGGAATTTCTGTGCACTTTATGAATGTAAATCGGTGAGTTTTCCACTTTATATAGGGCATAGCAGTAAAATCACATTGTGGCTGTATGATAGGTAATATTATCAGATGATAATATAAAACACCAAGTGTTGGGGATATTTGGGGTGTGATTCTTGCATGAGAAAACATTCAGAGCTATTTAACTCTGGTAATTAGTGGATTCATTAAAGACTATTATTTCATCTTGAATGAGTAAGAATTAAACTTAAAGGGCAATACAGTGTGTTCTGTGGCAGAAATGGCATATATGAGATACATCTAGAAATAAAGTTAAATCACCCCATCTGGCTTTAGTCATTGAAAATGTCATATACTATTATTATATATTATTAATATTTTCATCCTGCTCTGAGTAACTGTTGTTTGTCATTGTTGCTTTCTCCTTTTCTTTGGGAGAGGTGAACTCTAACTTTCACAAAGCTCTGCATTGACTTTGATGGAGGGTTTGGCAACGTCGACCCCTTTTAGCTGTAGCAGCAGTGGTTTTTTGTTTCTTTCAGGAAAAATGACCAAAAACTAAAGAAGCACAAACAGAAGTTGTTGATCTAGATGATACACCCTGCACGAACTTACAGGGTATCACCTCTCAAGCTTAATTCAGTTAAGAGGTTTTGGAAGCAGACTTTAGACTCTACTCTAAAGTGAAAGATAGAACACCTGATTTATCTCACATCCACAGACTGATAAGATACTTTAAGCAATTTTTGTGTCACCTGTTCATAAGGGAAAACAGACACTGTGTATGAATACATTTATGTGATCTTTTTGTTATTGTTGTAATTTCCCAGAACAAATATAGTTTTTACATTTGGAGGTGTCACATCAGTGAAAGCAGCACATGTAATAATCCCATATTATTATGCTGAAATGGTGGCAATATGCATCCCATTGATCGTCCTTGGAATCTTCATGTTCGCCAAAGAGCATTCTTCATACACTTCTATCTACATTTGTTCACACTGCTCACACAAAATTTTTACTCATTGACTTTTGCATTGGATCAAATTACACTGTCTCCCTGCTGGGACACAGCTGTTATTTTCATTGTCTGTGAGACATTTATGAAGTTAGATTTAGAAAAGAAAAAGTTTAGTCTGTTCTAACTCATCTTGAATTAATTAATCTTTTTTTTTTCCAGAGAAAAAGCCAAGATGGTGATTGGAATGATCGCACTGAACGTCACTAATTTGATCAGAATGGAAACTAAGATGGCATGTGGATTCAATGCTTTGGTGATACTTGCCCTTGTCTATTTGTCTTTTAAGGAGAACCAGGGATCAGTTAAGAAGAAGGAAAACAAGTTAAAAAAAACAAGTTCAGAAAATATAAAGCCCAAGAAAATGCTATAGAGAATTACAATACATACACTGTAAATACACTGTATGCTGACAAGATGCCATGTTCGGAAATGCTTGTAGAAAACATTGAAAACATTGAATGGATTTTCAGGATGTCAAAAAATAAAATGAATGCATCCCTTTGCTTTGAGGTGTGTTACATTTATACTTTCAGTTTACAAGCTCCACACACTCTCAGAGCGGCAAAAGGGAAATGGCAAGCTGACTGGCTTTAATGTTGTGTAACTGCTGGGCACTGGGAATGTAACATGAAGATACACCCTGAAAGTAGAAAAGAGATTAACACATTTACCCTCAGTGTGCAAACATATCCCAGTAGCTCTATTATGGACACTGTCTAGGGCAGTGGTACCAAAACTGGGGGTCACAACCTTTATAAGGGCTTGATCAATCTGAGGGGGCTCAACATGATTAACAGGGAGGTTCTCTAGCTGAGTCTTTATCTTGTGTTGCCTCCGTGGAGCCCTGAACTTGACATATAGATCACATCTCGTACCTTACGTATTTCTGTCCTTTGTTTGTTCTCTCAAATAAATTGTGTGGCTTATAGGCCAGTAATACATTGTGCTGAAAGTTGAGATAGTACAGATGCCAGAGATGAAAAACCAATAAATTCTACGTCAGTTTTTGCGTTTAGTGTCTGTAAAATGACTAGAAGCTCATTCTGTGTTACACAACAGAAGACTCGCAGTGTGAGATGATAATAAGAGGACATCAGTCTACTACTACTTAAAGATGATTATTTTACCTTGAATGAGTAAGAACAAAAACTGAAAGTGTAATACAAAAACGCACTGTAAGATAGCAGCATTGGACAAGAAATATAACTCAAGATGTGTCAAAATTACATTGTAAAGAACAAATGCACAACTTTTGATTAAAACTTTCAGATATTTTCAACTGCTGAATGTCCTGCAGGAAGCCTGACAGGGAGCCCAATGGGAGGGGCTGATGCACAACAGAAAATAAACACAAAACCTATCATAAATCTGAGCCAGAGCTGTTGGAACGCAACAAGCAGGAACACTGTTAAGAGAGATATTAAGAAAAAAAGGAAAGTTGATGCTGGTGTGAATGTCATCACTATTACACATGTTTGTTTTTACACTAAAGTACAAATTAAAAAAGTGACAAAATGAGAAGTCAGAGGATCACCAAAAGTCATTACAATTCACCCTGAGGTGAAACCCTGAAACCTGCAGTTTGCTGATAATGGCAGTTGCAGTGGTGATGCTCGCTGTGATCTACTTTCATGAGTGATTCAATAATCTCTCAAAAAGCTTTTGTTTAAGAATTGAATAAATAGCACTATATTAATTTTCTTCCTTTTTTCTTATTTTTTAGAGATGAAGATAAAATGAACTTTATTCCCAAAGGGGGAAATGTGCAATACATGGCTGACAAATTTATTCATTAATTAACTTCAAGTATCGGTGGATCAATTGAATCATTACTCAGCAATAAAATAATTGTAAACAATCTGTGGTTTGAAAACACACTTTTGCATTGACAACTTTTTTTGCTGAATACTTTGTACATTCCTTACTGATGGTTGTACTGTAAACATTTTAAGCACATGATTTCAGTCATGGTTCAGTTAAAGTGAAATATGTCTTTTTGTAGGTGAACTGATTCAGTAATGTAATGGCTGCTATAACGTCCCCCGCCCCCATCCTCAAATTGTTCTAGTGTGATTGTCTGCCCCGCCCTAATGTGTTACACTTGCCCTGCCTTCCTGGTGTATTTAAGTCTCTGTCTTCGCCAGTTCATCTATTTTGCTCCTGTTTGTATCTGCTGTGGTTTTCCTGTTTCCACTCGTGCTCCCGTTTCATTCCTCAGTTTGGATTACTTGACTTTGTATCTTAAATTATAACAGATAGATGTTATTCAAGTTAGGTTAGGTTCAGTATCTAGGGTAAGTATCACTATCTTACTTGCTTATTTCACCGGTTACCAAAGTTATTACAATCCACCCTGAGGGGAGCATGCCTGTACCAAATGTCAGGCATGAATAAAATGCAGTAGTCGTGCTTCAGTGATTAAGTATAGATGCTGGGACAATAGCAGGGTCATTGCTAATGTGAGCTCAACACCTATAAATTCTATTTCAGTATTTGTGTTTAGAGACTGTCAATTAGCAGAAGCCTATTCTGTGTCTTAACATAGGATTCACAATGTGAGATGATAAGAGGGCATCAGTCTACCAGATAGATAGTAAATAAACTTGAGCAGCTTCGATAAATAGATGACGAAGCTTCAGAGTTTGTCTAACCGCAAAGTGCAGTTGGTCATCTTCTTCTGCAATGGTGAAGGTGATCAGACAACTGACGCAACTTTGAGGACACAAAGACAAGTCTCCCTGAAGCCAAGTACCAACTGCTGAACCAAATAAAAGGCTTTTCTCAAGATGATTGATTCAATCTCTCTGTGAGTACAGTCTGTCACTTCACTGTTAGTGTTGACATGATGCATTTCTGTGTATAAATACATTTATGTGATCTTTTTGTTATTGTTGTAATTTCCCAGGAGTAAGATAATAGTTGGATGTGGTGCATTAGTAAGCAGCACAATTCTGATCATTTTAAGTTGTGAATTTGGAATGCTGGGAATAATCATCACATTGATCTTACTTGGACTCTGCCTGTTCGACAACTGGCATTCTTCAGAGTAAGTCTATATTTGTTCACACTGCTCACACAAACTTTGGTTTCCTCATTGGATCAAATTACACTGTCTCCCTGCTGGGACACAGTTGTTATTTTCACTGTCTGTGAGATATTTATGAAGTTAGATTTATGAAAGAAAATGTTTAGTCTGTTCTAACTCATCTTGAATTAATTAATCTAATTTTCCAGAGATAAAGTTAATATCATCATTGCAATGATCGCACTGAGCATCTCTAATTTGATCAAAAATGGAAACTAAGATGGCATGTGGATTAAATTTTTTTGATACTCATACTTGCCTAAATGTGTTTGAAGGGAAACAAGAAACCAGTTCAGTAGAAGTACAAATAAGGAAGAAAGGAACATGACTGTAATGAAATTAATATCAAGAACTGACTGTTTGTGTAGGTAATTTTACCTTCAGTTATGGGTGATGCAGTTCTGTTGATTAGTGGTTGAGTGAAAAAGGGGTTCATTGTTGATAAAATTGGCATTGTGCTTCAAACAAGCAAAGTGATAGTTACAAGCTTTGATTTAATAATTGTTACAAATTTTTTGTGTTATGTTATTTCTTGGTCTTGTTTGAATGAACGGAATTAGTTTTTCTCTGAGGCTGCACAGTGGTTCTTTGACTTTAGTATTTAGCTATAATGTTTAATATACCATGTTGACTCTCTTAGCTTAGCATATTAAAATACAATGCAATGCATGTAAAAATGATGCTGGAGTGAATGTCATTACCTGTAGAAGTTTGTCTTTACACTAAAGTCCAAATAAAAAATGTGACCTGATGATGGCACCAAATGAAAGGTCTAAGGATCACCAAAGTCATTACAATTCACCCTGAGGGGAAGATGTCTGTACCAAATGTTATAGCATAAATACAGTACTGTCACTGTGACTGTGACTGAACAGACGGTGTCTGTTTCCCAACTTCTGTTGTAGGCAAATGAGGTCTTCACGATGACTCTTGGGTCATTAGAGTTTTTGCATACATCCACCTTCGGTTTGACAATTGCAGTTGTAGTGGTGATGCTTGCTGTGATCTCCTTTCATGAGTGATTCAATAATCTCTCAAAAAGCTTTTGTTTGAGATTTGAATAAATTGCACTATATTTAAACATTAAAGCACAACACACTTCTAAAACATCATTTTCAATTGTTAATTTCCTGTTTTGCTTTTTTTAAGAGATGAAGATAAAATGAACTTCATACTCCCACAGGGGAGAAATCTGTAATACCTGGCTGGCAAGTTTATGCTTCTCTAATTAACTTCGAGTATGAGTGGATCAATGGAATCATTACTCTGTAATAAAATAAAAATTCTAAACAATCTATGTTTGGGAAGTACATTTTTGCATCGACAACCTTTTTGCTTAATAATACCTCATAGATTTCTTACTGATGGTTGTATTGTAAACATTTTGAACACACAATTTCAGCCATTGTACTGATTCAGTTTAACCTAAATGCAGACTTGAGTTGATGTTGAGAGGCGACACTTCCCCGTGTCAGTTTTTCAAAAGGACAGTTTTAATCACCTCAAATAGTTCTAAATACAACATTCAGTTACTGTTACAGTGAAATAAATCTCTTTGTAATGGAAGATGTTTATCAATTTAATGGCTGCTATGAGGTCCAGCATCCTCCAATTCTCCTTGGAAAGAACCACGTGAGGGAAAGAAAACAACTTGTTTACATGTGGGACAGAATATTTTTGAAGTCCTGACCTCAGTAACCTAGAAACATTAACCCTTTAATGGTATTTTCCAGTGTTTGTTAATGCACATTTTGAGTTGCGATATCTTGAACTATCTCATTCATCAAACAGTGATTTCTCGTATATGTGTCAAAACTGACATAATCACACACACCCAGAATGAGCCAGTTGGACTGGGACAGACAATAAAACAGAAGCTTCATATAAAACAACTTTAATGAGTCGAGTTCAATCTGCAGATTTCTCAACTCTGACATCAGAGCACAAATATTTCAATATTTATAAATGTGTGACTACTGAGGAGTTACAGACTTCAATTTTAAGCAGTTGTTCCTGAAAATTTGCCAGTGTTACATTTTTATGTGTGTGTGTCCTACTTGCAGGAGGACTGCTGTGTGTGTTTGTCTTGTTTTCTGGTTATTTCAGCTGTGGGTGGACGCTGGAGGACCGGGCTGAGCTGGTGCGATCCCATCAGGCTGTGAGGACGGGTCTGTAGAAGAAGAAGTTATTGTCGTCACACCCACAGAATCAGATGAAAATAGCAACAGCATTTTAAACATATGACAACAGCTAAGACTACTCACACATGCCGTTCGGAGCTCCAGGGTGTCGCGGGGCCATCGGCTGGGTATTGCCTCCACTGGGCATCATACGGTTGGGCATGGACTGACCTGAAGAAGAAGGAAGGACTAAAATGTTAGGAGTACGCTCTTAAAAAATTAAGAGCTGAGTGTGAAAATGTGTCTGTAGTTTAACTTGACTTGTGGGTGCACAAAGTCCAAAAAGTGTTTGATTTTCTGCATGTGTGTGTGTGTGTGTGTGTGTGTGTGTGTCTGTGTCTGTGTGGCCTGACCAGAATGCTGCATTGTGTATCCTGGCTGCCCCTGCTGCTCCCTCTGCTGGCGGACCTTCATCTCTGCCTGTTTCAGCTGCTCGGTGTGAAAAGTCTGTCTCTCTGATAGAAGCTGCTGCCGCTGCTGCTCCAGCTGCATGACACACATACATATAAGACTTGGTGACACGAGATAGGTATGCTACTGTTGCTTCTGGACATAAACCTTGCAGAAAGTTTCATTGTCTTTGTTTTGGCCAGAAGCAGATATTAGGTTCACTCACAGCCTCTTTCTCGCGGTCCATGATGGTCTCCAGCTCCTCAAAGTGTCTCAGTTTGATCTCCAGCTTCTTCATCTGAGTCTCCACCAACAGAGCCACCAGGGACTTGATCTTCCTCTCTTCTACTGCAGCCAAGTGCTGTGAATACAGGAAGAAAAAGATGAAGACAGTTAGAAGGAGATGAAGTTAGAAGAAAAATGAAAACAAAAATGAGTGAGGGACTGGGTGGTAAGTGCCCGTGACACGGTTTAGAACAAAAGGAAAATGAAAGAAGTATCAGAGTTCAGATAAAGAAAACAATGAGGAAGAAGAGAAAAGATACGAGGCGAGAGGAGGTGGAGGAGGGTAGAATAAATTAGGTGTGCCAGAGCGTGGCAGGGATGGAGAGAGAGAATAAATGAGGAGACTGAAGGGAAGAAAAATAGCAAATCAATAATCAGCAAATAAGGGGTTGGACAGTAATTGATCTAACCATACATGTTGACAGGACACATTTTAAGTAATCACAATGTTGCAGGTTTATATTATTGCTAGAACTATATCACAGTAGTTGGCCAGTAGTTGACTGGACATAAACACATCTTTGCCACACGCTAGACAAAGACACAAGGCAGAGACTTACATTGAGACCTTAGATATAACTGCAGCCTTCTCTGTTTAGGAGAAATATATTATTTACTTTCTTGCCAGTTGGATGAGAAGACTGATACCACTCTTGGCAACCAGTCAGCTTAGCACAGACTGAAAGTAGGGGGACACAGACAGCCTGGCTTTTTTCAAGTCCACTTTTGGATTCAAAAATGATCAAGATTACAATGGACAATGTGTCAATTTTGTTTGTATATTATACTTTTTTTTTTTTTTTTTTTTTTAAATCAGTACATGGCTGTTACCAACAGAGGCTTGCTGGTGAAGTAATACGCCCTCTATGCCATATTCAATGTATTATACAGAAAACTACTAAGGGCAGATGATTGCATGTCTGAATTTTCTTCCCCTCCATTGCAACATAAAACAACAATTTTTGTTTTTGGCCGGAAAAACTGGATAATCTCAGCCTCTGCCAATTATATGTGCAAAGCCAGGTATTAAATTGGTTTCCGAGATGGTGGCTGTTTTGGTTGCTAGGAGACCTCTGACACAACTGGAAAAAAAAAAAAACTATTTAAAATGACGACCATTGCCTCACTTTATCCTCCTGTGATTGGTCAGTTTTGAAGTGGGAGGGCCGGCTTTACCTTGGCCTTTGTGGCAGCTGAGGCCAGAGCAGCTGCTGCTGCCGTGGTAACACTGCCCTCCACCAGCTCCAGCTCCATCACTCTCCTCCCCTCGTCCGCGTCTCCCTCTCGCCGCACTACGCTCTCGTCATCATCTCCCCTTCCTGGATCATAGACAGAATTTCATGAATACAGCCAGTCATATACACATGCAATATATATATACAGTAGATACATACTGTACATATTTATATACCATCTCTCTCCTCTCCAAGAATATTTTCCGCATTTTCCCTTTTGACTTGTTCTCCCTCCACTTTTGCCCCACTAGGTTCCACCTTGAGCCCATCCGCCCTTCCAGGGACCTGAAACACAGACAGACACAGACACACACACCGTAAGCTACAAAAATCACAAGTAGATACAATAAAACTCTCTCCAAGCTCTTGTTGTTGCATTACCTGATGGGAGGTGGAGTTTGTCTCCATTTTTTCTGCATCCATCGATTCTAAAGGACAGAGGAAGACAGAAAAAATATGCATCATAGACTGTATAAAGAAACAAATTCAATTGAGGGTGATTATGTGTATATTATATTTAAGTCTTACCTATTTTTTCGGGCTGATTGGACGTTTCAGAAACCTTGTCCACTGAGTCCTCCTGCACTCTGGAAAACTCCTCTGAAGACAAAGACGTAGAATCACAACACACACCCTGAACATATACAGTATACTATCTCAGAACTATACCATAACCTAGACTACACACAAATGCCCTCTCACCCAGTGCCGCCTTAGCTGCAGCTGATGCAACCCGTGGATCCACCACGGATGCCAGGAAGGCCACAGTGCTCATTACGGGATTCTCCGATTGGCTGAAAGGCACAGGCTGGTACGCCAGTGGACCCAGAGAGGCCGAGGAGTCTTCTAGATAAGGGTCTTCTATCGGCAGACGGAGGAAGTGGAGGATACACTCGTCCTGCGTTCTGGAGCCCACGTGCTCGGATACTTTGTTCCAGTCGTCTCTGTAAACCTCTAAGGCCTGAGAGAGACACGGGAGACAGGTGAGGAGGAAAGACAGAGGAACAGGCAGAACACCAGGGCCTATCTAATAGATTCTCCTAAATCAAAAACAAGCCTTTTCCCTTTTAGGGAAGCACTGAGTCATGTGTAAGATCCATGATAGAAAGCCAAAAACATACAGCAAGTGATTTCCTTACCTCTAATAACAAGAGTGTCTCTTGCTCTGTCCATTCCCTTCCTGCACTTGCTCCTTTAGTCTAAAGCAGATGGCATAAGAATATTAATATTATTAATAATAATAACGATAATTTTTCCTACAACTAATTTCAGAAAGTAATAAAAATAGGGGCTAGAAATATATATAAATGGAAAAAAATATCTATTCTACCAGACACAGTACCAGAATGTGAGAAAAATGAAAACTACAATGTCATTTTAAGTATATTTGTATTGTTACTGTGTGAGACCTTCGGGTGTTTCTTGGCATAGATGTCGGTGCGCAGACCGAAGTTCTGGCAGTCTGAAGGCTTCTCTCTGCTCTTTTCTGGGAAATACAACATGTGCTGCGAGGCGGCCACCTGCAAGAGTAAGAGCGAGCAGCAGAGGCCATCAAGAGGCGTTTCATATCCATCTGTGTTCAGCTCTTGTCACGTGCTATGCGTGTACAGTGCGTGTGTTTTTGTGTTACCTGCAGGGGTTTGTGCTGTAGTGGGGCCAGCCCGGACGGCGTGTCGGCGAGTACGTTGAAATGAGGGGTGGGTGGGGGTCCCATGGGGAGGGGTCTGCTCTCAGCATCCACTTGGTAGTTAATCAAACCCCACTGCTCCAAAAACGCATGAACCCTAGACACAGGTATATATTTTTTATTTTCTACTGGTTGCACTATAATGCTGGAAAACTCCCGCAACAAGAGAAAAAATATAAATACACTGACGAATCAGCATCATGTTGTAATTAAAAATGAAAGCTGCCTTTAAACTGCAGACTCACTAACTACACCAGCGTGTTCCTTCGCAACATTAACAGATTTAATTTGTTAACACATTTACAAACCTGAACGCCTACACACTACACTTAATTTAGCAGATGCAGCAGATGTAGCAAAAACACCCACACATACGTTATACCTCATGACAGCACAGACGTCTCCGGTGAGGTTGCGTCTGCAGGACGTTGAACTGAGGTATTCCTGGGGGTTGAGCCGGTATGTGTCGATCATGAAGTTGCGGTACGCCAGGTAACTGCAAAGTACAGGAAAGATCACGCTGTTGGTGAGGCGTTCTCCCTCATCTAAGTTAATGATGATATCTGAATGTCAGCAGTACTCACATTTCTGGAGATTTGGACTTGTTCTTGCCATTAAAGAATTCAGGCAGTGCACGTTTCTCTATTAAGTGAGTGCTGGAACACATGGACACAAAATGTTTTTTTTGGGTTTGGTTGTACTCTCTTGGCGAAAGAGAACAGGCCGGTGTCAGTAAAAGTTTGTGTATCTGTATGTGCTTGTTTACCTGTTGTAATTGAACCAAGATGTGTAGCTTGGTATTATAATGTGATGGGTTTGTTCTGTGATATTGTCCTCTCCCTCTGATAACCGTGGCATCTCTCCTCTTCCCTCTTCATCCTCCTAAACACATACACACAGTGTCAATTCAACAACTTTTTTTTACTTTGCTGAATCAAAAATACTAAAATCAATATAGATTACACAAACAAAAACATTCTGATTAAAGAAAAGTGGCATAATATTTACCCTTCCTGGAAAATCATCCTCCTGTTCATCTGGAAGAGAGACGGCGAAGGATGAAAAATCAAGATGCATTCACACAAAGAAGAGAACAAGTGAATATTAAAATTGTTTTTAAAATGTTTTGATCTAGGAACATTTACACATTCTAGTTTCATTTGGAAACATTTCCTATATGCAAGCTTACCCAGGTCGGCCATGGTGCCTCCTTTAACAGGAGTATTCTCACTGTCTTTTTTCAGGTTGACTACAAAGACAGGGTAAGATATTAAAGACAACTTGGAGAAGACATGAAATGCATCTGAAAACCTTTATGAAAAACTTGACTCGTACAAAACATTTTTAGTGAGTTATGCTGTTGCTGTCTTTGAGTGTTTTACCATTCTTGGGTAATATGACTTCCTCCATGTTAGGAACAGGCGTAGGGTCCTCCATGTCTTTGGTCAGGTCCTCTTCTGGCTCTTCCTCCTGTTGTCCACGCCTTCTACTGTACACACAAAACAATTGGTCCTGACACCTTGCACGGAAATGCCAAAGCCAGAAGTAAACCCTCATGCTCGGAAGAAACAGTTGTCTCTTACCCCTTCTTTCCTTTCTTCCTGCCTTCAGAGGAAGGAGGAGAGGGGGATCGTCTTCTCTTTTTGGATGGGGTGGACTTTGAGTCCTGGAAGATATGGTAGAGGTAGGTGAAGAAAAAAAAAACAAAGAAAGCAAGAGCGTAAGTGTCTTTGACTGAGCAACAAAGATCAACACCCTTCACATTAAAAAACGAAGGATCAAGGATCACACTTGCTTTCTCTAGTTGAATTAATTGTCCAATATTTAACTGATTATTAATAATAAGAGAATAGTGTCCTTCTACAAGCCCTCCAGACCTCCTGTGCCTTCAGCCAGACAAACCTGGTCATCTCGGAGGTGAATACGCTGGCGGAGGATTATTGGTACATTCCTCTCATCCACACAATAGTCTTCCTCGTTCATCCACTCATTGAAAACATCTGTGTCTAGAACCCAACCAGCATGGACCTGGAACAAACAAACACACACAAATATTAAATAAAGAATTCAGGTGTAGAGTATTGTGTGCTGGCCTATCTCATCATTGTCCAAACTAACACACATCAGATCACATTATCAGAGGCAAGTTAATCTCGCCGTGGCTTTTTGTCCCTGCCAACCATCATTCTCTCTCTAACGGTAAGTAAATCAAACTGCTCAGGAGCAAACAGGAGCAAACACACCCACACTGGATGCCTCAGCAGGTAGGGACAAGTTAATTTTGAACACTGTTTTGAGTGTGGTATAGAGAGTTGTAAGCCTATCCATGCTCACCCTCCAGGGTTTCTCTGGATGTGGTGGCTCTTCAACCTCTCCTTCAACATCACTTGAGGACAGCCAGCTGTCATAACTGTTAAAAAAAGAGACAAAAGACATAATGTGTAAGTGTTCTGATTGTGTGCGAGCACCTACGTGTGTGAGTGTGGGTGCTTGTGCATTACCTGTCAGGGTGCATGCCCCAATGTACCAATACATGCTTGTCTTTTCGCATGACAGGACACATCCATTCATCTGAAAATGGATGTGTATAAAAAAAATGTATCAAGTTAAATTGGTACTATACATTTACAACAATAACAAACACATAATGTGCGTGCACAAATTTCAACTGACCTTCCTCTGTAGAAGCAGATGAGGGGTAGACGTGGTGACTGGCAAGCGTTCGGTCCTCAGTGAGTGTACCCTGTGCAAGGACAAACTGTGACCCAGCAGCACTGAGAGGGAACTACATTACCATAGCTACAGTAGTTTTAATCAGTCAGATCAGCCTTAGTAAACTTCTAATCTGCATTTCCAGCATAGATTTTCTCTCTTCATTGGTTCTATTGATTTATCCCTAACTCTCTTCTGCAGCACTTTACCTGGTGCTTGGTGATGATATTGGTCAGTCTGCTTGCTAACTCCTGATCAAGAGTGGGGTCCAGATATACCACAGGCAGTGACATACAATTGTTCTGTAGACACACAAAACAGAGGTGCAAGTTCATCAGTGGTGTGTCTTTGATAGTCTGGTATCTGAATATATGTGTCTCATTGTCACCTGGATCAGTGCCCCTTCAATTGTACCAAACATCTCAACATTCCTCTCTGTTCTTGATGGATTCTGCAAGTCAAATCTTCGCCTGCGAAGGTAGGAAGAGGAACAAAGAGATATTACAGACACAGCAAGACAGAATCAAACAAATGCAGAGCAGGTTTTCCAAGGGAAAATCAATGTGAAATGGTCATGGCACATTAAGCTTGATACCCACCAGCCTTGCTCTGCTTTGAACTTGTAGGCAGTGCCAAGAATGTGGCAGAGTCCACCCCCTGGTCGCAAGTCCAGGAAGCACTGAGCCTAAAGAGAAACAATAATGATTGCTGTTTATCTTATTTTCTATGTTTTAACCCATTGTGTCATTTTAAGATCTGATTAGAGTAACATTCACCATGAAAGTTGGACACTTTGGAGTCTGCAAACAACCAAAGGAACAAGTTCTCTGATTTATAATTTTATAGTGGGACAAAGTGAAACAATGAGAGACAGACTCACAGGCAGTTTGGTGAGAGCAGGACTGGTAGCTTGTCGGCCAAAGGCATCCTCCTGAAACTGGAGCAGCTGTAAAGTGACTGCAGCCAGGGCCTGGCATGATGGAGCATCCACCAACACAAACTGACAGACACACACACATTTTGAAAGGGATATGAAGAGAATAATTTTTAATCAACATGCTTTAAATAAATAATAACACATATAATCTTTAACCTTAACAATGTCTTCCTGCATTTACCGACAGTCTCACGTACGTTAAAGCTGTGTATGGGCTGATAAATCGCTTGGATTTTGCAACATTTGTATTTCATCTTGAATAGGTAAATCACTATTCAGTCTCATTACACAAATCTTGATAGCCAGTGTAAAGGTAGCGTTATCCAGCATGAGACGTTTGTTTACAGTGTGAGCCATACTAGCAGGGGGCGGCTAGCTTGTTAGCTAGCTTCGTAGCCAGCTAACTACCTTTTTGTAGTGCTTCCCGATCCACTGTCGCACCACCTCCAGTTGGGCTAAAGTATCCGGACTCTCCCAGAACCTGGCGGACGGGCTGCTCTCTTTTTTCCGATGCACAGCCGCCCCGGAGCTGGTCTGGCTCGTCCCGGGAATCCCGAGGTTTGCTCCTCCGGACATTGTGGCCATAATAAAACGAGACTAATTTCAAACGGGAGAACAAAACTGCTAGCTTTTGTGTTCTCGCTTTGTCTCGCGAGAAGCGGCGTGATTATCGCAATTCGGTATAAGGGTTTGCTGCATTTTATTTTTTTATTTTTTACATTTTCAAGTATTCTTTAAATTTAAATATCAAAAATTTTTAATCCGTAGCATATGCTTAAAATATGCAAACATTTGATTTTATCCACTACAGAAAATACACACATTTGCAAGCTAGGACTTTTACTTTGAAGTGATACATTACAAGGAAGTAACTGGGCAGGAAATGTAAACAGAAGTGAAAAAGTGACACTGGTTAGTATGTAGCAACTCACATATTTTAATGCTGTAATTCAAAACTATCCTTCAAATATTAGTCTGAAAATGCACGTATCAGTTGTCTTCAGTGTTTTGTTGCAGTCTTTCCGTTCTTTAACAGTTTTTGGAAAAACAAACTCCTGTCCAGCTGAGGCAGCGAGTTTCTTTTACGTCGCATTCTATAATTGGATATCTGCAAAACCACAGATCCACACACCCTTAGACTAAGCAGACAGTGGAAACTTCTCTGCTAGGCACTGAAGCACCAGCACTCTTGTGAGTAACAAGAACTCATACAACCTCTCACTTCATGTTTTCCTAGGCCCTGAGATCCCATGGGTGTCCAGGGTCTGACCACTTATGTTGAGGGGAACAGACAATTTCTCCAAGATGTGAAGTTCAGGGACAGTCGCCTGGTTATTGATGGTTGCAGTCTGTATTTCCGCCTCTACTTTAACCACGGTTTGGACCAGCAGCATGGAGGGGACTATGATGCTTTCGCTCGACTTCTCACCCAGTTCCTCTCTGCGTTGGCTGCCTGCAACATCCAGCCGTATGTGGTACTGGATGGAGGTAAAGATGCTGTAGAATAACAAATCGATCAAATTCTTGCACCCTATAGGCTACTTAATTTTAGAACTCAACTCCTTACAATCAATAATATTAGTATGTATTTTTATTTGCAAGATACAATTCAAAGCAGTAAAATTTTCAAGATCCTTTCATTTCTTATTTTTAAAGCAATTCAGATTCACACCATCTCAACCAGACAGTCATCCTAACCTGGTAGTAGTTGGTAGTTTATTTTCCATTCTCTTTTATTAAGTCCCACAGAGAATATTTTAAAGCAACCTTAATTGCTGTTTTATAATCTTGTTCCTCTGTGTCATAACACAGATTTCTAACTGTGAGAATTATATATATTATATTTAGGTTGAGGTGATCAATAGCCCCCCATTTTCTTTCTTTCTTTTTCTTTGACTTAAATAATGACATCAAGTGTTTTGGTTAGTATAGACAGTGCTTTGATTAGTGAATTAGATTAAATGACAGCAGTTTGCTCATGTTTGATAGAAATTGATTAAATGGTTAACTTGATCCTGCACAAAGTCTGAAGTGTGTCTGCAGTTGTAACCCACCCATAATTATGTAATTTGGGTCTTTTTTTTTATGACTATAAGGGATGGACCCCAGTGACAAGAAGTTTGCCACTCTGCGTCAACGTCTGCAGTCCAAGATAAAGGAGGCAGACAATATCTCTCATGGCCGCAGTGGCTCTATTCTCCCCATCCTCACAAGAGATGTCTTCATTCAGGTCCTCAGCCAGAGAAGAGTCCCAATATACCAGTGTTCAGCTGAGGCTGACTGGGAGATTGCATGTTTGGCTCACCAGTGGAAGTGCCCAGTTCTGACCAATGACAGTGACTTTTATATCTTTGACCTTCCAGGTGTGGGTAGTGCCAGGACTTTTGTATCCAAATGCCCATTGTAATGAATTGGATTGATTTTTATTATCTTGATTTTGTAGTTGTTCCATATTGTTTTTGTCTTCTATGTGTCATCTTAGGTGGTTACCTGCCATTCAATTTTTTCCAGTGGACCAACCTTAACGGTAAAGCCTCTCATCGCTACATCTCAGCTCGGTGCTACACCACTAATGGCCTTTGTCACTGGTTTGGGGGAATGAACCCGGAGTTGCTACCCTTGTGTGCTGTCCTAACCGGTAATGACTATGGCACTCCAAAAGATGCTGAAACACTGCTTGCTGTGTTAGATGTTGGGAGAGGCGGTGGCAGGGGTAAAGGTAGAGCACCCTCCTCCCGCATCGAGGGCATCCTTATCTGGCTGTCTTCTTTTTCAAGCCCGGCGGAGGCCCTGGAGGAAGTGAGCAGGTTAATGGGGGAGGAAGGTTTTAGGGGGAAGAGAGGACAGAAAGGTGGGCTCAGCTCACAACTGTGGGCAGGTATGCAGGAGTACCACCTCACCCCTCAAAGCTCTCTGGCTTACTGGTTCTCTGGAGGCAAGGCAGCTCCAGGAGGCTGGACCTCTGGGCTCGCACAGCTACCAGGATGCCTTTCACTGGCTGCAGCAAAAGGGTTTTTGGCCCCCTTGGTGGTGGATGCTCTGGTGATGCATAGGGTCCTGCTCATTCCACAGGTGGAGAACAGCAAACTCTCCAGCAGCCACTGTAGTGCTAGAAAGATACGTCAGGCTATATATGGGATATTACAGCAAACAGGCAGTGTGCAGCTATTGAGGGGACCAGGGAGTGGTGTCCAAGCACAGGATACCATGGTACAAGAAAATTTCAGCCAGGGTATGAGAGGTGGGAGAGGGCGAGGGGGAAGAGCACGAGGAGGTGGTCACAGCAGTGGAGGTAGGGGTCAGGATTGCATTGAAAAAGCAGCTGGTGGAGGTACAATGCAGACTCAGGGCTCCAGTGCCCCCATTTGTGTGGAGGAGTACGACCGTTTGGACCTGAACTTGAGGAAAAACCAAGAGGAGGCACATCCGCCGAGAACCCCAATACATCTGGATACACTTGGCCAGGTGAACATGGCAACAAAATTTATTTCTTTTATGTATACCATATTTGTTTTGTCCATTTTCTAAAAGAAAATGTACATTGATTTTATAGGCTCCTGTGGCTGTTCGTCTCGGTGTCCTGTTAGAAGTCTTAGGAGTGAAGGAGTCTGATCTGGCCGCTGTTCCTCTCCACCTGAGGCTCGCTGTAGCAGTGACAGGCTTCTGGGTGCGAGAGGCAATACCTACACCCTCACAGCCCCAGGTCCAGGCTTTGGTGCTGGGCATGGTTTATGGAGAACTGTCCTGGAACAACCAGCCTGGAGCTACCCATTACCAATATGCTGGTTAGTTGCGTTCTATCTGTCATTTTATTCCACAAGGTTACAGAGACTAAAGTGTCCCTCAAGAACAAGGCAAATAGTGACCCATCCGTAATGATCTAAAACCTGTTGCTGCTGTGTATCATCCTAGTCCCACAGCTAAACTGGGCTGCGGAGCGCAATGTGTTGTCAGGGCTGGACCGACAACGTGTGAGACCAGGGGAAAGACGGGGCTTGGATGTCGGAGTGGCTCACAGTTTGAGCCAATGGCAGGCCTGCCTCTGGAGTGCACTGTGTCTCAATCAGCTATTGCTGCAGCCGCTGCCTGAACCCCACTTGTCATGGTAAGACACAGGGACGTAAAAGAGATAACACACAGTTTGCATTTTCAATGTACGTGCTGCAACAATGCAACTATTTTTATTATAGATTAATTAATTATCAGTTATTTTGTTGGTTTGTTCTATAAAATGTCATAAATGGCTATCACAAGATACATTTGTGCTTAATGATTTTCTTAATCAATGTTGTTGATAGCTAATTTTGTGGTGATTGGCTAGTTGATTAATTGTTTCAGCACTGATGAGAACATTATATAAATTGCTTTTGGCGATGGTTCCCAGAGCTTTTCACATAAGTGTAATTAATACAAGGGTAATAAGGGTTGGTTCACAGAAATTATAAAAAAAAAACTTCCAGTTAGTTTTAGTTTTATTTGCAGAGGTTTTGAGGTGACTGTCTCTTGATGTTTCTGCTGCCACCTTAGTAGAATAGAGGATGATGGAATTTCATTTGTGGTGCTTAAAACATCAGAAATCAGCAGCATTTTTGTCTGTGGATTTTCTAGAGTATCTTGGGCTGAGTTTCCAGAAGAGCACATTGCTGAAGAAATTTTTAAATATAATTTTCAAAGTGAAAATTTAAAACTTACATTCTCCTCCATTTTTTGAGAGTGGACCTGAAACAAATCTCAAACTAACTGCAGATACCACTGTGACAAATGGAAAAATTGTATTTTTGTTCTAATTTGGTTGCCTCCTTTCTCCTCACTGTGCGTGTCTCAGGTTGTTCAGTGGTACCTTGGTGCACGGCATCCTCAAGTATTTAAAGGGGGGCCGAGCTGCTGAATCTCTCCTAGCCGGGGGCTCCTTGTCTGGACAACTCTACTCCTCCCTCCTGGATGTTGTGAGGAACTGCAGCTCCAAAGCCCATCCCTCCTCTTCGGCTACAGGCAGAGGGAGGAGAGGCAGAGGCCGTGGAAGGAGAGGAAGAAGGGGAGGCGGTAGAGGAGCGCGGGGAAGGGGGCAAGGGACCGAGGAGATAAACAACAGGTTTGCTCTCTTGATGAGCGAGGAAGAGTCTGATGATGATTGGTGAGGAGGCGGAGAAAAATGAGCCAATCGATATGAAGCACTTGCGAGGGGCCAAATGAAGGAGGACATTCCAGTGGTTTATAAAACATGCTCAGGGAATGCTACAGTCATTTTCAAGTGAAGAACAACACCTCTTCGTGTTTACCACTGTGCGTC
This sequence comes from Seriola dumerili, assembly GCF_002260705.1. Taxonomy (NCBI): domain Eukaryota; kingdom Metazoa; phylum Chordata; class Actinopteri; order Carangiformes; family Carangidae; genus Seriola; species Seriola dumerili. Next base: position 4,198,204 of record NW_019174365.1, on the reverse strand, counting down.
AACCTTTATAACTGTATTGCACTAATTTAACCTCCCTCAGTGTTAACTACCTGCTTATTATGTTCAAAGTTCTGTTGCCATCTCAAATCATGTGATGTCAAAACATATGCATGCAGCTTTTATCAAAGTAGTCAAGTCTCTGTAATTAATGCAATTTTTTCCAACCTGAGGGTTTTATTCACTTACGTCAGCACAAGATTTAAACAGTGAATGTAGAGATGTCTTATTTCATCATTGTTGACCAGAAAGTTGTATGGCAGCTAATGTCATCTTAATGAGCGATATATGAAATTTTATGTCATTTTATCGCAGATGCCTTAATACTGATGCATTTGGTGATCTTGCATTGTTTACTCATTTTTCTATATAAAAAAAAAAAAACATAAAATCAAACTCAGACGCATGTTTTTTAAAGCATCACTTTCAGCTAGTTTTTACTTATAACCATGTGATTTTGAGAATAAAATGTTTATTAATTCTCTGTAAAGTCAGTTATAAGTTACAGTGCATTACAGAGGCACTGTTATTAAATATATATACACACACAACACAAGATTCAACTATTGATAAATGCAGTATATCTACACTCTGTAACAGTACATCATTAACAAGCTACAAAAACAAAATTACAATAAAATAACATCTAACTCAAATTCTCAGTTCTCTGACTATATTCATCAGTATTTTTTCTTTTTTTAGATTTTTTTCAAAACCAGTTTGGGTATCCATGAGAGAGGTTTGTCTCTCTCATCAAAAGCCTCCTTATCCCCTAAAACATGAATTTGTGTATAGTGTCCCACTGGAGCTTTAACATAAGGATCTGCGTTTCAGGTACAGATAAAAGTTAAAAAAGAAATTTGGCTACTGGACATAGCTGAAGAACATAACTACTTAAATACACACATGAATATTTACATTGGCATGAGCTGTCTAGGCAAGACAGACTCTTCCTGAAAAGCCAGGTCCTGCTTCATGTAAATCAGCTCCATATACTTTTGGAGGCCTAATGTAGTGGCAGCCACAACTCTCATAAAACATCACAATGTAAAATACAATAAAACTTCCCCCTCATCCTATGAGGATGATGAGGTCGAGGCAGATGGAGGGGCAGCGGATGCAGTGTGTGACTGAGAGTCTATGAGTTCCATGTCTTCGTCTTCGTTGACTCCACACGTGTCGACCACGCAGATCAGGCAGCTGGTGACGGGAAATGCTCGCACTTTGCTGCAGGTCACCCACCTGAACACAGAAGAAAACTGATTTAGAAACAACATGAAACATGCAAGAAGATCAGAACTTTCAGTTAGTGTGTGGGTGATAAGATTTAGTGTTTAAACAAGCTATTGTGTATTTTTATAGATTCCCAGTATTCCCTATGAGTGACAGAATTAATTTGTGAAGAACTCCAACTCAGTGTGAACAACGGTTTGTCTTTACTAGTAAGAATATTGGTGATGAACACCAAGCTAAATTAACCACACAAAGTAATTCAAGAATTTGTGAATCAGAAACAGCCTGAGCCACAAAAGCAGATCACAATCATTTGTATTGACCAAACAAACAGACAGGAGAGATGTCATGGCACCGGCTGGCATGTCAGTTAAATAATTTTTAAAGTTTCCGCACCACTGCCTGCATCGGTGACAAAGACGTAAGGAATTTCTACTCATGGTGATATCATTTGTTTTATTTAGTTTTAATATTTAGTTAATACACAAACCTGTCAGTGTCAGTGTGGTACTCCATGACGTGTCCAAGCCGCCCCACACCCTGGAACCCTGCCAGCACATAGATGACATCGCCGACTGCCGCGCACTTCACCGTCACACCTCGCCACGGCATCGCCGAGGCAGCGCGCCACTCGTTACTAGCGATGTCGTAGTACTCCACCGAATCCAGTCCACCGACAAAACACACACACACACACACACAAAAGCAGTTTCATACAGACGCCGCTGGCACTGTTTCACATACCATGTACTACAGCTACTGTGTTCAACAGTATTAGTATTATTACAGTTTCAGTTTTATTACCTAGTGCCCCCTGCCCTCCAACAGCATAGATCCTGTTGTTGACCACCACCAGCCCGTGGTTCTTCCTGGCTTCTCTCATCCCACACAGCTCCCTCCATCTGAGGACAGGGGGAGGGAGATAAGTGATAAGTGTAGCAGTGCAACACATCATTATTTCATTTACCACTTTTGTGTGTATGTGCATACCATTATTGTCAGCTTATAATATTGTAACTCCAGTTTAAGATTTTATATTGGTAAAAATCTCCCTGCCTCTTTGTGGAGGAATTCATATGACCTATTTAATTGATAAAAGCCTTTAAAACCCATTGGTTACAATAAAAAACATTATTGCCATGTTAAAAAAAAATCCTACTTCATGGACAGTTTTGGGGACAAGTGATTTTCACCAAACAAATCAATGTTTATATGCATAATGGTGTAAATAATAAGGCCAGTATAGATCCATAATGCAACAGTCTCTTCCCTCATATTCCTTTTCATTATTATATCCATGCACGCTGCATATAAAGCCTATTGGGAAAAAGAATGTCTCAGGATTGTGAGCACACACAAACACACTGTGCATCATTCCTTAAGGGCCGTACAGAGCTGTGTGTATGTGCGACTCACTGTTGTGTGTTGGGGTCATACACCTCACAGTTGTTGAGGACCCTGCCAGACACGTTGTTGCCCACTGTTCCTCCACAGACGTAGATGAGCCCGTTAGCCTCCACTGAGCCGTGGCTGCAGCGGGCCAACAGCATGCTGGTTTTCACCTGCCACGACTCCGTCCTCGTGTCATAACATTCAAAAAGGTCCAAGGCTGAGCTACCTGTAGACACACACGTACAGTACGTAACACCGCGATTAGATATTTGCAAAAACGGCTGGTATTTCTTCCATTAAGGATCATCAATATAATTTCCTGTATTTTTTCTAAACCCAAGACACGGAAGTCAAAATGAAAACACACTGAACTCCAGCTCCCCTCTCTCCCACCTCCCCATGCTCACCCACTTCCGACCCCCCAGATGTGTAGATCTTGCCCTGGGCGGCGCAGGCAGCCAGACTGTCGCGTGGTGTGGGCGGACCCAGTTTGGAGTACCAGCTGTCCTTCAGGACATTGTAGCAGTCCATACGCTTTATTGGGAAGAGCTGTGAGCCGCCCAGGATGTAGACAACATTGTCCCAGAAGACGGCTGTGGCATCCCTGCGCTTCTCGAAGGGGCAGCGGATGTCTGTCCAGCTCGAGTCCTGCATGGAAAGCCAGACTGACCCTTAACCGCTGGCTAATATAATCAAAATAACTATACAAAAATAATTTACAATGTTTGTGCATCGTGTAATCCAGAAATGGTGAGAAATTGTACTTAAAACTTAAAATTCATGAAAATTAACCTTATGTTTAGCTTTTTGATTATGCTGTAATACTGAACAAGAGTAAATATCCATACGACATTTTACAGTTCTTGACTTGTGTGATTGTTCCTGTGGGTAAAAATCTGTTTGCAAGTGCAGTCTGGCACCTTGGGGTTGAAGTAGCGGCAGGATTGTGGCTGGGAGCCTCCAAACAAAGCGATGCGGTAGTCGTGCTTCTTCCGTCGCGGTCGGCTGCTCTCTCCCAAGTCCTCACGATCCTCCAGAGACAGCAGGTGGTAGCGCATCCCGCCTGAGACATAAAAACACAGACAGTTCCAGAATAACATCACATTTTCACACATAGCAGATGATATCAACCATTTGTGTGCCTTCATGAGTGCAATACACTCCTACTCACTGATGACCATCTTGAGACACTGCGGGTTGTCCTGGATGAGGGGCTCACCCTGCACTGTCTTAGAGAGGAAGGTTTTGGAGACCAAGGGGAAGCGAACACACCCCAGCACCTCCACCATGTACTGCTGTCTATTGCACACATCGTACTTAAGCCAGCGTACTGCTGCGTCATAAATCTTTGGGAAGAAATGCAACAACAAAACATTTGTAAACATATGTTATGGGGGATATTCTAACCATTATATTAACCAAGGCTATCAAACAGCTTTGTCCTGATGTAATGAATCCCATTCATTTAGTAATCCAAATTATACTTCATAAAAGGTTTTTAGGGTCTTTTCCAGATTTCTAGAAAAATTATAGCACAAATTATATGAACCATATAGTCAGAGAGTGTCTACATGTGTACCTGAGCCTCAGCACGGACAGTGAGTTTGTCTTGGTGCAGTAGATGTGTGAGCTGTGACACATCCAGTTGCAGGAACTCATCCAGTTTGTAGACTTCAGTGAAGTGGAGCTGGAAGAAGTCCTCTGCTGCTGCCTTCAGCTCAGGACAGTCCATACAGTCTGCAAGGGCTGAAATACCTGCAGGATGACAGAACAAGGATCAGTGTTCTACTCTAATGAGTGACATGATGGGCACACCTAACACCAAAATGTTATGTTGGAAAAGTAATTTAAATATTTGAATAATATTTGCTTTACATTTAAAGAAACAAAAGAGCTCTTTACATACCAAGCTCTTATCCTGTGTAAACAGGCACAAGTACTCAGCTGGAACATATTGGCCCTTGGTCCACTTATTATTCAATAACTGATGTTGGTGAGTCAATAAATGAAGCATTAATGACTCAACAAATTGTAGGGTAAAAACAAAAGCGATAAGATTTAACCTGGATAAAGGGTTCTTCTTACCCAGACAGTTTGTTGCATCAATCTGTCCTTTGAGGAACTCTACGCACATCTTCTTCACAGGCTCAATCTGGTACTGGTTGGCTGCATCCAGCAACGACTGGACATTACTGCTGTTCACCGAGATCCTGCCACGCACACACGCGCACACACACACACGCACGCACGCACACACGCACACACACACACAAAGAGTGCATTTGGCATAAGAAAACAAGAACATAGAAAAAAGAAACAATATGTCCCTTGATAAGAACCTCATATTGGCAGCATGAGACCACAGTCGTTTATATCATTTTTAAACTGTAATTCTCATAATTATCCTTCCTTTAAGCCTTCAAGCCTTATGCTCGACTTTAAGCCAAAATTCTTACCGAGCTGTGTAGATAAACTCAATCAACAGCTCAATGATCTCGGGCTCAGCACTCCTGAGCTCCACCTCATGGGACATTGACTCCATCATTCTGGCTGGAGGTGAGGAAAAAGAGGAAGACTCAATAAAAAATAGAAACAACAAACATTACGTGGCAGCATTAAATATTTTTCCTGCCTTGCTTGGCAACAGCTTGGAAAGAACAGTATAATTAATCATTCTTTATCATAAATATTATGATTTTGTTTTTTTGAAATTAATAATATTGGATTTTTTAATGTCTACGTAGAGGACCCATGGTCCTCAGTTATGGTTGCTTTTTTATTCTCTTTGGCTTTGGTGGAAAACAGAACTAATTTAGCTACTTTCAAACAAAACTGATTATTTCTGAGCATTTCCCCATCACGTCTCTATGCTTCCTGGAATATGGCAGAAAACTATTTGATATCAATGTCCCTATACTTCAGTGGGACGGTCCATGATAATGTGTTTATGTGTGTGCACACTTACTAGTGAACATGAGGCTGAAGAAGTGGCTTGCAGCTGCTAGCACTACTCTGTGGGCAGAAAAGTGTTTCCCCTGAACCACCAGTGTCACATCACAGAGGGTACCCTGAAGAAAACGCACACACACAAACATATATAACAAGTGTCAAGACAGGGTAGGAGGACATACATTTTCATAGCAGTACGCACATACACGCACGCACACTCATATAGCACATGAAAGTTCCTGTTAACACCCTTGTTTAGTGTCTACTCACACACACATACACACCTGTTTCCTCAGGTTGTTCATGACACCCATGATGCTGGACAGCTGTTTGTACTCCTCTTTGGTGGCACACTTCCTCTCGCTCTTCTTCTTGGAGCTGGACGCCTTCTCTGGAGACGCTATCCCCGTCATGTCAGCCAGGTTAATATTGTCTGTTCGGGTCAATGAAACTACGACACTTTGAGCACCACTGCCAGCAATGTGCAGCTGCGGTCTCTTTGTTGACAGTTGGCTTACCAGCCAAGAGCAGCTTGTTGTGTGTTTTTTAATGAATTAAAAAGCCGCCAGTTTGACCGCGGCTTCACCTTGAAAGACAGTAGAGATAAAAATGTATACAGATGAACTTGCTGTCATGTGTCGGAATAGTAAAATAATCCGTTAGCGTGGCGTATTTTTTTAAGCTACAACTCAAATCTTTAGCATGGGTTGTGGTTTCCTTCTTCTTCTACGGTTCGGATGTGGCTGGATAAAGTCGCGTTCGCCCTCTAGCGACATACGTGACAAATGACACATTGACCTGCAAGTTTGCAGAGATTTAACAATTTATAGATCTAATAAACACACAGAAAAACTTCACTAGGTGCATCCTTTGGGATAGCAGATTTAAGACTTAAATACATTTACACGGCGTGGATACAGCTAATGGCGACAGCAGCCGTTTGTTTACCTGGTGCAACTCACGAACTTACAGGTGCAACTGTCTGCCCTGTTCATACCTGCACAGCAACTTTCACCACATAACCAGGAAGAAAGGCTTTTCAGAAATCGCATGACGCTGACGTCACGCAGAATGGGGGCTACAAATACATAGCCTATTGTCAGAAATAACTGACCTGAAAACAAACTGACAGGCACCAGAGCTGCAGAAAATGCATCGCTGTCTCTGCTGTTGCTGCTTCTCTAGTGAAAACTCCGAGAGCGAGGTATGTGATTGAACTGTTTTGAGTTTTGTATAAATGCTGATGGGATTGTATAATAGCCTCCCTGGAGTTTAGAGTTCATTACCGATTTGCTTGAGTGAAATTACTGGATTAACCTATTACTACTAGCCTATTTAAATGCAAGCATGGCGGGGACTGCACCCATTATAAACCTTTAATGTATCTGAATCATGCTATAATGATGTCATAGAAACAAATCATTATGAATAATAATAATGATTATTATGATGATTATAAAAAGAATAAAATATAAATCTCCTAAATCACCATAACGTTATAGTTCTGTCACAAACAGCATGCTCAGTTTATGACAAAGTACTAATTATGGTTTCACATGAACACAAGTGCATATTTAGTGCTTTATGTTTGTCAGTAAAAAAAATGAAACAAAGATTATATTTATTCTGCTATTTCAGAGGCAGCCTCTCCTGCAGCCCAGAGCATCTGAGCTGAATGAAAGTGCATCAGCCAGGCAGATCCAACCAGCATGCAGTGGTACATCTCTCTAACTGTTTATATCTGTCTGTCAAACCTATACTCCAATGCATGCAACAGTGGATGAATCAGTGCTACACTTGCTCTTTTTTGTGTGTCTGTGTATGTGATTTTTAAAATTTTTTTTATCTGTACTGAAGCAAAGGCCGTGGGGCGGATTGGCAAGGTGGTGATTAAGCGAGTAGGTGTGCCAGAGTTGGATCAGAGGTTTTCTGACATGGCCGAGACCTTCAATGAACAGCAGGAGCACTTTGAGGCCATGGCCCGACACATCAGGAGCCTGCAACAGAGCTGCGGCTGTGTCCATGGTGATACCTTGGCTTTTGCTGAATGCGTGCGGAAGATCAGAGAGGAGCATCGTGAGTGACAGACTAAGAGCTCAAATTCCTCAGTAAAGTTCCCACAGTACCTGTCAGTACAGGCAATGTGATGGCAGGTTATCATGCTGTTGCTCTTCCCTGTGTTTATCTCAGTCTCTCTCTACTTCCAGAAGCCACATACAGGGTCTGTCTTAAGATGAATGGCTATGACTTCTCCCTCAGTGTGGTTCCTGTGGGGCTAGAGGGAAAAGGTGAAGAGGAACCACTGCCTCCAAGTCTGAAGTTGGCTCAGGAGGAACTGAGGGGCACTTCTGAGAGCGCCAGAGCCACCATGTCAAGGGGTACTACACTTAAAGAACTGCTCAACTGGCTGCTCCATAGCAGGGATCACATGGCTGAACAAGTTAGGCAAGTAGCACCATCTTACCAGGAGCACGGAAGACTGAAGACAAACCTGGAGGAGAACATGAGGGAAGTGAAGAGGGCGAAGGAGTTGGCAGTGGGATACAGACAACAAGCTGCAGAAGTCCTCACTGAGGCTTCACAGATCGCAAGGTCTTACTCATAGTTTATTTTAAATGCTTTCTTTGAATCCACAAATTACATTTTAAGTTTTGTGTATCTTTACAGTTTTTACACATTCTTTGATACTTATAGAGAAAACACTTTTGTCAACTCTTGCTGTTTTTCTTGATAAACTTGTCAGTTGCAAACCTAGTAAAAGTCACTTTGTGAACATGCACAAGGCTGCCACATATCAGAATCAGTAATCTGTATTCATATCCTGGCATCTCCAACAACATCAGGAATGTTTGGAATGTGACAGAACAGATAATACGACACATACACACAGAATGCCACTCATGTATGTAAAGATACCAACTGTACACTGTGTTTTGCAGGCCTTTGCAATGTCTTGTTTAATGTTTGTTACAAGGACATGAAGATTTGCGATCATACCTGCCTTTGAAATATTTTATTAAAATTATCAGGAATATAGCAGAGATTTGCACTCACACTCCTACTATAAAATTTGTTTGTGTGGATAATTGAATTTTCCTTTAGATGTGCAATTTTACCAACTAACATCAGGGGGCATTGCAGACCTACTTTACTATTGTAACAGCTGGTCTTTGATTCATATTCCTTAAATGTAGTCTGTCTCAGAAATTCCATTTCATGGATAAAGATTGACTAAATCCTAGAATTCCTGAATCAGGTATCCACATAATGAATGCATCACTATTTTTTTTTAGAATTTTGTACCTGATTAGACACTTTTAGCAAAGCTTTGCCTCGTGGGAAAATTGTAGTCAGGTTGTGTACTGCACTGGACATTTCTTCTATTGAGCCATACAGGACAAGACAGGATACAGTTTCTTACAGCGGCAATGGGAACTCAACTTGAGGTTTGTTGTGACTGTTTGTGTCCTTTTGCTATTGTAACATTCAGATGGAGCAGATTTGCTGCTTATTATCCACAAAAGTCCCATTGCATTTATTAACTGATTAAAAACTGAAGCTTTCCAGCGTCTGTTGATGTGAAAGCAAACAAACACATGGTCATATGCCATCTTGATGATTAATTTTGGAAAATCCATTGTTCCAGAGGTCATTGTCAAGTGGTCATGCATTATTTATCTGAGAGAGTACTGCTTTGGCCTTAAGCTTTACAGATTAATTTGGCATTAAGTGTGCAGGATGTGTTGGATAAAACCCGAGAGCATTCAATTAGTCTCATAATGAAAAGGTTCTGTAAATATAACAAGTAAATGAAAATTTTTTTTACATGTTTAATACAGACACCCTAACTATATGTCCTTGATGATTTTGACTAGATTCAGTGTTAGCGTGATAAAATGATTAAAATTTAAATTTATATCTGACTACTTTCATGATTAAAATGTGAATATATTGTATTTTTAATCAAACGAATCAAAGGTAAATTACAAGACTAAACATCATTAAACTGTAATTCATATGCTGAAGTATATTCTTACGATGCTATAATATTCAATGAATGAATGAATGAATGAATGAATGAATGAATGAATAAATAAATAAATAAATAAATAAATAACTTCTTTATATGATTCATTGTCAGCATTAATGGTAGATCACTCTGCTGTCAAAGAGCAATGACTGACAGCGACAACCTACCGTGATCGTGGAAATTATTAACATGCAGCCTAGACTCTAATTTGATTGGTTACTACAGTTGGGGGGTGCGGCAGTTAGATTACATACCGCTCCTTCATTGGCTCAGGCGTTCAGTTACTCCGGGCAAACCGTGTCCCCCTCGTCTAAGGTAGTCTGAGTGGAGAAAGTAATGAAGATGGAAGGAGCCGATGTTGTTGAATTATTGAGGAGATTTATAGAGTAGAGAACTAATAGCTGTTTACGCGTCTTGTCGGAAGCACAGAGGACAGCGATACCAGGATATTGACAGATAGCATGCCAGTAAGTAAACTAACTTCCCCAGTTTACTTGGTGTCGCGCCTTAGCCGCGCTAGCTAACTAGCTAATATGTAAGCAACCGTAGTGACAGCTCGAAGTCATTCAGCAAGCCGAGACAGAGAGTGTGACGGCAGAGGATAAATTTACAGCCTCTGGCTGATACTGGTTAAAAAATACATTGGAAATAACCAGGATGGCAGGGAAAGCTAATGTTTGTCATTGAGCTACCAGTGCGTTCAGACAGAATTTCACGTTGTTTAACTGGAAACTGTGTTACCAGTTGTCAGGGTGGTAAACTAGCTGATTAGCAGTGCTCAAGGACAGGTATAGTAATTAGTTAAATCAGCTAGATACCATGACGTAAAACATCAGTCGAGATGAAAAGGCTGTCCAACACGTTAGGTTAACGAGCTTTTCATAGCAACCATTTTGCTGCTGTAGAAGACTAATCTAAAGACTTTGTACTCGACTTTAACTGCTGTGTTTGTGTGTGTGTGTGTGTGTGTGTGTGTGTGTGTGTATGTATGTGTATGTATCTGTGTTGTCTGTGAGGACTTTGGTAAGATACTTGTAAAGATCCTCAGGTGATATTCCTCTGTGCATGTGTCTGTCAGTCAGTTTGGCAGTCACTGCAGACTGGTATTTTAGATAATGCGTTGTTAGGATTTTTCTAAATGCTATCATGTGATGCAGCTTTCCTCCGTGCCACTCAACTATTTGAGGGGTTTCCTGTATGAGGGGGACAGTGTGAAGCTTTGCCGCAGAGCCCCATGGCAGCCCTGCTGTATGACATGAACTCCCTCACTACTGCACATGCTGTCAGAACTTGAAAAACATTTGTTTTACACTCTGTCCTTCACTAAGGCTGCGCTCCTGGTGGTGTGCTAGTTGTTGTTCAAATAAGCTCTTACTTGTGGCTTGATTCATTGGTTGTCCTTTGCTTTACATATCCATGTTTGCCTTTGTCATAAGGGAGGTTTTCCCCTTAGCAATAGATGTGTTTGTTGTGTGAGTGATCCTGTACTGTTAAAGTGGTGTCATTCGGGTGTGGATGTGTGTGAGTGCACGCGTAAAAAGTATGCGCAGGCTTGTTAATGTGCGGCGTCTGTGGCTGCTAGTGTCTCAGACCTCTTAATGCTTTTTGACGGGGAAGCCCGGCAGGTCATGGAGCAGGAAGATCACACTGGCTCTGCTGTCATCCAGCATCATAGCTGGAGTCGCCCATGCCTACAGTTTCATGAGCAATTTGAGCAGTGAAAACTGTTTCAATCCCTGCCTCTCTAATTTTGCACCTGCATATGCAAACAGAGTATAGGTGAAATACAGATGTTAACTTACCCAGCCAAAGTATATTCTTGTAGACATAGATACCAGTAGATGTAGCATACTTTTACTTCTATGAAAAATCTTTTTGAAAGACAGCAAGCTAATTATTTGCTCCAAAAGTGGTATTTGAATGTGAAATTCTAAGGCTGAATATTGATAAATTATGAGAGAGCTATTTAACTGTGACAACAAAAGTTGCTTGCTGTGATAGAGAGAGAAAAGGGAAAGAGAGAATGTTAAAATTGAAAAATTAGTGATATTAATCATTGGTCTCTTCAAGCTCATTTGCTGCAGGAAGATAAGGGAGTTGGATTGGTGAGAGGAGGGACGAAGATGCATCACTGGCTTAGAGGCAACGGAGAAGAGAGCGTAGGCTGCTATAAGAGGATTCCTCCCTGTCAGATCTCTCTATCTGTCTCCCTCAGCAGCAAAAACCACACACACAAACCAGACTCTGTCATGTCTGCTTAGCTCCAGGCAGCCCTCCTGTTTGTGTGTAAAAGAGAAAGAAAGCAGAAGAAAAGCAGAACCACCCCCCCCCCCCCCCCCCCAAAAAAAAAAAAAAAAAAAGCTATAAGCAACCTGCTTATTGAAGAAGACCTGAGGGGAGAGCAAGGTGGGAGGCAATGATGCAACAGGGTTAACCACAGGCCAAGCTAGTCCAAATAAAGAAGATGGCAACAGACAGCGTGAAAAAGATTTGATGTAAACTGAAGAGAGATGTCAAACAAAATGCTAAAGTCCTAGGAATGGACCAGCAGTGTAAATGGCTCTTAGCAGCGCTGGTGAAGCTGTGAGCTCTGGGCATGTTAGAGGCTCTGCCCTTTATGACCACAATTATATAACCAGACTCCACCGTGGACACCCCACAGCTCCTCAAAATAGTTCCCTAACGGCTTTTGCATCAATTCAAGCTGAAATGAGTGTGTGTAGTCACAGATTGAGCTTGTTGACTGGCCCTAGGTTGGAGATTCAGCGGGAAGGCAAGTTTCTATAGTTCCTGATTCTGACTTTGGTCAGCACGGTTTAACAGTTATTAGTGGTTTGGGTGTGTCTGTAGAAAAGTTGAGTCAGCTGTGGAAACATGAGCTAGTTTAGGTTCATTTCAGCTCGGCTTATGTGATCTATTTCACAACTCCCCGTCTCCGTATAGCTTTCATTCCTTGAGGGATTAGTAATCAGCCTAACCAGGCTTGCACCCTGTATCACAGGAAAAAGCAGCTGGGGCAGCTCTGTTGCTCTCAAAACCACCCACTTCATCTATCTCTCTGCTTTCTTTCTTCCCTCCATTCAGAACTTCATTGTTATTGGCCCACTCACTTCCTGAAAAAAGAGAAGGCTCCAAAGCATGTGTGTAATAGGAAATGAGGTAATCAGCAGGGAGGGATGCATGCGTTTGTGGGTGTCCCCCTGATTCATTCTCACTTGGGCTAGCTTCAATTCTCTCTCTACCAGATTTCCCCGACAGGTATGTTCTCATTTCACCACCGAGCACCGGAGGACACTCTGAGTGTTGATAGTGCCGGTTGCCTGTAGTTTTTGTAATAATCCATGTTAAGACATTGGTTCTGTATTGTGTGTTTGCCTCAGGTGTTTTGTGGTAACTCTGTCAGGACATGCAAGCACACTTACAGCAAGGATTAGGAATGTAAACTCAAATGAGACCTGTTTGTGTTGGAAGAAGTCTTCAGAAGCTCATTTAGACTGCCTGTCGTGTGTGTGTGTGTGTGTGTGTGTGTGTGTGTGTGTGTGTGTGTGTGTGTGTGAGTGTGAGAGAGAGAATTTAAAGCAGAGGCGTGGGTGGAACGAACTGTCAACTTTAGCTAGCTCACAGGAACAAGTTTTGTCAAATGAGACATTGAATAAACACACACACACACACACACACACACACACACACACACACACACACACACACACACACACACTTGTGCAATGTATGACACATCTTATGTTGCGTCATTCCATCAAGTTGTTAGTTCCATCAGAGCTTTGCATTGGTGAACAACCCAGGGTGCCACAGCTAGGTTACGGAAACACATTGGTTAGACCTATTTCTTATTTAGATCAGAGAGGGGAGTGTTTATTGTGTGTTTCTCTGAGCCTGGGAGGTTGCCAGGGGCAGCGCAGGTAGAAACCTAATGAACTCTCCTTATTTATCGACTCTACGGTCTCTCTCTTCTTGAGTTATCCATCCCTTGGGTTGTCATACATTCCTTTTATCCCTCACCTCTGTACACGTCCATTTATCTCGGCCTCTATTCATTTAGCCATTGATCTCTGCTCTATTCATCCTCCTGCTCTCTCTGCCTCTCCCTCTCCTACATTTGTCATGCACTTCTTCATCACTTCACTGGGTTTATACTTGTGCCTGTCAAGCCTGCTCAGCCACTTATCCTTAAAACTGGTTTATCCATGTGTGTGTTTGTGCTGGTCAATGTGGTTGAGCTGCACAGAAGAAGCTCACCAGCTGCTGTATCATTTGTGTGTTCTCTGGCTTGTATCGATTTCTTTCATGATCTGTGAGTCTGTAATGACAGAGAGGGCTAACAAATAACATAATTACACTCTGTAGTGTACTCCCAGGGGAATTAGTTTTCTATTTTCCTCCACTATTTGCTTTTATCTGTCTGCAGTGTGTCAACAGTGCCTAAAAAATTCTCAAGACAGAGCATTATGTGCTTTTTGTTCCAATTTCTCTTGAGGTTGGAATGCTGTTTCAGATTGAATCCTCTCCATTTTCATGGACGAGTAGCTCCAATTATGGGTTTTTAGTGTGTTCATCTTAGCTAACATCATCTCCCAAAAAGCCTTTCATTCAACAGGAAATTTATCAGCAAGTATTTTGGTATGATATTTTCTTCTTTCTTCTAAACTGCAAATAAAAACAACACACAAAAGTTGTGTTTACATTCAGTGTTACTCACCAAAACGCATTGAGTGAACCCCTCAAGGTCTGACAAATGTGATGAAAGCATTTCCTTCCTCATAACACATTTTGCCACAGAAAACTTTTTTTTTTTTTTTAACATTTTGAAACCTACATTGTTTACACCCATGTTTGTTTGCTGGCAGTCTTCATCACTTTCGTTTTTGGCGCATTGCTCTGTTAGCACAGCATGTTGCCACCACCTGTAGATCAGTGGGACAGTGTGAAACCATTGGCAGAGATGTGTATTGCGTCACCCAAATGTGCATGCAAGTGCTTCCTTGTGCTTGTCTACAACAAAAGCAAACAGGGACCTACTGCTCTATAGGGTTACTAGTGGTCAAAAACTCCACAGTAAATAATGTGATGTAAATAATCGATAGCTACAAGCCTACACAGTATGATATTATCTTGCTAATTAGATTAGTAGAAAAAGATTTTCATTTTGTTCAACACATACATAACCGGTGAAAATAACTTAATGGTACAATGCATGATGAGGGCAGTAGATGTGCCATTGAATTTGTTTTGTTTTGGTTTTTTTTTAACTCTGTAACCACCATGACTGTCGCTCCTGTCCAGTCAATGACAGCATGAAATGTTGACTTATTTACCTTTTTTTATTGTGTAAAAATCTTAAATGCTGACTTTTGAATCTTAATATTTTTTGCACCCTCTACGTGTATCTACCAAAATGATTTTAATAATACAAATAATTTACACTAACTTTGTACCCAAGTGTCCAACCGCTTCTGCTGCTTTTGTGTCGCTGCAATTTCTTTCTTGCTTGCTGCTGAGGTAGAAGGCAAATATATCAAATGAGTAGGTGGCGTGGCAGGCGGCTGCTGATTTTGGTCTTCAGGTATCTTTTTCTGGATACAGATGATGCAGATGATACAGATGTCTTACCCCAGATGCCAGTGTGGACAGAGTGGATGGGTTGAAAGGGACTCTGTAGGAGGAGAACCCATCCTCTCACAAGACTGACTCATCCACATTCTAATCACAGCCTTTATTTTATTTTCATGTATTCAGTGAGCATGCCATTAAAACGCACATGCTGGCTTTAGACAATGCTGTCCTCCTTGTTGTCTTCACCAGCATGGCCTCCACAAAGGACTAATTTCTCTAAATGGAAGCTATTCTGCTTTATAATCCTTCCCCATTTCATGAGTCACTGGCTCCCCTCCCCCCCGTGTCATTTCTGTCATTGGTACAGTCCATAAATAGACACCTGGCTACCATGGAGAGACCAAGCACCAGTATCATACAAAATATAATAAAAGCATTTGGATGTGTGAAAAGACAGATTAGGAGGCAGGGAAGATGGGGAGAGAAAAATGATGTTGTGTGGGAGGATGAGCAGAGGGACAGAAGAGGCTAAGCAGGGACAGGGAAGACGAAAAACAATCAGAAACATGCACATGCATTATGCATACATAAATAGAGTAAATTTTGAGTATATACAGTTTGCATGCCATTGGGTTAGAGGGTATTTGTTTGAGTTCACTTCCAGAACATGTTTGAAATATTTTCTTTCACAGGCAGCCTGTTCATCAGCTGAAAATCTAATACTTCTTTGTGTGTGTGTGTGCGTGTGTGTGTGTGAGAGTGTATGTGTGTGTGTGTGTGTACGTACGTACACGTGTTCCACCAAGTGACATGTTGGAAGTGGAAGAGTTTTGAAAGGTGAAATTAAGCTATCTTCAGCTGAAATCTAAGCGCATGTTGTGTGTACATAGAAGGACTTCTTCCTCTTTCTCTTTTTTTATTTTATTTCTCAACTTCTTTTACCAGACATACCAAACATGGACTCTTTTTCTGCATTCAACTGCCAATTCAGCCTAGTACTTGCAGTTTCAGAATGCAGACACGACAGAGCACAGAGCACAGACATGGCATACTCCGCAGTGAAAACAGAATACTAGTTGATAATTAATCAGACATGCAAAGAGACGGTGTCGTCCTCCTCCTCCTCAGAAAGCATACTATAGGTCTCTGGTCAGTCGGCTGCATTGTCTTAGCCATTCATGGTGTCAGTCTCAATGCATAGTTGGTTTAGGTGATGTCAGTACGTGGGAAGACTTAGACTGAAACTACAGGTTATTTTAATTATCAGTCAATCTGTAGATTGTTTATTAATTTATTATATGTTTATTCTATAGAATACCAAAGTGAAAGAAGGCCTTAACAATTTCCCAGAGCCCAAGGTGACATCTACAATTTGCTTGTAATGTCTTAATGTCCAAACATAAGGTGTAAAATGACATGAAACAAGATAAAAAAAACCTTAAAATTGTTACATTTGAGAAGCTGGAACCAGAGAATATTTTTAGCGACTCCAGTCAGGCTAAGAATGGCAATGTTCTGTCCGATGAACGGGCAGTTGACCACTTTGGACCAAACTGAAATAACAACAACTAAAAATAATACAACTATTGTTTGGATAGCTATGAAGATTTGTGGAGATATTTATAGTCCCCTGAGGATAAATCGTAATGACTGGTGATCCCCTGACTTTCCATCGAGCGCCACCAGCAGTTATTGGTGAGGACAGTGTGGTTTTCTTCACAATGAGCATTTTACAACCTCTCAGAGCAGCTAGTGGGGCTGTAGACTAAGTCTTGCTGCTTCATAAACAACTAAATCTATTAGTTGTTCATTTCATCACAAGGGATGATTAATTGATTGGGGATGTGCATTGTTTCTTGGTTACATGATTGATTATTCATAAGAGACAAGAAGATAGGGTAACATTGGAGGTTCACTGGAAAAGAGGCTACATGCATACAAGTGGAGTGTCTAGATAAGGGAAAGACAGGAGCCAGGATGCAGACAATATAAGTGCTGGGATGATGGGATGGGACAACCAAAATAACAAGCAGGGATGGAGGAAGCAGAGAAGTCATTTCACCATGAGTAAATGTAAGCTAAAGCAGTTAAGAGCCTCTTTTTCTGTCTGTCTCCATTTAAAGACGTCTGAACTGTACAGCCTGTTCAACAAGCATCTAAATCTTGCTGTGCCACAGTTTTTTTTTTTTCCTCATCAGTGCTTCGACAGTGAAGCCAGCCAGGATTCTCTGTGTGGGTGATTTTCGATATGCCAGCCTGAGTTGAGAATAGGTTAGGTACTTGCTGCAGAGGTGTGTGTCTAGAGAGGAATGAGAGGGAAACGGGAGGAGAGAAGGGGGAAGGAGAGACTTGTGCTTCTTTGTGGAGTATTGACGCCTGGAGCGTGTACATTCACTGTGCACCACTGCCATGGCATTGTTTGCCACTTCTAATAGAAGATTTTTATCAGGATACAAAACAATAGAAGGCTAGCAAACATGAAAAGAGCCTTGTTCAAGCTGTAATTGCTTTTTCGTGTGTGTGTGTGTGTGTGTGTGTGTGTGTGTGTGTGTGTGTGTGTGTGTGTGTGTGTGTGTGTGTGTGTGTGTGTGTGTGTGTGTGTGAGACAGAGAGAGAAATTGCTCTATATATTTGTTATGTGTCAATAATTATGACAACTGTGTGTTTATACAGTATGTTTTTCTCTCTTAGGTAGAGGTGACTCCACTGCAGATGAGGGAACATGTTGGCTATGGACCAAGGAGTGGTGGAGGAATGGCTGTCAGAATTTAAGGTACCGCTTTACTGTTTGTGTGTATGTGTTTATGTGCATGGGTGCAAAAAAACATTGTTAAAAAGCACGCACCCACGATCAGTGTGCAGTACAATCTCTGCTGCTGCATTTTGGCAGAATGTCCTCCACACATGTAAACAAACAGTCTCTGAAGTGCTTTATTCCCAGAAAATCGCACGCTCCTACTCAAACATGAGCACTCAATGATACTTGACTGCTACCAAAGCCCGGGCTTGGTGAGGTGTAATGAAAGAGCAGATGAGATTTTCCTGTGTGAACATATGATGACCCATCTGTCATCCACTCTCAGTGAAGTTGACCTCTAAATGCAACCAGATCAATGTGACTAGCGGCTTCTTTAGACTAGAGTTGTTCCAATATTGATACCAGTATCGGAAATGCCTTCGATGCTGCCTAAAATACTGGATTGAATGGGCGAGTATGCAAGTCTATGCACCGACCCAATACCACGTAATGTATTGATAAACTTTATAGTTTCACACCCAAATAAAACAGCAGTTTTCCCAGAAATCAGTTCTTCGCCGCTCCAAAACAGTAGCCTACACAGGAAGTTGTGCTGTGCAGCCACTCGCAGCTACTGTTGGAGAGCAGTGAAGAAGAATTGATTTCTGGTAAATGGCTGAACGTTGGCTGAGGTCATTAATATGCGGACCGAAGTCTGGGTCCAGACCCAGTTGCTGTCCTATCCGGACCTAACACCTATAAATGATTGAAAATTATTAAATTTATTAAAGTTTCTGTTTTAACTGGTGCAGCTTTTCTAGCCTTTAAGGCAGTGGTCACGTGATGCTACTTAGCCAATCATTGCAACTCGTCAGTGAGTGCCACACACAAACACACACACACACACAGCGAGATGAGATGCGAGACAGCTGGAGAAATAAGTCGGAGAACCTCAGCATATGACAGTTTGCAGTAGTAGGCTACAACAGTTTAAATTCTTTTTACATATGTTGTCAAGTATGAAAAGACGCAAAATCAACACTGTAAGCAGATTACTTGATTCTATAAGCAAATGTTTAAAACAGCATTTGTATAAGAATGATTCTGTCCCAAGCTTTTGATCCATATAAACGTTTGATCACTGTAACTGTGATCACCATAAGCGGTTTCCACTGTAAAAAGAGATTTTATGGCATTCATGTATTTGCTCAGTATGTTTTACAAAGGGTTTAAGCTGAGCCATGCCTTACAACAATGACATCAATCATATCACATTCATACAGGTTTAGTAGTATGCTGTTAAGTTTTTTTTCTCATTGGTATTGGATTGGTATTCTGTAATGAAAAAATGAGATCGGAACATCTTTACTTTAGACATTATCATTCTGTCTCTGCAAGCCTTACATGCTGTCATTGGCTGCAGTTACAACATATTTGATGTATTGTTACATTGCTTACTCTCGTTGATGCTTGTTTTTTTCATTCAGCATCGGTCATAATATTAGGCAGATTTATTGCCTTAAAATGATATCTGTGTATCCTGGACTTCATAGGTGCCAAGCTTGAACAGATCACATTTAGGCAAATGTTTGGCTATTCCATAGTCCCCTCTCAAATGACCATGCTGTGTTATTCTTAGAGTACTGGTTGGCCTTAGGTCAGTACTGTATCAAACTTCAACTGTTTGTGTGTTTTTCAGACCCTCCCTGACAGTGCTGTATCCAACTATGCCGCCTCACTGAAAGACAAAGGTGCTCTGGTCCCCGCGCTCTACAAGGTCATCCGAGAGAACTACAGCGACGTATGTACACACACTGTAATACATTTGTTCATGTAAGCAGACCACACAACACTTTTGAACAACACTTTTAGTATTTTGTCATGTTTCCAGGCCCATGACTGTTTTATACACATCATTTTACAGACTCCTGATTATCTTATGTTGTTTTTGTCTTACTGTCCTTTTGGTTTATTGATCTGTCTGACTGTCACACGCATTGTGAATCCCATCCTTACATTATTGAGGAACCATAATTGCCAAATACAAAATTTGATACAGTTGCAGTTGTTGCCTGTGTGTGCATGATTTTTGGGTTATCTGTTCTCCCCAGTTGCTGGAGCCAGTGTGTCACCAGTTGTTTGAATTTTACCGGAGCGGTGAGCCGCAGCTGCAGCGTTTCACGCTACAGTTCCTGCCAGAGCTCCTGTGGAGCCTCCTGTCTGTCAGCGCAGCCAGAGACCCCCACACCTCCGGCTGCATCGAGGCCCTGCTGCTGGGCATTTACAACCTGGTAGGTGGGAGGATGAAGGTGATTGTGTGTGTATGTGCCTGCATGCGTGTGCATTAAATTTTCAATACCACATTCTTATGTAACAGCTGATCCTTTTTTATTTATTATCAGTAAAAGAGAGCTGCTGTTAATAACAATAAAACCTTTCCAGTGTGATGAGTGCAAAATAAGGAAAACACAAAGAAAAAAGTCCTTGATTCAAGTGGGTGTAATCATGCAGTTTCAGAGACTGGGGACTTAACCCAACTTAACTGGGATCTGTGTTATTTGTTTTAAACGATATCTTGATGCCCTCTCTGCCTTGCTAGATAGCTATGCATGGGGAGGGACAGAATTTCAATGCACATATACAATATGGATGGGTTGCTTCTTGCAAATGCCATTAAACTTCCCACAGAGAGTTGCCAGCGCTAGTAATTATTAAAGTGTGTTGAGTTCTGTTTTCATCCATTCTCGCTGTGGATGATCTATTTATCAGCAAAGTGCAGTGTCCCCTATCTTCCTCTCTGAATAGCAGAATAGGTCAGCTGTCACTCAACACACTGCTGCCTCCCATTAATCTTTTTGACATTAACATGTCCACAGGGGACACCAAAACCCTGGAGATTGTGCGTGCATTTTCACACAATGTATGCACAAACACACACACACACACACACACACACCAGCAGAATGAGTGGGGAAACGCAGACCCTGAGGTCCACACACAGATGCCCACGCATAACAGATGAGTGTGCTTGAAGAGATAAGCACACACTCTTCAGAGGTTTATGGCACACACAGGAAAAAAAAGCTTCTGTTTTTCTCGCCTACAGAAACATTTTTTCTTTGTCTTCCTGTCTCTTTCTTTCACAGGAAATAGTTGATAAAGATGGACAAAGTAAAGTGTTATCTTTTACCGTCCCTTCCCTCTCCAAACCATCAGTGTACCATGAGGTGAGAAACACACACAAGTGCACACAGATCTTTTAATTTGCTTTTGTAGAAATGTTCAATGTAAAAATGTCATCCTCTCACCTCCAGCCTTCAACCATCGGCTCCCTGGCCCTCACAGAAGGGGCTCTAGCCAATCACGGGCTGAGCAGGGTGGTGTACAGCGGGCCACACCTGCAGAGAGAGACCTTCACAGCACAGAACAGGTAAAAAGGCTCGATGGGCGCACTTGTTTAAAGTCTCCAGGCCGGGCGGGGATTTGTCAGCAGGGAGGAGATTGTGCTCGTTTTAAAATGGGCAGGCTGTCAGTCTGCCTGCTTAGAATTGGCAGCAAATGCCAGCCAGCCACCAAAATAGAAACACACACGAAAGAGGATGTGCAATCTGACAAAGAAGCACTGACAAGTTGTGATGATGTGTTAAAAGAAAAAGGTTATTGACTATTGACGTATTTATGAGCTTTTGAACGTCTTATCCTCAGACTGTGGTGATGGTGAGTTTAGCTGCTGCCAATTATTTTATGCATGGTGTGTTTGCTTCAGTGGTGGCCTGTGGCAGCTGTCTTTGTATTGTTGCATTTGAAGTTTTTAGATGGCTGTTAGGGTTTCTTAAATTACTGTAATGAGGCTGTACTGCAGCCAGACTCTGAAGGTCGAAGGTTGAACATCCTCAACTTTTTTTCAGTCCTATTTTCTTACACCATTTCAGACTGACTGGCTAGATAATTAAAAATAGGTGACGAATGTTTTATTTTTAGCTTGAAGAATTTTTATGTGACAAAACAAGTCTGGCTGCTTTTTTAAGATCATGCAGAGATAATATCTCAGTCTCCTTTTTTGGACTGTTTGTATCGACAGTGTGGATGGAAGCATAATTGCCTCTATAAATGTCCGCTGTATAATGTTATACGCTTTGGTTTGTCATGTTGTGATGTGGTTGGAAGAGAGACATGCTATTTTAAGTGTGTGTTTATGTTGTTGAGATTTGAGGTGCTGACCTTCCTGCTGCTGTGCTACAATGCTGCTCTCAGCTACATGACCTCCACCTCCCTCCAGTCCCTCTGCCAACTCAGCTCCAGGTAAAGCACAAACACAAATGCACAGACATCTCACCATATCTCAACCTACAGTAGCAACCCATGGGTCACCTTGTTATGAGGCCTTGAGGAATTAATACACACACACACACACACACACACACACACATATCATACTTTGTGACCTTTTTGTCACTTTCTTCATTGCTGATATTTTTAAGTACACTTCTTGCAAACACACACACACACACACACCCACACACACACAGAGTTTTGCAAGCTCTTGCTTATCTGATCCTCTTATAGACTTTGCTGCCAGCGAGAGCCAAGATACCGCTATTTGGCAAAGAGCTGTGATGTACACACATCCAAGCTCAACCCAGTGATTTTGGTAATCTGCCAACTGCAGCTGAGCATTGGGCTGATAAGCACAGAGCGAAAGAGAAGTCATCAGTTTTGATTTCCCCTCGACAGTTTGCTGTGTATCTGCTGTGTACAGTGTATATAGCAACTCCTGCAGCTTCAACAGGTGCCACCTCAGTTTAAGTTGTTTCCTCTTTGTTGCAAGTTGTATGAGACCATTTGAAAATAATTAACCATCTACTGTTTATGCTCCGATGTTATTCAATACTTTCAAGTGTTATGGGTTGTAAATCATGAATAAATAATATATAGAATTCATTGTATGCAGTATGTGCGTGCGTGCATGTTTATAATCAGCCATTAATTGTTCATTGTTGAGTTTTATATCTGCTTGTCACAGAGAAGTAAATTGCCTTAATGGAAGTGCCGCCAAGCTGCTCAGTTGAGTCGTTTCCCAGCTTGAAGTTTCCCTACTTCACTGATACAAACTTCCCTATTGGGTTTTTATTTGTTGTCCTCCAGGGTGTGCATATGCGGTTACCCACGGCAACAGATACGACGCTACAAAGGCATTAGCACGCGGCTGACAGTCACGTCAGAGTTCCTGGTTCAGCTCATCACGGGCATACACTACGCCTTGTGAGTGTTCACACATGGCTGCACACACAGCCAGACCAACGCAGCACAGCCTCACTGTTTCAACTTTTCATTTGTCATGTCTTACATTTCAAGTCTCTGTAATGCCACAACTTTTCTTACACACTCTTCATTTTGAGTCTCAAAAAGGATTAATCTGCTGTCTCAACCAATATCTACCATTGTGTATGTGCCCGTGTGAAGGTGTAATGGGGAAGTTGAACTGGGATCGAAAGCACTGGATGACGTTCTGTATCGAGCCCAGCTAGAGCTGTTCCCTGAGGCTCTACTGGTGGGTACAATGATATTTTTCTGCTACTATCACATCTCCCTCTACTCTGTGTGTGTGTGTGTGTGTGTGTGTGTGTGTGTGTGTGTGTGTGTCTGTCTGTCTGTCTCTCTGAGTGTCTGAGAGAGCATGTGATTTAGACGCACATGCTGGCTTGTGGTTTTGATTCATACACGGCACACTATGCTGTATTGTGTTGGTCTGTGTGTGTGTGTGTGTGTCAGAGACTGCAAGCAGAGTGTAATCCCACTAGATTATTTACATGCTTTCCTCTCTGCTCCGTTAAGCTGTAATCCTTGAGGTCCAGGGAGTAGGGGATTGAACCTGAGGTCACAGTATTACTACACAAGTCAAGGTGTACTCTTCTACAACAATCAAAACACACAATATTAAGAATGGTGTTGGAGTTTAAAAAATGTTTTTAAAATAAAGAAACAGCTTTGTGGATAAATGCCATGAACACACACAGTCGACTGTGGAAGGGTTCACATATCAAATACGTCCAGTGCGTGTTTGCGTGTTTGCTTGCTGCAGTGGAATGCACCAGGTGGCTGCTAGCTTAGCATAACTTGGTGACGTCTCCCTCATGAGACCAATGTGTTGCAGCCACACAGACAAAAGACATGTTGTGTGGTGATTATGATGCTGTCTACCTCATGTTACCTACTCAGCTGTTACATGATCATTAGCGCAAGTGCTGCTTGAGAATTTCCAGTGAGAGCAGAGGTTATTATATCAGGACTTGTGAAATAGTGTTATATAGAGTTAAGTACAAAGCCTCGTTTGTTTGATCTTATTTCACTAGTCTGTGTAACTCAGTCAGTTTGTGCTAAGCTTTTAGTTTGATCCCTCGGCATAAATCTGGTAGAAATGGGATTATTGATCAGGTGTCATTGGTTCAGTCACATGATCTGAACTTCATTCTGACTTAGTGGTATCAGTAATGCTGCTTTTACAGACACTGTGAACTGCGCCAGTACTTTTACACTTGGATCTTTTTTTGTGATTTTTTGCGACAGACAGCTATTTTTCTGTAGTTTTACTTGCTACACAGTACTACTATGTTTTCACTGATGCAAATGCCCAGCAGGCAAAACTATAAAAAGACACTTTTTGTAAGCAAGAGTTTTGGTAATGAGCAGTCAACTGCATAAAAAAGGCTTCTCTTCTGTGTTTGTCTAAGGTTATGTCATATATCTAAAACTAGAGCTCCACAATTAATCGAAAATCAAAATTGCAATATGGCAAATTGCAGGAGATGCATTTTTTATTTTTTTTATTTGATAAAGATAAAATGTGTCACAACACACCAAAAATAAGCATTGTGGCGCAACAGAGATGCCCCGGACTGCAAATCATATTCTCCAGATGTAAGGGAACATGCTTCTTTGGTATAAGCCCCAACAAAAATCACATCATCATCATTTTTATACTCCTGACAGTGAAAATGAAATGTAAAAATTACCATTCCAACTGAAATCGTGACTCCTATCATGATCGCAATCTCTTCCAAAATATTTTTTGCATATCGTTCAACCCTATCTAAAACTGATTCTTCCTTATTCTTTTTTGTCAGTTTTGAAAAATAAAAAAATGTAAATATAATGTCACAACTTGTAGAGTGGCTACCATTCTTCGAATGACCTGAATCGATACAGATGAGTGTGTTGAAATTGTGACAGTGTCTCGGTGTGAACCTAATAAAAATACATAGTAATTTCATTTGAGTTTGTGTTTGCAAGCAACAAAGAATGAAATAATTTGGGCTGGTTGCTAACCTTTGAGTGGGCTAGTTCAGCTTCTCACTGGTGGAGGGCTGTTGTCTTCCAAAACGTTGTAATTAACAATTTTTTTCTGCTTCCCATCGCCCTCAGGTGGGTAATGCCATCAAGTCGTCACTGCACGGCGCAGCACTGAAGAGTAACAACAAGGAGGGTGCACGAAGTATCCAGGTGGAGATCACACCCACCTCCTCCAGGATCTCCCGAAATGCTGTCACCTCCCTCTCTATCAGGGGACACCGCTGGAAGAGACACGGTGAGACGCATAGGCAGGGAAAAAAAGCGAGATGTAGGGACATATCTATCGGACGTCAAGTCACTGGAACATATGAGCTCTCACACACACGTTTCACATGTTTCTGTAATCATTTTGCAATCACATTTTTGTGGGGTAATAAAAAAAAATTAGAAGTTTGTTTGAAGAACAAATCCATGCCAAAGGAGAGAGCATGAGGTTTAGATCAACTCATTTCACCATATCATTTCACTGTCCTACAGTCACTGTGTACAAGTGTTGTCATCTTTCAGCTCCCAAGCCCATAGATCGCATTTCCTCAGCTTGCTAGCCAGTGCTGTCCATCTTCTTAGAATCTCTTCATTCAAAACCATGATTTCCTTTCTGATCTGTTAGGATTTATCCAACTTGATGGCAATACAGAGTCAGGTGAGCATTCACAGTTTGAGGGTGGTCAGAGAGATGCAGAGAGATGCAGCCAGACAAAGAGAGAGACAGCGCAGCACATGAGCCTAATTTGACAGATAGGAGAAGACAGGAAACCAGAGAGCAGGTAGGGTATTCATAGTATTATATCGATGAGTTGCAGTGTGCAGTATACACTTTTAATATGTCATGTTTTATGTAGTTTCTTATCTGTGCCAAAGAAAATATATAATATTTAGATAACCATAGAACAAAGGAAATTTCGCCATCACTGACTCTTCAGAAGCACACAATAAAAGACAGTCTGTGGTTTAGGATTAAGAGAGCCGCTCTCTTTTCCTAGAGTACAGATGAGGCAGGTAAATTACAGCCTTCAGCTAGTTTAATGAGTGGGTTCCATCTCGAGCCTAATTACCCTTTTTCATCTCATGGATCCTGCTCATTGATGCTCTTATCAGAGCTGCTTGTTTATGCATAGAGCTTTTGTTATGAGCAGATGATGTAGGAAAACACTATTAAATATTAATTCACGTGTCACCGTCAGCGGTGACCTGTATGAAATGTGATTCCATTCAAATACTGTGGTCATATTCATCTCCATATAGCATGTATTTTGACCATGTGTTATGTTCTGATCAATATGATTTTTGTCTTTTTATTTTTCTGCCATTACATTGATTACCTCTGTGTGTCTTGTGTTACTGTGGTCATGTGTGCCTGTGCACATGGCCGTCTTTTTGTTTGTCACGTACGTGTGCATGATGTGTGTTTGTCTTGTCCGTGTGTGTTTGTGTGTGTGTGTGTGTGTGTACATATATATATGTCTGTGTATTGTCCCATTACCCCCGACATGCTCCCACACCACCAGAGTCCCAGGAGGTGAGTGTAGACAGTGAGGCTGCGCTGGGGGGCGTGGCTATCCCCGAGATCAGTGTGACAGGCGTGAGCGGCGAGCGAATGCCCAACGGAGACTCCCTAAGGCCACGCTCTGACGGTCGCACCCAGCCCGATGGCGACATGTTGGGCACCACCTCTGAGGTCAGCCTGGACCCCCGAGGTCATGACTCCGGCACGCGGGGTCAGGAGGTCAGGAGGCAGAAGTCTGTGAGGCGAATGGTGGAGAATGAGGGTTCTGGGTCGGCCTCCACAGGGAGGAGCCAGTACTAAGGTCCTGCCCCTCCTTCCCCCTGCCCCTCTCCCGGGGTAACCTAGGTAACCGTTTGTGGGGGGCGTGGTCTGAAAAGCTGCATGATGACTTCCCCTTTTACCTTTTTCACTGGGCTCCACCACCCTCTTCGCCTAATTGCACTATTCCTCTCATCTGTCTATCCTGATGTCATTCATTCATTTACTCTCTCCTTTGTGGCTAAAGCTTCCTCATGAAGACCTCCTGCTGAGATTCCTTAAAATCAAATTCATTTTTTACGATCTAACTGGATAGCAGATCAATATCCTAATAAAAATGCATAATAATGAAATGTGCTTGGCTTAATCACATAATAAAAAATGATGTGATGTGTTTATGTTGAGCAAAATTAAGTGGTTCCTATTTAAAGCAGAACATCAGTTAAACAAAGACCATAAACAACAGGTATAGGTATAAAAATAGGTTTATGACAGCACTGGTAACAGAAAGGCCTAATGACCTTGAATCAGAAAGCCCAGATATCTCTATTAGCAGTAGCAGAAGACTTCACTCTTCCAATGTTGTTTGGAGATCTAACTCCTGGGTTTTTACTGGAGGGATCAGTAAGCTTTGTGTCTCTTACAACACACCTCGGTACGCCTCGACACGTTACTCCTGGGTTGCACCTGGAGACAGATTACTTCCTTCTGACCAGTAGCTAGGAGCTGAGGAAAGATATGCAGGTCTTTGAATTATCTGAAGCAGAAGCTTGTCACAATGTTACATATGGACTTGAATCGGGCATCTCCTGATGTTGTTCTGAACAGGCTGAATCTGACCATAAAAATGATGATGATAAAAGAACCTGCATATCAGTCTGTTTACCAGCTGTTTACTGGTGTTCTGTTACAGTGATAGATCAAATCAGAAGTGTGCATTTGTGTGTGGTTGGCTACTTGGATGGGTGTGGATACATGCCTTGAAGATAGCAGAAAAGCTGTTAATGCGTGTGTGTGTCTTTAGAGTTAGTAAAGAGAAATGCATTTAAGGTGTACTTATCTGTGCCTTTGTTTGCCTTCCTTTACCTTCCCTTTGTGATCTTTCCTAGGCTTATGCTCTTAGACACTGTCCACTCCTGCCTTTGGGACAAAACATGCATTCCTCTGCCACTGATTATTGTCTCGCAGGTGCTGCTGGTTATCCTAACATGTGTGCTGTACTGGAAGTTACAGTGGCAAGATCTTGCTGAGGTTAAAGTGTTAAGGCGCCACCTGCTGGACAGTGACAGAGCTCCTCTGTCATCCAGCCAAACTTTCATGCAAAGAATACAGAATATATTCTTTTTAAACCATGTATTCTTAATAATTAAAATAAATAAATAAATAATAATAATTTGAATGGATCAGGTGGGCTGGATGACAGATGAGATGGTTGTATTTTTACTAACTCCTGTTTTTCATTTCATTGCTTGTTCTTGTCTCCATCCGTCCGTCTGTCTGTCTCACAGACGCAGTGGATCTGGGTTCCCCGGATGAGCTGATGGATATTTCGGAGGTGGATGAAGGGGTGTGGCCAGGCGGGGTGGGGCCTGACATGACCCCACCCACCATCACTATCAGCAACAGCGTCACCACGTTGAACCTGGGGGCCAAGGCCATGAAGAAGTGTCGGCTCGGCGGGCGCACCAGCAAGGACAAGGAGGCGGGCCCGCTAACAACAGGCCGGGCTGCCAGTGAAAACACAGAGCTGTCTGTCAAGCGACTGACGCTCACCTCCAGCCAATCAGTGCCCAAGGCAGGAGCTCTCACCAGCCTGACGCGCACCGCCAGCGCTGTCTTCTCCCGCTCCTTCGAGCAGGTGGCCAGCGGCAACGCCCCTCCCTCCAGCAACCACAATGCCTCCGAGGCTGGTCGCTACTCATGCAGCCTGCAGGAGGAAGGGCTGGGGTACTTGAGTCCCACGCCAAACCACACGCAGCGGTCTCCCAGCATCAGCGTGCACCTTGGCTCTGACCTTTGAACCCTCTGTGACTCCTGACTACCTGAACCCTCGCCTCGGACCCTGTACCTGTGACCTGGAACTCCAAGCCATGCCAACTGCAAAAGAACCACAAAGACATGAACAAACACTCCCACTGTTTCCTCTGTAACTCCATTTTAACGTCTTTGATTCTGTGTGGTGTAAACCAGCCTGCGGTCCTGCTCCATTCAGATATCCAGAGCACCATCAGCTCCTCTCCTCCAGAAGAGTCGACTCCTCTGGGCCTGATGGAGGCAGGATGTCAGGAATACCACTTCCAGCTTCACTGATTTTTAGTCGTGCACTGTTGCCGTGAAGTCGTGCCAGGACAGAACTGCACTCCCTTGCAGAGCAGCCTGTTGTAAAATGGGTGCACTTAAAACTCTCATTACTAAAAACTGTGTGGAAAAGTATTTGGAAAGTATTTTCATTGGCATTTGTTGCCCTGCATGGCTTGCCCATACATCCATCCTGACCTTGCCCAGGTTTGTCAGAGGGCAGATGTTGAGTATGTGTGAGCATGCTTGAGTGTGTGTACTGTATATGTGTATGTACAATTGTTTTTAGAATAAAGGCTGCTGATTGATACAATGAACAAGGTATGATTCTCCTAGCTGAAACAAGTGTTTCTACTACTTTTTAAAAAAAAAGAATACATCCCTTCCCATAGCAATACAAATTTCTCCTATTCAGTGTTTTCCATCTTTTGGGAAGATCACCTAAACTCCCTCTGTTCACACTTCTTTTTTTGTCATCAGTTACAGCTATGCTTCTTAAAAGAAAGTCCACATTCTTCCCATAAAACATCAGGAAAAACGACCACAAAATAATCAAGCCAGTGTGATAAGAATCAGTTCTTTATGTTTACATTTGCACAGTATTGTAATCATGATGGAGAAGCAATATTTGTGTCCTTCCCTCTCGCTCCTCTAGCACCTTCCTGAATTGCTGTGTATTTGATGGCAAAAATAAAAATCCAACTTCTCACAAATGACAAGGATGATTTTGATTTTGGGGACGATGGGTGTGTGTGATTTAAGTATTGAATTTTGCACTTGAAGGACAAGTGAGCTGTGTTTTCAACTTTGGTATTTTCTTATGATGAACAAGAGAGATTTGACTCTCAACTGTGGTGTTTTCCTGTGAGAGAGGGGGAGAGATAGATGCTTTGTTGCTCTGTACAGATTTCCACGTCTCTTGCACCTAGCCATGATCCAAAAATTTAAAAAAAAAACACCTGGACTTGCTGTCAACCTACATGCAGGAATATAAAATAGTACAATACCTCTGAGTAAAGTTTTGTTAACTCGAATGAAAGTGTAAATTAATTCCTGTGCTTTCTGCAGTGGGACAGCATTTGGGGCAACAAGGCACCCCCTCGCCCCCCCTCAGATCAACCCACCATTCCAGCTGTTTGTAGTACTTTGGTGATGTGTTTCCTGTGCCCCTCCTTGTTGTTCACAACATCATCATGTCACAAGACATGCTGATATTCTTGTACCAAAAAAATAAAGTTTAGAATAAATAAATCTCCACCCATCTGCTACATTCGGTGTCCTAAATCAAGTGTTCATGCTGCCCCACCCTCAAGCAAAAGTGTATTCTGTTGTCCGTGTACTAGAGCTGTCGAGTGTCCATGGCTTGATGGGACAATAACAATCATCGTGTTTCTGTATGTGGGTTTACAGAATGTGAATGGGTAAGCTCTTGTTGTACATCATACTGTTGTACTAAAGTTGATTTATATTGGCCTTTTATTTGTCTGAAGATAACTCAACTGCTACAACTTCTGGGAATAAAGTGTTTCTATATTTCACTTGTGTGCTCGGTTATATTTTCCTGTGTCTGCCAGGGAGCATCACCAAACACCTCAAAACATGAATTTCAGGCACTTATGTAAGATATTTATAAGATTTTTACATATGTAGACCTTGTAAGCATATTCATTTTTACCCTGACACATGCTATATGCTATCTGTAAAATGTAGGCTTGTCTAACTACTACAGCTGAAAGCCCTATTATATGAGAGATGACATGTAAATAACTTTGTGGTAATTTTATTAAACACATTTCATTTAGGAATATGGCCCATGCGAGCATAATATAACTGCACTAAAACAGGTAACTACATGCCTACATTTTGACACTCAGGTCAGGAAACAATGCAGAACACACTTTAGTTATTATTGAATGTCAATGGTTCAAATTTTGCAACATTATTGACACATTTTCAGGGGTTGAGGAAATATTCAGATCCTATACTAAAGTAAAAAGAGCAACACTGCAATGTAAATATATTCAACTACAAGTAAAATGACTTCATTCAAAAATTTACTGGAGAAAAAGTACAGATGTTTTGGCACCAAAATTGTGTGTCAAAAATTAAACTCCACATTACACAGATTGTCTCCTTTCAGAGTGTACGGTATATACAGTAGTATCTTGTATTATTATCTCTTTGTTAACATCATGTTAATGTTATAGCTGGTCCAGGTGGAGCTCATTTGAACTATTTCATATACATTCATATACATACTCTTCTATAAAAATATATAGTTTATCATCATTTATAGTCATATTTTAGGAGTGGATCTACATGAATGTAAAAATATTCATGTATTTTTAAAAGCAAGTATTCCAGTACGAAGTTTTCAAATCCCAAACGTCACTGTTTCTTTTCCCTTGTACAAACACTGTACTAGTTAATCCAATGTGATCCAATCTGAGTCTTGTCATAATGATTTCCTCCCTTTTGTGCCTACCTTTATAGTTCTCTTACTTTAGTTTATTATAAGTTCTCCCTTGCAGCTACGCGTCTTTCCACAAGATGGCGACCTATGACAGAACAGCTAGCAGCTAGGTTACCGGTTTCTTCTACGTCACTTCCTCCTTCTCCTCGTCCTTGGCATCCTCGGTGGTCAGGATAAACACATGGCTAAAATGAGCAAAGAGACCAAACAGCGGCTGCAGCAGCTTTTCCAGTGCGGCCAGTTTGTCATCCGATGGGGGTTTATCCCAACCGTGCTGTATCTCGGTCAGTATCCGAACATAAGCAGGGTGGGTGGGGGATACTGCGAGAAGACTTGCCTCGCTAACGTTAGCCAGTTAGCTTAGCTTATTACCATTCTGCTTCTATACCCGGCTTTTATATGAAAAAAAGAAGGTTTCTAGTACCAATTTTGCTTTATTGGGTTTACTTGAATTGGTTCTACAGCATTTAGGTGTAACGTTTATGGCTCCCAAGTGGTAGTAGACTGTTAACTACCTCCACCCTAAATCCTGTAGAAGTAATGTAGTGCATGATGATGGTGAGTAGGTGTAATCTTTTTTGAATGATCTCTTCTATGTCGGAATGAGGACTGTGTAACTTTCCATCGCCTTTGAACAAAAATATGTAGAAAGCTGTTGACCTTGAAGTACTAAAGCAATAAGTCCTGGATAGCTGATCTCAAAGTGGTCCTCTTGAAAGTCTAAGACAAGCCTGTGCACATGTATTTCACAGCAGCATGTATTGGGTACTAAAAATGCAGGTTGTGGTTTGGAGTAAAGATGGGGAAGTTGAAACTGTGGAGTTGCCGATTGTAAGTGAAACTTGTCTGACTTCAGCATATTGGAAAGACCATCAGTGATGTCATACTTTCACCCTTCCCATTTAACTTTCCTTTGCCTTTTTTTTTTTTTTACACATTTCTCTCTTGCTCATTTACCTTTAAGGTAATTTTTTCTTGTATTGAGCATGTGTTGCTCTTGTGTTAACACCATCGAATAATGCTGCATGTTTAAGGCAGTCATAATATAAAAGTCAATTATACAGTACTTCATGCAGAGTATGATTGAAATGACGTCGCAACAACTTGCCAGTTAAATAAGTATTTATCCACTTTAAAAACATTATCATCATTTATCATAAAATGCCACAATTTTGTAGGTTTCAGCTTTTCTAATGTATGGATTTGAAAATTTTTACTATTACTAGCATTAAAGGGAACGCCGTTGGGTCTTTTAATTGTCTGCCTGATGCCACAGGCTCTGAAAAGATAGGCGATTGGCATTTGCCCTTATTTCCGTGTGTTTCCCTGATGTCTTTTTCTTAAGAATCTGTTGCAGCATGCTTGACCGCATTTGTGACCTATGAATGACGCTTTCTGCGTGCGTGTGTGTCCGGTGGAGACTCTGACTCAGATGCTCTGCTCAGTACATTTCAGCTATAATTACTCCCTATTTACTATTACTCCCCAAAAACTGGGTCTACAGGTTAGAGGTCAGAGCACTTTGATGCAATTATGCTGTTTTATCAGCAGGAGGTGTTTTGCCGGGGAAAACTATAATTTGGATGGACTAGATTCTGTTTTCCCTGTGTTTTATTTCTGGGTCCTTGTCTTAAATGTAAACCAACAATTCCTTCAATTCTTCCTCATGGTTTTCATTTCCAGGTTTCAAACGTGGAGCAGATCCAGGAATGCCTGAACCCACAGTCCTAAGGTAAGGACGGATTGCTGTGAGATTTGTGCTTCCTGTCAAATCATGTATTTGATTCCACAAGCAGCACACAGAATAGTGTGAAATGCGACACTAATGAGTTTATCTTTAATCGTGGAATGGCAGGGCTAACTGTCATTTCAAGTCATTTTAATAACTAACAGCAAAGTGAAATCCCTAGTTGTGCACGTTGTGGCCTGTGTATTAATATTGTGGTGATAGTGGCAAAACAAAAAACCTAATTATTTTGTATGAGGGGATGATTTTAGTCAAATTGCGCTCGTTATTTTCAATAATTTGGGAATGAAAATAATTCTTCTGCACATTTAGCACTCATCAAGATGTTGCTATTTTATGACTTTATAACAGTCTAGAAACTGCTAGACATAAAGAATCAACATCCAATTTTTAAAACGTGAAGACCTGCTGAGAGCAGGTCAAGAAGGTCAACCATTTTCTCCCTCATGGCCATATGAATTATCTTAGCCAAGAATTTAGCGTTCCAGTTTTCACTTAATCTCCCAGAAGACTCCAGATGTAATATTGAGAAATCTAAGTACATGACAAAGATGCAGAAGAAGAAGTAAGACACTAACAATAATCGATAGTCAGTTCTGTGAGATGTAAGTTCAAAATTCAAACTAAAGAAATGGTGTGCTCATCTCAAGTGTCTTCAGAGTATGATGGGTGCTGACCCAAAAGGTGCGGAAATTGCAAGAAAGTTGTCAGTACTTGAAGATTTAATATCCTAATCCACAGTAGCTGAACAAAATGAACACGTCTCAGCTTTCTTTAGTGTGGAAGAAAGCTTAGAGTTGGAAAAAAATGCATTAGGAAATAACAAAAGCAGCAGAAACCCTGAAATTAAGAGTTGATAATGATAATGGTTAACATTAGGATTCTGTGTCCTGAATCTACCCTAACCCTGAAAAGCTCAACAAGCTCCTCGGTGTGGTGTTGTCTTCCTAAAGATGATTGTATAGGTGTATGAGGTGGTAGTATTTTGATTTGTGTTGTGTGTCATATTCAAGAGAGAGCTTCACACCTGGGCACTGACCCCAAGATGGGGGGAGTCCAGCTTCACACACGTTGACAGTCAGATAGCAAGACATTAATACAGAAACAGCTTTGGCTGTGCATGTTATGATAAAGTTCTCCCCCCCTTAGATAAGTTTGCGTAGTGATTGACTTTGTAAGTACAGTTCTCACTCACAAAGAGATCTAACCCTTTGTATGCCACCTGGTAACTATATTTACAACATACTGTAACCATTTTCCTACCTAATGTCACCATCTTCAAAGACTGGAAGTTTAGTAGTGTACGTTTTGTGTTTTATAGTGATGACAGTGACATACAGTATGATACAGTGGGAAAGAAGCTGACTGCTATGTGGTGGTTTGCCTTGTGTGGGTTCATTGTAGTGTGGTTAGTTACTTTACTTACACAACCTGTGCTTGACAGTCCCTTAGACATGCAAATTGATCCAGTATCGATGACGCCAGCATTGTCTTCATTTTATCATCATCATTTTGAATGTTTATTACTTTTAGTTAAGACAGAAAAACAAGACACTTATCTTTGTATATTCATCCATATTAAAGGAATTAAACATTTTACCTCTAGTAAACAAAGTTTAAAACAAATTTGTCTCCTTAACACCTTGAGCTTCTGACACCTGTAAATCCTGAGCATCCAGCTATTTGTAGTGAGCAAGATGAATTAAATAGTTAATGTACTCAAAACATTGCAGGCAGTAACTGGAAAAGATATGGTTAATATCTTATTGTGTGTCTGTGTTAACGCATGTGTATACAATGTACACCACATTAAACCCCTTGAGATGTACCATTTTGTTGTCAAGGGGATTTCTTCGGTTCGTGATGGTGAATCTTTCATGAATATTTAAAAAAAAAAAAAAAAAAAAAAAAAATGGATAAACTTTCAAGGGCGTCTTGGGTATCTTCGGAAGTCAACTTGAACCTTTTATTTTATTCTTTTCTCTAGTTTGCTTTGGGGCTGATGAGCATCTCCACATAGCCAATTCCCTCTCCTCTTCAAGACCATGTGACCCACCTGTCTGTTGGAAGTCTGGGAAAGGGACATTATTTTTCACTTTCCTCTCCACAAATCATACTGTCCAATGTCTGAGAAGTAATGAATAGATGTTATCTGTGGTGATATTCTGTATGGCATACAGTCATATGGATAGTGTTGGCAACAGGGATGGAAGATATTTGGATAAACAAAATGGAATCAAGACTGTCCCTGAAAGTATGTTGTGCTGACTATCAGTTGGTATTTTGTTTATGAATGTATGACACCGATGTTAGGATATACCATTCGTTCCATGTTTTCCTCTTTTTATTTGTAATTTAAAGTTTCAGAAAATAAATCCTTGACAAAATGTCACTCTTGTCTTTTCTTTATCTTGATTGTAAAAAAAAAAAAAAAAAAAGTTACAAATTGTGTTGCCTCTTAAATGTGGAAAGTGTTGAAATGAAGAAACTTGCTTCTCTTCTATGCAAATCTTTTTAATTATTATTTATTAAGTCACTCACTGGTAGCATGTGTTCAAAACACAGCTTAGTTTGCAGTTTACACATGGTAATTAATAGCTAACAGTAATATAAATAAAACAAGTTTACAATAATAGATGATAAATTATTTATTTTTTATTTATTAAAAACAATTCAAGTAACAGCAGAAGAGTCAATTGTCACAATCCACAAATGAATCGACATCAAAATCATTCTATCAAGTACAAATTGTATTTTCAGTGCAAGTATCACACAGTCATGGATTTTCCTATGACCAATAAATAACTTTTCACCAAGTATAAATAGGTTAAATAAGAGATGCAGTAGTGGGTGATTCAAGTTGTCAGGCGTACAATATTAAATACAGTACATTGCTATAGAGTCACCATACCTACTGTTAGTGCACTCACTGAGAAGAGTAACAGTGTTAACACCATCTAGTTATCTGAGGCATTCCTTCACAACTGATTTTTAGTAGTGCCATGTTTGTAATATTTAGGCATCAATACTTGACGAATTTTTCGTCTGTTATCACAAAGGAATTGACGGAGTTGCTGCAGGATGCTGAGTGTGGTCATCCTTCTGTGGAAAACATCAGGGTTGTTTATGTGCTGCAGCAGCTGCTCCTCCTGGAGGCTGGTCAGCACTTTGACCTTGCCAGGTTTCCCCATCTGAGGGCCAGAAGCAGCAGTGGTGATATATGAGTAAGCAGTGTTGTGTCATGGTAATAAATCTAAGATATAACACAAGAGCGAACATTACAAAGTCCTTTACAATATGATATTAACATGTCGTATGTATCCTGTCATGTATCATGTACAGTATATTTGTCTATGACAAAAAGTGAGCCAAATCAAAAGCTATAACATACAGACCCCCCCCCCCGCCCCTGCATGTGTGTTCATGCAGCACATCAGACCCACCTCTTCTTTGATCTGGCTGATCAGGCCCTGGCTGTTGTTTCCAACTTCTGAGAGGCTTGAACTGTTGGGGTACTCCTTCTCCACATGCTTTAAAAGAACCATGTAAGTTTCAAGGCCTTCAGCCACCCAGCGGAGACAAACTTCCTGAAGAGAGGAGAGAAGATCACTCGGTGTTCAAATGAACCTCATCACCTGTGTGTTTTATCAGTATAACTGAAGCAAAGAGGAGGAGACCTACTACCTTGTTTGAGCTAGGGCACTTTGCAGGAAGTGAGGAGATTTTATATTTGACCAGAGAAGATTCTGTTACTTGGAATCCATCTTCTTCACCTACCTTTGGAAAATAAATGTAAAAATTGATAATTACTCATCTAAGCAACGGCAAAAATACCATAGTCCAGATAAGTTCCTGAAGGATAAAGCACTTACCTCCTTAATGAGGCCTTCGAGTTGATTAATGATCAAGTCCCAAACCTGGGAGCCACTCAGTGGGGCAGTGGGCATCCCCTCCTCCTCACCTGAGGTTTCACCTGCTGGACTGTTGGTGGGCTCAATTTCAACTGGAGCTCCGAGACCGCACAGCAGCAGAGCTGCCAGCATCACTGCTGAGACCAAGCAGGCATCTGTCCAGAGAGGAAGAGCATGAATGACTGAATGAATAGAAAGAGGAAGAAACTCAAGAAACATGCGCACCACAGGCTGCAAATCACTTACTGTGTGTAGAGGGCATGTTGCGCTGCTGGGAAGCACTTGTTGAGTTTCCACTGATGCTGATGGCTGTCAGGGCCAGAAGGAGTTGTCCTTTCTTAGCGATGGGCCGTCATTTTATATTCTTCAGTTTGGAGGGATTTCCCAATATGTCTCTGCTAAAAGCAGGAATTAATAGTATGTGTCAAGCATCCGGTCTGTGGGATAAGTTAGTGGTTAGTGATTTTGATGAAGATGGATGAATATTCATCTTCAGTAAGCAAGATCAGGGATAGAACCTTATGTACAAGAAAATCCCTATGATATTTTCAGCCATACAATTTAAAGGGAAAATCCTCTCAAAACCATACATTTGCATATAGCGGTATTCCAATAATGTGTGATGGTAAAATCAGTATCGATTGATGAGTGAGGAAAAGTCAAATTTACGGTGGATTTTTGGATTTTTAATTTTTAATTTTACTAACAAATTGGGGGATTCGTTTTAGTTACTTCCTCAAGCCTTTCTTCCCCAGTAAGCAACCCTTGTGTGATCGTTTCATCAGCCTCACTTTCTGATGAAATGATGTGTAAATGTCACACAGGTAGGCCCATATATTCTTAATTTAATTCAGATAATAACTTAGGAGCATGTGAAATATAAAATTATAAATGTGAACAAATTCAACTGTTACATATGTTTTTTTTCTCCTGCAATCAGTGATTTTCTTGTTTCTTCACAGTGATGTTTTCCTGTTCAAGTGTTAGTCATGATGCCAGACTTTCTTATGTGTGAGCTTGATCGATAGAATTAATGAAAGGATGAGGTAGTTCTTTTAATATCCTGATCACACAGCCCAGAAGATCATATCTGAAGTGTAATTGATTTTGAATATATTAGTCAATAAAATGATCATCTGATGTTTGCCACTTTTTAATATGATAGCCTATCCTCATTGGTCAGGGTCCTGTCAACAGCTTCACCTGGAATTTTTCAGTCTGATGATGGTTTGTCTGGGTTTAAATAGCTTTTAAACTGATTATTTATGCTAGTGCATTCAAGTGTTTCAATTTAATGCTACTTTATTCTTCTGCTTCACTACATTTCAGGGGGAAATATTGTACTTTCTACTCCACTACATTTATCTGACAGTTAGCTACCAAAGTCTGATTAGGATTTTACATACTACATTATTCCAGATCAAACCAGTGCTTGCCAACCATTTTAGATTACGACTTATTACAAAAGAGCAGCGTGTAGTTAGGAATCCATGTTATGTTTCAGATTTGTGAGTTAGTATTTGGTAATAGTTCTACCAAAGAGACAACTCCATCCCTTTAAATAACCATTTGATGCCCAAAGGTCAAATGATTACATATTTCCCAACAAACGCAAAAAACGTAAAAATATGAATACATATTTGTTTCACAATTTTGTTTTTCCCTTCTCCTCTCCCATGTATTATATCGTGACCCCCTCAGATTCATCCTGTGACCCTTTGGAGGAGGCCTGACCCTGAAGTTCAGAACAAGCTTCTTAATGCTAGCTTCACCTGGACAAGCATGCTAGCTAGTATAATGCTGCCTGCACACTAATGTATCAACAACCTAATTAATATCACATATATCAGTCATATTGGACATTTCACTGGAAAACATAACGTACATTTCGTTGGCAGTGCTTTTGTATTTTTACTTAAGATTTTGACAGAGATGGGGACTCATGTTTGCGACCTGCACTCAAGTTTTGTACTAAGGTACTACACCGAGTTATACCGAACTTGGTTAGGGTATGGAACATGGGCTTTAAAGAACCTGCTACATTTTGGGGCAGATCTGGAGTATTTCCCGTCATTTAAATTTTTTCTAGGAATTGCGGTGCATGTTGGGGATTGCCACGGGCGGCTAGGGCAAGAGAGAGAGCAAGATTGAGAGACAGGAAGAAGGAGAGAGATGACGCTGTGTCCGTTATGATCCTTCCAATGGAGCAGGCTCTGCAGCCATCATCTTCCCCTGCGGCAACAGGCAGGAGCAGAGTGAGTTCAGGACCACAGCTCATGGTGAGTCCAGTTTTTCAGAATAAGCAGTAGGCTCAAGATATCAGGTATCTAGTTTTATATAGCAAGATAATGTTGTATTGTTTCGTTTTCTGCTGTTGTTTTATCAGAAATTCTAATATGTAGTACTCAAATTCTGTGATCAGCTCAGATCTACAGAATTTTATTAAAAGTCCCATAATTTACAAAGTGAGATTTCCATGTCTTTTGATTATAAAGCAGGTATAAGTGCTATTTTAAACACTGTGAAATTATCAA
The DNA here is from genome assembly GCF_002260705.1 of Seriola dumerili. Lineage (NCBI taxonomy): Eukaryota > Metazoa > Chordata > Actinopteri > Carangiformes > Carangidae > Seriola > Seriola dumerili. Next base: position 4,158,217 of record NW_019174365.1, on the reverse strand, counting down.
AACACTAAATCCATGGAGAAATGCATACAGCCCATATTCAGAAACAAACAATTAGGATTTACATAAATTTGTGATGTCACAATGAAACAGTCACCACGCTCAGCTATGGCCCCAGCACGGCCATGAAATCTGCTATAGTCTTCATTAAGGAATCTTACTAATGTTTTGTTTGGCTGATCTTTTCAGCTTCTCATCTTTTGCCGACCCCTTTGCCTAATGGGTGAGTTGATGAGAATCAGTTCAGTCATCCTCTACAAAATGTTTTCAAGAATCCGATTAACATTTGTTATTCTCTACACTGTACAATTAAGAAGTTAAGAAAATATAGTAGTAAGTTAAAACAGTCAAAACATATATTGTCGAGTCATGTTATCTCACTTTCCAAGAAAAGAGGAACTATTGAGATACATTATTCCTTATTAAGAATAAATGCGTATGCTCAAGGAGTCATGTGTCAGGGTGGAGTAAGCATTACAATGTACTGTAAGATACAAAGTGCTGACCTTTAGGTGTTAAATCTGTCAGTCCCCTGTATTGACTTGTGTCCAAAATAATTAAATATCGTCTCAGGATATTTTTTTAGAATGTCTCAAGAAAGCTAGAAATTTGTCCTGCTGACTTGATGATAGTGATAGAGAGGCTTAGTTACTACAGGACTTGCTTACTTCTGAAGCAAGAGGATAACTTGGTTTGTTTGCAAACTTACAATTTTAGTTTGAATACAATTAATTCATATTTCTAAGTCAACTTGTTATTGTTATTTTGCCAGTTTCAAATATTGTGCTTGGTCCTTTTCTTTTTTTTTTTTAAATGTATTTTTTTGGGCTTTTTGTGCCTTTATTGATAGTGCAGTAGAGAGAGACAGGAAATGGGGAGGCAGAGAGAGGGGGATTGACATGCAGCTAAGGGCTTGTCCGATGCGGGACTCAAACCAGGGCCATCTGTAGCGAGGACTGTAGCCTCTACACATGGGGCGGATGCTCATCCAACTGAGCTACTCGACGCCCCATGCTTGGTCCTTTTCAATAGCAGTGTTAATGCCTCTGCCTTAATCTGAAAAACTGAATAAAATGAGACTAATGTTGATTGTAATATGAAATTGTTGGTGTTCTAGATATGATGCCTTTGTTTGTTATGTTTCCATAGACAGATCGTGTCACATGTTTCACAAAATCAATGTTGGGACACCCCAAGGCATTAGTCTAAGCCCACTTATATTCTCCCCAAACAAAGTCTTCCCCTCACTATCTGTAAAATGTATGACAACAGCCAGTCAAATGATTTATCTATGATCAAATGTTGGATATCTTTAAAAGTCCTGCATCTTAGTTATTTTGGATATTTAGTCAGATACCTCTCTAAATGTTAATAACACTAATGGCATAATTAAGGGGCATTTGGTTGGTCCAGAACTTTGGTCCAGACAGACAGCTTTTGAATGGATTACCATTGAGGTTTGTACAGACATTCATGGTCTCAGAATATGAACTGTCATAACATTGGTGATCACCTGACTTTGCCAGTTAAATTTGTTTGCTGGTTGTCTAATGTATATGTTCAATAGTTTGGGTTCCTGCAAATGGGAATTAAGTCGTTGCATGTACAATTTGCACTTGCTGTGTCTTTTCTTCTCAAGTTGTAGATGTGTCATTTGTGTAGCTATGGCCTGCTATGACCAAGGTGGGGTTGGAGTCCTTCCACAGGGACAGAAGAGAGGAAGAGTTTCTAGTCTACTCAAGCCTGTTTTGGAGGTGGTCTCCCAGGTATTTGTGAGAGTGCAGCAGTGTTTTGACTTTTGCTTCCTGATGCCAGAATAATAAGACTATGTTTGAGTCAGTAAAAGTGCAAAAATGTGATTTGACTTTTGTTTTGTGGTCTTCATGAGTTCAACTTGCATCATAAAAAAGAGTGTCACTATCCAAGATATTCTACAGGATTTCATCATTCTGTGAAACTTGGCTGGGATATGACGCTCATGACCACAATATGACCCAAACCTGGATGTGAGCTGTGTGCTTCACATGAATTGTATACCACTTACTCACACATATTGTTTCCTCACTGCTTTCTCAAGATAGTGAAAGTGCATATGAAAGAGTTTCTGATAACTCATTTCCTTTTTCCTTAGACAATCAAAGCAAAGTCAGTCTGCCGCCAACTTTCAGACATGTTTTTTCAACTTTATTTCCTTTTCAGCTACCTTGCTTCTATTCACTTCACCATTGCAGCATATGTAATCATTAGTACTTCACACCACAGCCTCTCTGATATGCTTCATAGTCAAAATATCAATCTTTTTAATTTCCCCTGCCACTATTTTTGGTAGGTAGTTTTCCCTCCGCCTTTCCACATTACTCATGGGGAATCAAACTGGAGAACTCCCAAAATGGGTCAAAGAAAAGAGTAAGCTGTGGGTTTGTGACCACTTTTGACTGGGGAGTGTTTTGGTACTTTTAGTGGACAATTTGAGTCTTCAGAATAGCTCAGTGGTTGCAGAGCGGTGCCTGAGGTTATTGGGAAGTGCTGATCCTGGACATTCTCCTCCCCTGCTGAATGAGTGCTCAAGACACATTTTCACCCACAGAATTTTTGGTTGGGGCAACATGCAAAGTTTTGGATTAATATACATTTTTCACTTCTGAACCTTTATTTTAATGAGATGCACTCATGGATTTGGTCTATGTGTGATCACCAGGGTCAGTCTTGTTTGGGCTTTACTCAGTATAATTAATTTACTCAATATATCCTTAAAATAAAAAAAATTCAGCTCAAGGTCCATTTAGAAGCTGTTTTGACCATATCACATCATAAGCTCAACTCCAACAGCAGCTTCCAAAGTCAAAAATGAACTTTTGAAACTTGTCTTTTAAGACCATGTGGATGAAAAGTTCTTAAAATGTTCTGAAGACAAAAATGGTAATGTGAAATTTTACAATTCCATAAGCAGGCCACCTTTCTCTCAAAGATCAAGTGATGTGGTTGACAGCTGCAGAACGGCTATTAAATAGTCCTGGATATAGTCCTGGATATTATTATTATTATTATTATTATTATATATATCATTATATTCTCTGTCTCTGCCTTTTTGCTGTATGTCCTGTATTATGCTGCATTATTGACAAATCTTGAGTTTTGTCTATTTACTGGGTAGTCTGAGGCCTTTATTCTTATTCAGTCTCATTTTTAAGTGTAGATTATTGTCAATATCATCTTTTTCTTTATCAATTTAGGTCGTATGAATGTACACACATCATGTAAAATATTGTTATAACTGTATATGCTTTATATGCATTTATGAACATCTTTATTTACCAGTACCTCTAGCGGTTCTTGACATGTGTGATTGTTCTTTAACTTTTAGTTTAATTGTTTGTCATCATGTGATGCTGTTGTCATGGCCACACCTCCCTCTTTTGGGGTGTCACTTCTGGGGGATTCTTTCACAGATGTATCTCATTACGCAATCATGTAATCTCTTTGTCAATTGGAGTTTAAACCTCGCCTAAAATTTTCACATCCGCTACTATTGTTTACGCTGATGACAGCTCACAGGTCAAACACGTTTGTTCTTTGCCCCACATTAAACAAGAAGACTATTTATCTGTGAGTTCCAGCATTTTGTTTGTACAGTGAGTATTGCAAGTGCAAGTAAGTTAGTGAAACCTAAATTGTCAGAGGTTGCTCAATTTCCTTTTTCACAGTTTCTGCAATAGAGAAAGTTGACTCAGAGTCAAAGGGCTCAAGCCCGTACAGCCCCCCTGCTGACACATATAGCTGAGACACTCATCTCAACATCAGGACTGACATTACAACCCGTATGAGTGAAAACATCATAGCATTATAACTTATATACTGTTGCAGTGTTACAGGTTAGGGTCAGGGTTAATGTTAGTGTTAGTGTTTAGGGTTTGGTTTTGGGCTTAGGGTTGTGTAATTTAAGTTGTGGGTGTCCTGAAGGGGGGTCCTTCATCTTCTTCTGGGCCCTCTGGGCCTGAGCTGTCCTTCAGGAGAGGAGGTCCTTTCTGGGATGTAGTCAACATTTTGGGGTTCGAAGACAATGTGGAAGAGGACCCACAGGACGGAGAGGGAACCTGTTGATCTCTGGTGCATGCTGGAGGAGGCTTCTTCTTGCAGTAGGATGTGTGTGCTCATGTGGGTCTCACCCTTGGTGGTGAGCAGGACGTGTTGTGGACGTTGTGGCTGTCACTTAGGAGGACACTGGACAGCTTCTACTTGTCTGTGGATTTACTCAACAACAGCAGTTAGAACACAGCAAAATTTTCTTGTGCATGGTGTAGATCTTGAAGCATATCAGTCTTTCAACACTTGTTGACACATTGACAAGTCATTAGACATGTGGGTTAGTCATAGAGAAAAGGTGTGGGAGCCACAATGCGGCCATCATTGTGGATCCACAGATTTACATATTTACATCGATGAGAAAGCCAAAACCTTCACATCAGCAGTCTTCTTGCAAAAAGATCCACGTCATTAGGGGAAACAAGGTTGTTAGCAGGTGTGCGAGAACAGAAGTTTAAAACTCTGACAGTAGTTTTGGCCGCATGGTCGGGCAAACAGCTTTTGCCCACAGTGTACAAAATATGTAAACATTTAAACATTCAAAAATTGTCTGCAGTCTATGTAAATTGTAATAGATACCTTAGGCAAGATGACAGGCCTTCATCAGTACATATAACTCAGCTACTTGGGCGGAGCACAAATTACATACCCTGCCTATGGCACATTGTCTCTAAGTCAAGTCTCTAAATCAAATTGTATGTTCATAGCAAGATCAGACAGTTCCACCAATCCTGTTAAAAAAATATAACTACATGCAATCATTCTTAATCTAACCATTACATTTTTACACATACACTTACTCACTCTACTTAAGTCCTCGTTATAGTGTCTATATGACTGTTTGTGTTTTGCTGATGTTTAGTTTCTGTGATTGTCTCTGTTCAATTCATATTGTAATGTGCTTTGTAGTCTATGTGTTGTTTGAATTACCTTTAACTGATACCAGTTTAATGTTTTTCCATCTTAAACTGAATCTTTTATGGAGGTGCCATAGATCTTTTTTTCTTTTTAAATTTGGTTGCTGCAAATCAGCCATTTTTTCACCACAATGAGAGGGATTTCCAGAGCCTTTATCCGAGGAGGGTGGCTTTTTCCAAGGTGTGAAGTTCCACAAGACACCTCTGCCATTTTCTTTGCTCTGCCTGTTTAGAGAGACACTTAAAACAAAAATATTAGCATATTGATCAGTGGTGATGTTAAACTTTGGAAGGAAAAAAACACATAAATGACACATTCCACAACTATAACAAAGACACACATGAAATGACCAATCTCAACAAACCTCATAGTAACAAACATCGACAAACAGTAAAAGCTTGATCTTTGATTCAGATTTGTTTTGGTGCTTTCGGAAGACTTATCCCAATACACAATTCTTCGTCCTATTTTATTTATTTATTTATTTTTATTCATTCTTTGTTTAAATGCTTTGTGTTGTTTTAGTTAGTCCTAGTTTGCACTAGTTTAACTCTGCGTTGTGTTTTTTGTTTGTGCAGTTAACTAGGCTTAAAGGTTTAAAGTAGGATTTTACACTTAGCTAATTTCTTTGTAGTTTCTATTGTCAATTTTTAATTTTGCTATAAATGCTGTCTCTTCAACATTTATTTTCCTCAGATTTTTGATGTGGAAGTATGTTGCCATCGGGGTGACGGCACCATTTGTTGAAGAAAATTCACTCAAGTCCTTAGTTCCAAGTTTGCTGTAGTGGTGTGAGTTTATTGGTATTCCAGAATACGGTGAGCCCACTGACACAGAGCGACTCTGAAGCAATAGACTGACCCAGAGTGAAGGGCAGGGGGACAGTTATACAGTTGAAGAAAAAGAAAAGCGGGGGGGGGGGGGGGGCCATGAGGCCACAGTATGGGGGGGCAACTTGATACAGTTGACTTGGGGTTACAGACGTGATGGCCAGAGAACAGGATAACAAGGTGAATCAAAAGGTGTAGAAACAAAGGTAATTTCTCTAGAGGCCTTACAGTGTAACACCTAGAGTCAAGTTACCAGGGGGCCAGGAAGGGCCTTTAGATGAATCAACTAGTAAGATAAGGGTATTGTAAAATAGTGAGGAATTTAGAAATACAAAGGAAGAGGGCATTGCATACGGCCAGACAGGCGTCAAGTCCCAACTACCCAAATTTGTATTTTCTTCCTCAATGCCAAAGCACTGTTTTAAGACACATTATTCAGCATATTTGTAGCTGTTCACTATCCTGACTTCCTTCCAGGCTTGCTCTTGCTTATGTTTTAGCTTCTGTTCCTCTAATGCTTCCACTGAAATTCTTATTACCGAGAAAGGGAGGGATCCAGTTGTAATAGAATATATATTTTCAACTCTGCACTTTCACTTCAAGGGTTTGTGTGTCTGCATATTCATATACATAAAGTAATCACATATCTTCCCTTGTTTATTTTATTGACTTGTACCATTTATATTAGAGATAATATTGACTTTAGTCATCTACTGTATTGTCATATGTGTAATGAAGGCTCCATGAGGGGAATGATAGGATCCATTGAACTTCCCACTTGGTCTTTCCGAACTTCAATCTGTTTGTCGACAACCACATTTCAATTACATACTGGGAAAAGTCAAGTGAATCTAGTACCTAGATGGATCAGATCCTCTTTTAACTTTCATTATCAGTGAACTCAGTTACAGTGTCAGTTTTGTTCTCACAACTTTAATATAAATTCATCTTGAATTAATATTCTAGTGATGTAATCTTTTACATTCTTTCCATTTGTCAGACTAGGGTCATGTAGAACCCTGTGCATAATTTATAGATTTTTTTACATGAACAATGTCTGTATATGTGCGTGTAGTGCATATTTTGTATATGTGCGATTTAATAACCTGCTTATATGGTATACAGGAAACATTAAGTCACTTTGGAAAACAAAGCGTCCATCAAATGGTTGTGATGTGATGTAGCAGAACACATATGACACTTGGACACACGGAGCAGAACCTAAGCTCTACAACTGATAACCTACCCACTCTACTAACTGAACTATATCCATCTCATTCTATATACAGCCACACTATACAGTAGGACATACATGTCATAGCGTCAAAATGTCATATACAAAAAACATGTAATACTAAACACAAAAAAGCACATAAACTCAGTGTGAAATAAACTTTGAAAACAATCAGATGGTAATGTCTGTTTTTGGATAAGGGAGTGACCCTGACAAAACCTGAAAGAAATCGAGGTACTTCACCACATTGATATAAAAATCCAGAAATTCCAATGTTACCATAAAGCAATCCTCCTCATTGATGCAATTGCAACTGTCTCATATGTTCCCTCTGGGTCTGGGGCTCCAGGGGCGGTCCCCGTCTTGCCTGGTTGGTAGTTCACTTTTGGTCATTAGATTTGGCCAGATATAGAAATGATATAATAAAAATACAGCTACAAGAGGCAGTAGACACAATGAACTTTATGTTCAACTGATGGACTTTATATTTGCATGGGTGATCAATCAAAGCAACAACGTGATCTTTTCATCAATTCAAATATTAATTAAATTGCTATATTTTCCTTTTTTTCATGTTCGGTTTGATAAAAACCTTTTGGACAATATGTTTGGGGTTGCAATTCAAAAATGATGTCTTATCAAATGGAAATTTTTACGTATCCTGTAATCAAAAGGATCAGGATCAAATCAGGATGCTAAACAAATGAAGATCACATGTACAATCATTAAAAAATACTGTAGTATAAAATAGTTACACATACTGTACTTCCTCTGTGGTTGAAAAGTCAAGATGGATTATTAAATCTGAAAATATGCAGTTCACAGGGGTTGCTGCTAGATGGCAGACATGCAGCAGCAATACTGAGAGTAACATTCTGCCTTCTCTGGAAGGGTGACATCCTGAGGCAGCAATAAGGAGAGGACTGTTCAGTGCTCTGCCCACGCACTACAGCAATAATATATGACCCTCACATTGAACAGAAATTGCTTGAGGGCCTCTGTGGACGTGAAAGTTTGAGCTTATGTGTATATAAGTCTAACTTCAGTGTGCAATTTGTATAAATTACTGTGTATTATATGAAGTATTTGTCATCTAATGGCTTTTTAACTGTCTCTTGAATGTGAGTATTGGCCTGAAGTCCATTAATTAGTTGTAGTCATTTAGTAGAAATGGTTTTAGAGTCCCATTGTGTGTTTCCTCCAATAAAGTATGTTTTTTCTTACTTCACATGTAATGTTCATGTCAATGTTTTGAAAGTTTAAGATGAAACCTATATCCAGGTTGAATTAAACAAGACTCTACAGCCATACTAGCAGTTCTCTGAGGCTATTACTTAGGTGCTTTGAGCTAAATGCTAACATCAGCATGCTAACATACTCAATATGACAATGCCAACATGCTGATGGTTAGATGGTATAGTGCTTGAAAAGTTCACCATCTTTGTTTGGGTGTGTTAGCACGCTAACATTGGCTAATTAGCACTGAACATAAAGTACAGCGGAGGCGAAGGGAATGTCATTTAGTTCTGCAGTTATTTGGTCATAAAACAAAATATCAGACAAATTAAAATTTCTAGCTGATGACGATGCAAAATGAGAAGTCAATAGATCACAAAAGTTAATATAAATCATCCATGTGGGACGTTCAAAATTTCATGGTAATCCATCCTATGGTTGTTAAGACATTTCAGTCTGAACCAAAGTGGTGGACCGACCATACAACTGACATTATCATCCATAGAGCCATGGAGCCATGGAGCCGGTAGTCTTGTAATGTCTGTCATGAACTAAGGGTCAGCGTGAGCTCTTTGATGGTGTGAGCTTTTCTTTTTATTCTTTTATACAGCCTTAACTGTCACATTGTGTTTAGCTTCTAGTTGAATATGGCAGTTCTCTCCTCACTTTTCCTTTCCTTCTGTTTCTCCTCTCAGTTTCCGCTTTCCTGTGGTTTTATCACTGCCCTGCTGATTTCTCTCCCCTTTGCCATTACTCCTCTCATCCTTCACTCTCTCCACTCTCAACTTCCCCATTCTGCCTTTTTCTCAAGCCACTCTGTTCTCGCCTCCTCTGCTCTCTTCCCTTCCTTTGGCACTTCTTCTTCTTCCATGGACGAGGAGAGTCCATAGGAGACGAGAGGAACTGTATCTCTGCTCAGTTCGCCACAGGCACTCTTCAATATTTAATCAAGAGTGCATTTGTTTGAAGAGAGCTCTGAATATGTGTGTGAGTGAGTGATAAAGAGAGATGTCTGACCAATGTGTGTGTGGATCCTTTATTTGTATGCAGGAGAGAGCAAAAAAAGAAAAAAAAAGATAGAAGTGTGCATATTTGCGTGTGTGGTGACAGTTTTGGGATGAAAGGCTTTCTCCACTCCTATGGTAATTGGTTTACTATCTCTCTCTCTCTCTCTCTCTCTCTTCTTCGGCCTTCTTGTTCCTCTCGCTCTTTCTTTCCCCTTCTCCTCCTTTACTCCACTTCCCCTCCCCCTATAATCCATTCTCTTTCCCTGTGCACCTTCATGTAGCCCTGCTGTACTGTATAGTACTGTATATGCATTTCTATGTGGGGCTCATTCATTCAAACGCTGTACTATCAGGTTTGTTTGATTTTGCTGTGTGTGCATATGTGGCTGTGTGTGCACGTATCAGCGGCTGGCCTCAGTGCTCCCCAGGGACAGCAGAGCGGCGTATTTCATCATCCTCCAGACTCGGCACCAGAAAGTCCCCTTCTCTTCTTTTGCCTCTTCAGCAATTCAGCAAACACTGATTGTTTAACTTATTTCCTTCTGTCGCTTTCAGGCGGCTGCTCGTGCTATGAGCCTAAGTACAAAGCTTGCTATGTTTTTCAGATTTACTTTTAGGCCAATTGCAGTTAAAAGTCACCTGCTACATGAAGTCCTCACTGAAGTCCTTTGACAGTTAGCTTTTGGACTCCTGTGATGAAAGCATGCTGACGATCACCCTTTTCCTCAGTCTTGTCCAATGTGACACGTACACCAGCACTGGATGACGCTGCTTTGCAGGAATCACGTTAAACTGTCCAGTGGCTTTGTTTCTTTTAATGTGTGCAAAATCTCTAGTAGGATCTTTGGCAGTGCTGCTGTCAGCCGTAATATCGTCTCCTCACAGCTGAGCTGTACAATCATAGATGTTTCACAGCTTCTGCTTCAGCATTGTCCACCAAATCTCAGAAGGCAGCTATCTGAACGATAATCTGAGAAAGGACTGATGGCCTCAGGCTCTCAGTAATTGTGTTTAGCTCTCCTTCAGCACTTTGGCAGATTATAGCACCCATGAGGCCACAGATGGGATTTTTTTCCTGCTGCTTTGTAGATCACAAACCTTTCACCATAGAAATACTTTGCTTTGCATTTTTTTTACTGTATGTTTTTCTACAAATGCAGCATGCCAATCCCTCCGCAGAGAATTCATTCACCAGCCACTTTAATACCTTAAGATAAAGAGTCCAACCTGAATGTGATCTTAACTGTGTAATCACGAGATAAACCAATATTTTTCCTTGAGACTAAAATGTTGAAGTATTTCAGCAAAAAACATCAAAAAAACAAAATCAATGGTCTATGTTGCAAAATGCTCATATATGCCTGTTCAATTAATTCTTATAATTTATTCATCTTCTTACCAGTTGGGTTTCTACATGATGACTATATTTCCCCCACAGCTAGACCAGTTTTGGCTATTTCACATGAGAGTTTTCTGCATTTACATTTTTGCCCAAACTTTTCTCGCTGGTTTGCAATAGGCGGAGCTCAGCTGGAAATAGAGAATGTCATGCATTTCCATTCACCAATCAGGATTCGTCTTTATATGTCGCCAGCACTGCTGATAAAGTATATTAGCTGAATTTTTGTTGCTTCTGTCTGTTCATTGTGTTCCAGTGGCTAATGCTGTAACACAATATGGACAATAGAGACAACTGAATGAATATAAATCTTGAGATCTTAAACCCAAGATTATTATTGGCCTTGGCTAACCTGTAAGCATTGTATCACTCTCAGTCACATCAGTTTCGACTGTCATGCAGCCATTTGAATGTGACAGGTCAAAAGTAGCTAAAGTAAGCAACAGCTTTATTGTGTTGATGGAAACAAAGTCATCACAGGCAGAGTTAAAGGGTCTACAGGGTGTAAAACTTTCATGCATCTTTACCTTAATTGTGGATTTACAGATTTTGTTAGTGTGTAATGTCTAGTGCTGTAAGGTGACAATGAAAATCAAGTATAGAAAACAATAGAGAGACTGGAGAAACAAATCATAGTTGTGTCTGTGTTCACTGTTCTTTTCCTTCATTTCAGTGTAGATTGTGTGGATGAATTAAGTGTTACAACAAGCTTTTGATCACAATAAAACAAGGAGGTTTTCTTGGTATGCGAGTGTGTGTGTTTTTCGACTGTCAAACTGTATATATGCTGGTTCATTACCTCTGACAGCAATGCGGTTTAATCTGAGTCCCTGAAAGGGGCCAATTATCCCAGATTACAAGTCCTATCAGAAAAGCAGGCTCGACATCTGAGTTATACAACTGAACCCATTGCACTCAAGCTGAACTCTGGCTCAGCTTTATGTCATCTGGAGTATCAGGCTCAGATCCTCTTGGATCTACTGATTTCAAATTAATTCTCTTTCATATTGAATTCTTTAATCAAATTTAATGCATTTTCAGCAACTTTCTAAGCAGGCTGTGGCCTTTTTCAAGCCAAAGAGAGAATTTCTTCTTGTCCTATGACTCATTGGCTGCTCATAAAGCCACAAAATGAAGAAGCATGGTTTTGATTTGTGTGCTGCATCTAAAACGTGGCACAGAATTTAATCCTTCGTATTGAAGTGATAAAGAATTGCACACATCATTTTGTTTTTGGATTCCAATTCAAAATGAGAATTGTTTTGTTGCTCATCACACTATGATAGAAATGTGTCTTTGATATATCTTATAGCATTAGTTTTAACAAATCTGTGCACACAAATAATGCACAGAATAAATATACTGTATAGGCTACTGATGTTGGTTATAACTTGCTTGTTGTGCTCCTGCACAAACCTAGCATTAGTTTGTGCCTCTCATTCATTGACATAATTAAATCACAGAAAATGTGTCATCTGTGTTTGGATCAACAAAGAAAGCCTCAAACTGGGTTTAAAATCGTTTTTATTGTGCAGTGAACTTTTTTTTTTAATCAAGATGGTGAAGTTTTTGAGAATCCTGAAAATACCTTCAGAACAACAATAAAAGCTGTTCAATGACCTTCTGAGTTTTTATGTTTCAGAAAAAACAGATGCTTAGCTCTGTGACTCATTTATCATCATGCTCTTTTCCCCTAACATTTACATTCCACTGAGCTTAATTTGACAATTATGTTAATACTATAGGCTGACTGATATTGGATTTTTGAGGCTGATACCGATATTGATACTTGAAAGTTAACAAAAAAAATAATCCGATATCAATCTATGTTGATACCTTGTTGATGTTAATAATGATAATGAATAAGAAAAGACTAATGGTATATTCACATTATTGTGGAAAAGCAGCTTTTTCACCCGCCTCCTCCCTTATTGTGTGATGTGATGGTTGTGCTTGGATGTCAACGGTGCACTGGTTGAACTGGGCATGTACTGAATTTGTTTATCTTTGACCCAAATTGCGCTGGCAGTTGTGGGTGCATCCACTGTTGACCACTGCTTGAGTGAGAGTTGGATGAAAAGCTAATTATTTGTGCTTTTGAATTTTCAGAGTTGTACAAAAAGAAATTGGCCTGACACAACTACACACGAAAAACATGAAGAAACATCAGCGTGCTGATGCAGGTACTGGGTTTGTTACAAAAACAATTTGAATCTCTGACATGTAGCGATCTACTAGCGTTATAGCTAAGCACCACCACCAGGAGGTCCGGATAGGTACTGCGCCGACTGATACCCTTGTTTTATCGCTCTAATGTGAATTGCAATTTGTACTGAGCTGGACATTTTATAGTCTAAAAAGAAAATTGTCAGTGCTCTCTGGTGGATAAACTATATAACGGTGCCATTGTTTCTCAACTTATTGGCATACATAGGCCTACACAAGATTGATGCATCTGTGAGAAGCTAATATTGAATGGCCAATTTATTGTTGGACATGAAAGGAACACACTGGGGCTATTTTGGAACAACAATCTCATGTGCATGTTATGCAAACATGCACAAGGAAGAGAAGCATTTTAAAAAGATGACTATTAGCATTAATCGTGCAGGGTTGAGTTCCTTTCATGTTTCAGCTCACCTGCCTTCTGCCTCAGGTTAAACTGGAAAGCAAAGCAAAAGGCTCCACAGCATTCTCACACTGTGAAGACAAAATACACATTAACCTTGAAAAAAACTTGCTTCTAGATGTACCACACACACACACACACTGGCTGCTCTTTGTTTACCTATGGAAATTTGAACCAGGTAATGTGGTGACGTAGCTCTACCGAGTGCCTTCTGCTTGTTTATTTTGTCTCTAAACCCGAAGACTATTACCTAAGTATTTTATTGCAACTTGTGACATAGATAAACTGTAACCTCTTACTGTCATGTCTGCTGCACCAGTACTACGCAGAAAATTGTTTTAAATGTATCTCGCGCTTTTCCTTTGTGAGACTGGTCAGGGAATGAAAGGTGGAAGTGATGCAATGTTTCTGTGCACCTGTGAGACACACACACACACACACACACACACACACACACATCAACCTGGTAGTACTGAGGAGTAGGTCGCCCAAGCCATTGGGTGGAGCAGCAGCGTCGCGTGCTGCGGAATACATTCAGTAGGTCGTTAACGCTGCGCGCGGTTTGGTTGCAGATGCAGGTCGCTGAGTGTGAGCGCGAGGCGGGGGGAAATGGCGAACAGGCGCGGGCGGCGGTGCGCCTTGTGAGGATACAGTAGACTCCGGGAGCGGAGGCAGGCGGCAGCTCGAGGACAGACGGGAGAAGGAGAAGAACCATGGAGGACTCGGAGCCCGCAGAGGACGGCTTGCTCGCGGGCTTGCGGTGGAATCGGAGCGCACGAGACCAGGCACAACTCAAACACAAAATCCGGGATCTGCCAGGGCTACTCAAGCACGGGCTGCACCTGCGGAAGAAGAGCGTGAGTATTTCAAACCGACCGCTGGCTGACTGTCCGTCCTTCCGTGTTTGATGTTGGATGAACGTTGGCAACGGTTTTATCTTTTCAGCCATCAGTTTTTCGGACAGCACTCTGTGCTCTGAGGCTGTTTCATAACCTCGTCACGACTCAGGTGTTTTCATTATGTTACAAGCATTACTGTCGCAGAGTCTTTCTCTCTCTCTCTCTCTCTCTCTCTCTCTCTCTCTCTCTCTCTCTCTCTCTCTGTTTGTGTGTGTGTGTGTTTGTGTGTACGTGTGTACGCATGCTACATCCATAATAACTAGAATTGCTGTTTAACACCATACCTTCACACTCCGGTAGTCAAGGCAACCCCCCACCCCACCCCCCACCACATAGGCTCATAGGCACACAAACCTATTTACATAAACAGACATATAATATATATTTATATACAAAACCAGGTGCATCTGCATAATTGACAATTCTTTTCTGTAACTGTCATTTCATTTTCACAAAAAATTGTGGAAAAATGTGCATCTTAACTTCACAGAGCCCAAGGTGATCTCCACAGACATCTTGTTTTGAAAAACGTTCATGTATTTTCAATTTGGTGGCAGAGAAAAGCAGCAAATTGTCACATTTGAGAAATGCAACGATACATAGATAAGCAACTGACTAATTAGAACAGCCCTATTCTGTAGTAAATAAGCAAATCTCTCTCTTATCTGTAATACACTGGTTCTTTTTTGTGATGATTGGTCAACTAAGCAGTAAAAATGTGTGTGACTCGCTGTGCCCTGATGTGGAACAAACGCACCTGACAAGCCAAATAGCTGCTCAGAGTGTCAGCTCTGCTCATCTTCATCATCGGCAGCAGCAGCCAAGAGAGAACGTGTCCCTGATTGCCTCTGTGGGAATCACAGACAGAGTGCCAGGACTTCCAGTCCCACTGCTGCCAAATGTGCTAAAAATATGCAGCATTTGTAGCGTAAAGCCACTTTGGACCAAGTAGATGAACAGTTTATGACATGTTACATCGTGTTATTTTAAATGATGTTTAATGACCTACAGATTGAGGTCACTTTGTTTTCCCGTCACCTATCTGATTACTGTAATATGATTAAATTCTCCCATGGAAACAAATCAGCAATAGTACATCCTACAGTTAATTTCAAAAGAAAATATGTAAATAGGACAGTCCACACAAGAATATTATAGTGAAACCATCGAGAGAATGATTGGATTATGTTTCTAGCAAGTATTACAGATGTGTCTAAATGATGTAGCTACACCGATCACATCAGGAACCGGACCACATTTAAAAAAGCAGACTGTGTCCCATTTACACAGTACATAACTGTATACTGTATTATGCATCGTTTATTCTTTGTTTTTGTTCATTGCCTGTGATTGAGCTTAAGGGGAGCAAAGAAGGGGATACTGAGTAGATGAAGAAAAAATGTCAAGTTTTCCTTCTGCTCTCTTCACCTAACTTAGTGTGTGTGTTCATGTGTGGGTGAGTGTGATGAGGCGTAGGTAAGTAGTGTAAAGGTATGGGCTGTTCTGTGCAGACTGGTTTTCTCTAGACACTGGCAGTTGGCTGTGCTTCACCTGGCACACACACTCTCACACACACATTTGCATGGATTCATTTTCCAAAAAGATGTTAGCGAGGAACTACCACAGAGTTTTTGCAATACACCACAACAGCACTCAAAGTTGGAAAGTCATTGCACACATGTTGTCTGTTTTGTTTGATCCATGCAGCTATTATTTGTGGGTTTTTTTTTTGCTCTAATATTTGGAGCTGTGTAAAAGTGCAAACATCTGATATAAGCAGTTTTTCACATTACCTCATATGCGTCTTTAATATTCGCCCATGAGTGAGTTGAAGCTGCTGTGTTCACAGAGCCATCTGTCGCCTTTGGTTCCAGCCTGCAGCAGCCTCACCTTGGAGAATCCTGTCTTTCTCTGTTGTGACTTGCTCTGGTATTCAATTATTAGTTCTTTATTGGCTGTAGTATCAGGAAAAGAGAAATCTGCTTAAAGGAGCACTTTACTTAGTTTTCAACTTTTACAACACTTGCATGGCTGCTCTGTACAATAGCCACCCTGAAGAAAGTTTATAACAAGGAGAGACTGGATGGTTTTCCTCCGTCTTCTGTTCAACTGTAGCTCAGTCAGGCATCAAATTGTGATATTCAACCTTCAAGTAGAACATACATGTAAGAGCCCACTGGTGATGAGACGCTATTGGAGCAAGTGAGAGGCTCAAACTACCACTACAGCACTGCTAGCTTGGCTGGAAAGCCAGATGCTAACAGATCAAGCTGATTGATATTATTGCCCGCCAATACTCTCAAGCCCAAAGTCAATTTTCTGCAACTGGTTTTACTGTGAACTGTTTGTTTTGGTTGGACTTTGTTGCTGACACCAAAATAGAGGGAGGACGCTTGAGACATGAAACTGTCTTCAAAGATTATGCTGCCAACAGTTAAGAGAAAACAGTTAACCCAACAGTGTTTCTCAACGGTCAATGATGTCTTACGCTAAAATTTGTTGTAATAATAATTGCAGATGTTTAAATCTAGAGACCTAATTTATCATTTGCTTAAGTAGATCAGTACAAGTACATTGTGATTCCTGAAGAGTTCCTTTAGTCAATCAATAAAACCAGACCAGTAAAACATTAAAACCACAAGGAAAATCCCAAACAAAAATTAGGCATAGAGCACATTGTGTACTTGGTTGTTCGATATGTGTGTATATCCTGTTTGTGCACATTTTGCTGTTTTCGGTTTGCATTCTTAATGCAAGCAAAGGAAGTTATACATGTTGGAGTTAGAGGAGTGGTACAATTCTGGTGCAATCGCATATTAATCATACTATTTTGTTTGGTGCTGCAGCTTCTTTGTCTTTCTTTCTTCTACTGAATTTATGGCAGACTACTCACTGGAAATAACATTACAGTTTTCATTTTTAAGTGGGAAATTTGGATGGATATTATAAAAAATACACTTGATGTGACCACTAATTGTAAAGTCAGAACCACAAGCCTAGACTCACACATCTGTACAATACACTTATATAATACCCAAAAACACTGTAGACTTTACAGTCACGGTCTTAGAGGAAAGTTGATGATATTCCTCAGAAGATGATCTAATTTCTGCATTATTCATGCAGCAAAACAGTGGCTTGTGATGTGTTTTTATGTCTGCCAGCAATATTTCATATCCATAACAACATTATACATTGCGATAAAAAAGATGAAAGGGAAAGTGAGAGACCCAACATATTTGCACTCACTCACCATATAAATGTACACAGACTATGACTAGAACCACTGCATTTGACTGAAAGGATTAGCACAGTAAGAAATATTAACAAGTTAAGTATTAACATCTTAAATATGTATTTCAACATACTTTATTTAAATGTAAAGAAATATATACAATAATGCAGGTGTATACTCAGAATTATCAATTGTTAATAATTTGTGAAAGACAATGACAGAGAAAACGATATAAAAGTAGGATATGCTTGGATGTCTGAAATGTGCCAGCAAGAATACAAGTAAAACATTTTTTTTTTTTTATGCCACCTTTTTCCACTTTTGAACTGATTGATTTTTGAAGTTGAGCACCCAATCTGGAAGGAACACTTGTTTCCCTTTTTTTGGATACAAGTGGAACACATTAATGCCAGTAAAATTGCAACAACCTAAAATGATCCCCATTATTATTAAGACCACAAGCAATTTTTAAATCTTGTTTTTCATGCATTTTATTTACAATATCTCCTCACAAACAAGCTAAAATAAGTTTGTTTTCCATTTTGATGTATGAATATAATATTTATGTTGATAAGATTTGATTGAAGCTTGAAAACCTTGAATGGAAGAATCCCGATATTGGGACAAATCTATTTTCAAAGACAACCTATTTAAAATAAAAATCTTGACCATTTTATGTGGTCTCATAATGTCTTGAATATTCTTGTTTGAGGTTTGAAATGCTAAAAATGTAGAAGAAAGAAATTCAGAAACAAAAAAAAGAAGCTGGATAACTAAATAACTCCTGAAATTAGTGTGTTATCAATAAATAGACACTGATCCTAAGTGTTGGTGGTAAGCCAAAGGTCATGTGTGTTGGCAGATCGGCGTGGGCTGACAGCTTGGTTTGTGTGTTTGTCTGTTTGTGTGTTTGTTCGTCTGTTTGTGTGTGTGCCCATTGAGTTGTAGCTTCTTTGATGTCTCCATTTTGACTTCCTTGTATGACAGATCTGTCGAGGAGTCGACAGGAGCTTAGTGTGAATGTGAAGTGTGCGTGTGTGCGCGTATGCATGCGTGTGTGTGAGGGGGCTTGCCAAGCATACCGTGCTACAGCTCTTCACTGTGCTCAGCAATCTAATCTGAGAGTAATCCATTTCTTGCAGATAATGACCTCGCTCTCTCCTGCTTTCTCTCACTCTCTCTCTGTCTCTCTCTCTGTATACACACTTTGAAGTCATCACACAGATAAGCGTGTCAGCATGTGCTCTCTCTTTATACCTCTCATTCCTCTGCTCTTCTCTTTTCTTCTCTTCCCTTTCTTCTCTTCTATCACTCTCTTTTGGCCTCCGGTGTACTGACAGCAACGGGCTGTATATACGCTGTGATGGAGAATGGAGGGTGGATGGATGGAGTGCGTATTTGTGAGAAACTGAGGCACAGACAAAGAGGCTCACAGGAACATGGCCAGCAGACATCTCTCTCGTCATGTGACACAGTATGAATGAAACACCTCTAGTGCTGGTGTGTCTGGACTGTGCTTGTGAGAAGAGTTGATGATGGTGGAGAAACAAAGAGCCCTCGAGAGATCTGTGTTCACCAGACAGAGAGACAAAGAGATGGAGAGATAAGATACAGTGACCAAGACAAAAGAGAGAAAGAGGAAGAGAGACAGAGATAGCGAGA
The DNA here is from genome assembly GCF_002260705.1 of Seriola dumerili. Lineage (NCBI taxonomy): Eukaryota > Metazoa > Chordata > Actinopteri > Carangiformes > Carangidae > Seriola > Seriola dumerili. The sequence continues at coordinate 4,139,088 of NW_019174365.1, read as the reverse complement.
GTCAGAAACAATTTATTTAGTCTGTGTGCTTGGCTGGTTTGTGTGCTCTACTTAACCCCCAGTCCAAACACTGCATGCCTTCACACACAAACACAGAAAATAAGTCTCTTCTTTACTGACATCTAGGAGTACGTACACATTGAGTGGGTTTTTCTCTCAGTCCTTTTTGGCTGGACCACAACAGTGGGGCCAGCCCTATCATCTCAAATGTCCCTGACTGAGTTTCCCCATTAGCCGTTCCCCTTTTAAAATGGGGGACCTTTACAGCCTGCAGTGTTGTCGCTAGATTTAGACTTTTTTTACCCAAACAAGACTAGGCATAAACCTAGTATAAGGCTGGATCTTGTATGGGTGCCAACGGCGGGCTTAGGGCTACACCTTGTGCTACGGGCAGTCCCCCAGCCGCCCTGGCTTCCACGTTGCTCTGGGGCTGCAGGGAAACAGAGTAGCGTTTCCAATACATTGAGCCTTGCCTCCATTACAGCAAATACTTTCAATACATCTATCATTATTACGAAAGGAGGCAGAGGAATAACAAATATTAGACACTCTGAGCAAGAGAGAGCAGGAGAGCGGGAGAGACAGAGAGAAGCCATCGGTAACTGCTAAGCTAAAGAAACTAGCAGATCTGAATAGCATGTAAACAACAGAAACGCCACCAACCGGAAATGAGACACTTCGCTTACTGCAGCACAGCAATAAAAGCCCTGTTAAGAGATAAAAGGTAATGTAATAAATAGGGTACACATAATGCAGTAACTTTAACACGACAAACGGGAGCAACTGAAAAGAAGGCTTCGTATTACGATACCGATATGACCAATTATACTTATGAAGTTATGAAACTTTGAAATAAAGACCTGTCTCTAATAAAAGCCTGCCTTAAAATAAAGACCTGTTACCTTCTGCAGTTTAGGTAAATAAAGGCCCTGTTCACTTTTTGAGGAAATGTGAAGACTGTTGTGGATCCCAGAAGGAGGCTCTGCTCTGTGTGATAGACAAAATAAGAAAGATATTCTGTCGCTTCTAACTTTCTCTCTGAGTGATCATTTTACAAGTAAATCTAGCTGAAAACACAGCACAGTCTTTGTCTTTAACTTATGTGTTTGGTGATTTTGTCAGATGATATCACGCATATAAAATAGGATTTTAGCAGAGCAGCAGCTTGGGAATGGCTTGGAAGTTAACACATAGTCTTAATGGGCTGCATTTCAGTCAATATTTCAAACTTGTTCCATTGTCTGACAACAGAAACAGGAAAACATTTAAATGAGCTTCATTGGAAATTCAGCTGTATTAAAATACTGTATATGTGAGCACAGAGAGTAGGAGAAAGCAAACAGATAAAGGGCTAAAACCAGCTGGCACTAGGCTGAATGCAAATAGGAAACCATGACAACAGTTTTTAGCTATGTCCTCAATTTCGCACATTGACTATATGTGATCCAGCCATATACTAGGTTTTGACCTAGTCTTGTGTTGAAAATGTTTGATTGTAATTGTGAATGAGGAAAAACTAAACTGCTTTTGAAATTTCTGTCACCTCCAACTTCCTCTGTACCTTATATCAGGGCTACCACTAATGATTGTTTTCATTGTTGATTAATCTGCTGATTATTTCCTTAATTAGTTTTCAGTCTACCAAATGTCAGAAAATGGATAAAAAAAAAAAAAAAGACAGATACAACTTCCCAAAATGCAAGATGTCTCGTTGTCTTGACTCTGCTTGTTATGTCTGACCAAAATCCAAAGATATTTAGTTTACTATCACATAAAACAAAGAAAGGCAGCAAAACCTCACAATTAAGAAGCTGGAAACACATGATGATTGTTTGTTTCGCTTGAAAAACGACTAATGGATTATAAAAATTCTGATACACTTTCTGTTGACTAAATGATCAGTTAATTGACTGATCATCTAAGCTCTAGTCAGTATACTCTGGGTGTTCACACGGCACAGCTCTATTTATGTGTAATTTATCAGATGACTTTGTGATCATAAAATAGTGATTTGATCGACATCTCAATGCAGTGTAGGGACTACTATTTGCCTGATTATCGGGTAGCTTTTACTGTGTCCACTGCTCATTCAGTTGTCTGACAGCACTCAAAGAAAAATATGTAAATGAGAACAAATAAATCGTAAATTCCTCTGTATTAAAAACACAATATAGGTGATCACCGAGAGCAGGGAGTGACTGAATAGAGGTTGTGTGCAACTATCCCGCTCCTTACCAGATTTCGGTTGTGATGTACAGTTTTGTTGTTTGCTCCATGTTTTATGTGGATTACCTTTGGACAGAGCCAGGCGAGCTGTTTCCCCCAGTTTCCAGTCTTTGTGCTAAGCTAAGCTAAGCGGCCACTAGCCGTTGCATCATATTTAACGGACAAAGAGTGAGACTAAGAGTGGTATTGATCATCTCCTTTAACTCTCGGTCAGAAACCACTGAAGCATATTTCCCATAATGCTGAGCTATTCCTTTAATGAAGAGTAGGTGAGCTGTGATAGTCACTTGCTTTGAATAAGGCGTGTGCTAGTGTGTGTGTGTGTGTGTGTGTGTTTCATCCCAGACAGTATCATCGCTCTAATGAGGATCACACACACTGCTCTGTATCTCTCTAATCATCCCTCTATTTCATTTTCTTCTTGCAACTCAAAGCCACAGCCGAGCACTTCTCTCCTTCTCTGTCTTTGTCTTGCTCTCTTTCTCGATTACAATTAAAGTGATGTCTCTCACCGCCTCATATCTCTCCCTCTCCATCTGTCATGCTCATATCCCCTTTCATATATTCATAGACTGTTGTGAATTGTGCAGCCTCCCTCTCTTATTTTCTTCTCTTGCACACTAACTCATTTATATTTCTTCATGTACATCCATCTTCCGCAGTTGCTTACGTGCTTTTCATTTGTCCCATCATTTGATCTTGCTGTATCTCCCTATTTGTCATCATCTGGTGGTTTGTTATCGTCAGCCAGTGAGAGGCGAGGGGCAGCAGCGATTGCTAGCACAGGCTCAGATTTCTGTGAAGGTTTCCACAGGGAATCAAACCCACAACTATATCAGTGATCCTGTTTCACTAACTGACTCACTCACAGACCAGTTGCACTCCTATTGCAGGAGTGTCTCATCTGTCTGTGGTTTTTAACGAACGTGATCGCCATCCTGATACGACTCTACAGTTTGTATTTTTATCAGGGGTGCACTACTATGTTGTTTTCAAAGCAATCAATATCTGATAGTTTCCTCACCCATATACACTGAAAATAGTCTTGCAAATACAAACTATATTCAGCCCTTTGGATTGCTTTATGTTATGTTTAGTGTATTTAACCTAAAGTAACTGGTCACACCTTGCTTACACACAGGTGATCTCCTTTCAACTGAGAACTTTTAAAACATTTGGCTGTACCATTCAGGTGCATCAGTGTAAAAGGGGCAAATATTGATGCAAAGAGATTTTTTTGATTTGGTACCAGGGTTTTTTCTGTTAATTAGGTTCAAAATGCCTCTTCAAACATCAGTGATTTAGTGTTGTAAAATAATTAAACATGAAAACGTCTCAAAGAGGTGAATTCTTTTATAGGCATTTTAAAGTTTCCCTCCATGGGCTGGATACAGATGAAGCTTTTCCTTAATCACTGCAAGTGTCTGTACACAATGAATATTGTGATAGTGAATACTGGCCATAAATATCACATAAGACTAGTACATGTTTTAAAAGCTTCTAAAACTTTTTTTCTTTTACAACACACTTTGGTAAACCACAAGGAGTCATAAAACCTGTTAAGATTATCTTGCGATTAACACTGCCACATTGCAACATTTTAATTCAGCAGCAGACAAACCCAGGCGTTGCTAAATTACATCACACTGTATATTACACTGCAGTGAAATACTAAAACAGATGTCTGCATATAATGCCTTTTCGCTTTACTTGATCTAACGCTTATAATCATTGTGTTTTATGATGAGTGTGTCACCACGGTGTCAACACTGTCATTTCCTCTGGCACAATAATAATCCATAAAGATTAAGAGCTTTTTTCCTGTTAGTGTCGGTAGAGGTAAAGTGGATACGCCCAGGGCAAAGGCTGCAACATGATGGCCTGATGGTTGTAACAATGAAGATATTTGACATGGTGCCACTTAAATATTATTATCGGTTTCCTGTTGGACTGATTCATGGCATTGTATTGTTAATCACTGGAACCAATGAATTAATTGTTATTGTTGTCTTATCGTTTAATATGGCAGGGGTTTCATATTGATGTGTACTTGTGTGAATATGTGTCACTATTAAGCTATTTAGGTCAGAAAATCATCATACACTTAACATTGTTTTTCTTCTCCATAAAAATGGGTTGCCACGTTCTTTAATTTTTGCAACAGTGCCTCACAGTAACAGGAGTGTCTGCACATTAAAGCCACTAAATAAAACCAGAAAGTCTGTGTATGAGCAATGGTTGTTACCGCTGTTGGTTTGAACAAAAACCTGACTAATGATTTAGGAATGGTAAAACTGGTCTTTCTCATCTCAGTCTTGTTTGTTCAGTGTGTTTACTGTGTGTGTGTTTCATCCATCGTGTGTTGGCTCTGACGGCTTGTGTGTATTTTGTCTCAACAGCAGTCACCTGACACTATCCCTGGACCGAGCACTGGACCTACTGTACACAAGGTAAGGAAACACACACACACACACACACACACACACACACACACACGCACACACACACGCACACACACACACATGCACCCTCACTCACATGTGATGTCATCCCTTTAGTTTTGCTGTGAGGCGAAAGTGTGTTTGTTTTACCTCAATACAGGTGATATCAGTGGTGATATTACCTTGGGCTCTTTCAAAGTTAGTTTCTCCAACTACACACACACGCACACACACAGTTTTGTCATGCATCACTATATTGTGGTTTGGCAAACGCTTAAGTACTGCACTGCCTCAGGGCTTAAATATCTCACACGAGCATAGTTTTCTTTCACTACTCAAAACATTAGCCACAAAAGTGAAAAGTTTAAAAAATGTGCCAAAAAATCTTTGCGTCTGCCTGGTTGTTTGTACCTCAGCAGTTGTTGTTTTTTCTATTAGTCATATTTCACTAGACTTTCTTTTATATCTTGCCTCAGCAGACATGGATGTACCTAACATTGATGTGGAACCCAAAGCAGTATAATGTTGGTAGAAACTTGCCCGCGAAGGACCTAAGCAGGAAGATGCTTGCTTGCAGAAAAGGAGCCTAAAACTCAATCCTTAATAAGTCAGTTTAAATCTTCCGACTTCAGCTTTTGTTCCATGATATTAGTCTGAAAAAATATTTACTAGGAATTGATTGATCAGGTTTTCAGAGGGCAGGTTCAATCAATAAACTTTGTAGATTAGGTTGGATGATGGTGACAATGATTTGTGCTTTGTTTTGAATTTTAAGTTAGTGCTGCCTTCCACCTCTTTGACTCTCAACCTTTGTTATCAGCTTCTTCACAATTAAAGATGATTGTGCAGCTGCGTGTCCTATTTGCCACCGCAGATTTATTCAAAAACACACTGTGGTAGATATTAGTTCTTGTGACATTTTGCAAAACTTCCAATCAAACAGAGTTGTAAATCATTTGTCATTTGTCTATTCAAAATTTGATCCAATTGTCTGTCACGTCATTTTGTTTTTTTGAGCAACAAACACCCATAACTGAAGAAAATGTCTATCAAGGCTCGATATGAAGTCAAATATGAGGGCTGGTTGGAACCATACTCTCTGTTTGAAGGTCATTGACAACATCATCTTGCTGTTCCGCAAATGATCAATAACTCTGCTTTGATATCTGAGACCTCCTTTAGAGCTTAAGACACCCAGGTGAAATTGAAATTGTGCCTCTGTCAAAAATTGCACTGCTACATTGACTACAACCTGCTGGTTAGGACGATAACTCACTGGTACCTTAATGTACCCAGTTGAGTTTTTCTTGTAAACCAACAGTTGCAATATATTTACATTCAGTGTTTCTCACCAAACAGTGTGTGCATCCTTAAGGGCCAACAAACTGTTTGCCCTCAAAGAAAATGCTTAATGCCTACTTCATAAAACATTTGCAAAGCTGACTTTTTAAATATCTTGAAAGCTGCATTGTTTACATGTATGTTTCTTCCTTCTGGCAGTCTTCCTGCTTACCTTTTACTGGCACATTTATATGTTTCTTGGCACATTATGATACAAACTGTCGATCAAGAACAGCGTTATACCATCTGTAAGAATGCATGTTGTGTCAGCCATGTGCCATTGCATTTGCATCCATTTGCTTGTACACAAGATGCAAACAAAACGGGGACACACTCTTAGAACCAACATCTGCTGCTAGTGGTCGAAAAGAAAGTGGTCCAAAGGGTACCTTCTGTTCTTGCAATCAATGCATAGGTCAGTTTAGCTAATACATGCACTACTATATTACCATAACATTAGTAGTGACTTGAAGTAAAGTCTTTTGCAAAATTTGCACCCATTTAGCCACAAGGCTACACCATCAAATTATCAAGACAGGACAGAGATTGAGGTTGGATTGACACTGTTTCCAATGTCGTAACATAATGTGAATAAATCCTCGTGAGTCATTAAGTGTACTCTATTTTGTAGCATGTAAAGGGGAATATGAATGGAACAGAACAAGCAACCCACGTAAACAGCTTAATTGAAATCCGGTCTTATTTACGACAGGGTCACTAGCAGGATTATTGCAGAGCGTGTAGACACAGTCAATGTTTCATTCCTCAGGGGGAAAGAAATCGAGCTGTCCTTGTGAGTCAGTCAATGACAGTCGCATGGAGCCACACTAGCTCTCTGCAGTCCTATACTCATGTCCAGAACAATGTTATGATAAGATTCTTGCCATTTTAATTGCATTCATGATTATTATTATTTGCATTCAGACTGAAAATTAATTTGGATGTGTTTCTGTGTGTGTGTGTGTGTGTGTGTGTGTGTGTGTGTGTGTGTGTGTGTGTGTGTGTGTGTGTGTGTGTGTGTGTGTGTGTGTGTGTGTGTGACAGTCTTGCTCCCAGAGTTTCCCATGTGCTGGTCGGGCTGTGAGGAATGCTTTCCTCTCTCACGGACCATACCCAGCTAAAGACAAGATACACCTGGCCAGAATCATACGGTACACTTGTCCCTGTGTTTGTGCGTCTGTGTGCAGGGCTGAATCATCGACGTGTCCGGTGAAGCATATACACTGACTCACCAGTCATTGTTGAGCCCCTTCCTCATTGGCCACTCAAGTTGTTTATGCAGTAAGACGGGCAAAGTCTGACGTAGACATTATATAGCAGAGCACAAGATCGTCAGGGAATACTGTATGTGCACTCTCATACTGCACACACTGTACAGTACATGGAAAAAACATGTGAACATCTAGACGCAAATATAAATAGATACTCTTAACTGCCATTGCACATACACCCACACACATACAAAAGGAGTTTATCCTGGGGGAAAGCAGACGGAAAGTATTCAGTGTTTCAGAGGAAAAGGCTTACAGAGAACTAATGAATAATCAATGGATATTGATTAAATAAAAAAGACAAGCTTTGTGCTGGGGGAAGAAGTGCGTATATGTGCATGTGCTTGTGGATTATAACACTGTGTGGCCAGACTTGTGTGCTGAAACTGTGTGTGTGTGTGTGTGTGTGTATTTTAACAGGCACAGCTATGTGGGTGTGGAGCTGGTGCAGTGGCTGTGCGAACAGTGTGTGTACGTGCGCTGTCGGACCACCGCTGTGCGTGTCTGGCAGGTGCTGCTGGAGCTGGGAGTCCTGCTGTCTGGTAAAAAAATAAATAAATACAAGCACACACACACACACACACACTCACAAACACACACACAATCACATTCACATTCTAATATGCCCCAGGGTCAAAGTGTGCTTCAGAATTTATAGTCACCTTGCAGCGACAGCGGCAACAATCTACACTTCTCTAAAGAGACAGGTGAGATGAACCAGGTCACCAGGTAATTTCCAGCTGAACAGAGAGATGAATTCGCTGCCTCCTTGACCTGCTCAGCACATAAACCTGATTTGAATTGAGATCTTGTTTATTAAAGATATTGATATTACCTTTTTGGGATTAACTTTCCACAAGGTAAAATTGCACTGAAACCGGTCTTCACTGCATTGTGTATCCAAGCACCCCTCCAATAATCTCAGTTATTATTCTGCCCTAAACATCATTCATTCATTCATTATTTACGGGAGACATTTTACAACACACCAAACTCCTCGTGAGAAACTATTCATTTTAATATCAGCACACTGACAGTGCCTACGTATGATACCTGTTTCTGTATTCAGTGGAGCCGATATAGAGAAAATGATATAGAAACTATGTTACATTACTCCTTTGTAAAGACAACATATACTTCATTTACTAACAGTATAATATTCAAAGACAATTTCTTTCAGTAATGAACAGCCCTGCTCAGGTGCAGTTCATCGGTCTGGCTAATCCACCAGAACTGATACAAAGACTTCACCCAGGTTTTATTGTGGGCACTGTGTCTCTGCTCTTTCTTTAGAACTAAGAAGTGTTCAGTTTAAACTAGCAATGTTCATCGCTTCTTTTTGTCAGTGTTTATTATAACAATCCATAATAATTCAGGTCACTCCCATTTATTCTCAAGTATTGACTCCCCATCAGTGGCTTTCACCCACATTCAAAATACATTTGACTAAAGTATTTACCTCAGTGAGAGGTGGCAGCACAGATAAAACAATGTCTGTCTGCCAACAAGCCTCTGGCTCTTCACTGACCTTGATTTATATGAATGTGAATAAGGAATAATCAATCGTACGTTAAGTGTGTTCATTTGATCTATAAACAATACAATACATACATCCTTTCTTTTATTCACTTCCTTTTTTTTTCTAGCATAGACTGTCACTTGCTGATTATGATGCAGGATAGGCAAACTAACATTGGTGTCTGATACACAACATGAGGTTAGTTCTTGTCACATTTCATTTTGGTGAGTTTATCTGTGTGTCTGCTTTTCCTCCAGTGGACCAGCGGGTGGTGTTTTCGGACTCAAACTCATACTACCAGTTCAGCTTTGAGGAGTGTGACTCCGCCTCCTGTGAGTTTCGCTCCAATGAGGGGGAGTGGCCTGAGGCTGTTAGGCTCCTCCTACAACTCGCCCCATATGTCCAGTTTCGGTCTGGAGGAGGGGCCAATAGCCCGTAAGTGTCCAATAAAATCTGATTGCAAGTTATGCTGAGATGGATGGACGGATGGATGTATGGATGGATGTATGTACTGTATTTATGTATGTCTGTCACTTTTTCAAAAAAGTTCAAGTTTGAACCATAGAGAACAGCACAAAACTAGATGGGCACTCTGAGATTGCAGACCTCCACTGAGGCCAATGTCAAACAACATACAAGAGACATTTAAAAAAAAAAACCTGCAATGAAATTTCATGGGTTCTTCCCTGGCCTATGCCCCATCAAAGCAGTGAAACTGTTGCAGAATGTTGATCATAGCTGATGGTGAATGTGACTCAGTTGTGATGTGCAGGATGATCTCCATTGACCTGAAGTGGAAGCTCATTGCTGTGGTTAAATATCAAAGTTGAAGTGACAGGCTTCCGGTGTAGATTCATTATTGAGGTCATTTATCTGTCTGATGGCTTAATGTGAAAAGAGATGAGTGATTCTGTTTGATTTAGTGGAAGTGTTGGGCATTCCTGCAAGTACATTCCTGTCCTTGCAAGATAAATACACACACAGACCAATATCTTCATGAAATCCCAGTGAGAAACCTAATCTCTATTCAGTGTTCTAAATCCTCAATCAGCTTATGTGAGAGACACATTCATGTGCAGGCACAGACACCTCCACATCTACAGAAGAAATACACTCAGACACAACAACTAACATATGATGCGATCTGCTCATATACACAAGATGGGCTCTGACACACACTCACACACACTTAAAAAGACACACATGTGGAGTGGTGTCAGCCAGAGTTCCCTGCTTTGCTGCTCTTGTGTGTGTGGGATTCCTGCTGAGGCTGCCACTGAACTCAATCTGTCACTCAGAGAAAAAGAGGGAGTGTGAGACGGGTGGGGTGGGGGTAACGAAAAAATAGAGTATATATGGAGAGCAAAGGAACCAGAGCACACGTCAACACATTCATCTGTGTGTCAACTTCAAAGGGTGTATTTACCGACACCAGGGATAGAGCATGACAGCGAGGGGAATTGAACGTCATACTTACTACTATAAATCTCATGTATCATACTCTATGTACACTTACATGTTCTCCATCAGTTACTTTATATAGATTATAGTAGGTGACATACATACTCCTCACAGTGTTTCCACAAGTTGGCAGGGTGCGGAGGAATGGGTGGAAGAGATGGGGGTTATTGGCATTTTACCCAGCAAACACATGTTTGCAAGTTTCTAACAGATTTCATTTGAGGGATTTTGTCTTTTTTTTCCCAGGCATGTTTTACCAGTAGTCCTCTGTTGTGACAGCAGAAAGCTGAAAAAAAAGACCAGAATTTACATGACAAAGGGGTCTGCATATATTTATCATGTAGTGTTTTTCATGAATACTGACAAGAGGCTGAAAATATACCCGTTATCCTAAGAATATTGATAATTTTGCTTGAAACAGCACCTGCAAACATGCAGTTGTTTTATTTTTTGCAGATCAGACATAGATGAGATTTTGTATTCAACATTCTCACTCTGTCTGTCACTTTGACCCTGCTGCTGTCCGTGTCTCTCTTTGACTGTCGTGTCATTTCTCTGCAGGCATCCTCTCTGTCTGTCTGTCTCTCTCTCCGTCTCACACCCTCCCCTCTTGCATCTCGTCCTCTTTTTCTCACTCTCGATGGTGTAAAGGAGAATAGTAGCTGTAGCTGTGAGGGGAAACACCTGATGTAACTCCACTGCCTGCTTCCAAGAGACTTGATGGTGCTTTGCTTAATGCACTGATCCATTAATGTTGAAGGAAGGAGATAGAATTACCAGTGGGCTCATAAACGGCAGTAATATAAATAAGATCCTGGCAACATTCACTGACTGAGGGTGTCTGAGACGGCCCAAACCTGCTTGATCTCCTTGGATCGGTAACCCTCAGGGTCCAAATTGCGCTTGGGTGCTTGGACCCCACTGTACTTGCTTGTAAGTGTAGTTCTCTTTCAAATTGTAAAAAAATAGAGTATAGAATAATCATTAGGCTAATAAAATGTAATGAGTTAAATAAAGTTATTCAAATCAATACTTTTTTTAAACTCAGAGAGCACCGACCTCAGAGAAAAACATTTCCGTGTAAATTGGTTTTGCACTTTTTCCTGCTGACAAACAAACATATATGGGTGAAAACATCACCTCCATGGAAGAGGTAAAAACATGCCAAATATGGTGTCCCTGCTCTAGTGCTTGTTCCAAAAGTCTTTATCCTTAAATGATTATTGCAAAAGGGGAGGGTCATCTATTACAATATTTAATGAAATCCAATCAGGAGATACCACATCTGATTGGAACAGGTTTCGTATCCTGAGCTTATCTTCATGCTGCTGATTCGTGAATCAAGGACACATGCTTTTTATCAGCCTGTGTTGCCAAATTTGTAATTATAGTAATATGCTATTTCTGAGGGTGCTGCAGCAAGATTTTAAATGGAGCCAGGTGTAATCGATGCTGATGCCCCTCATGAATTATGACTCCCCATCTCTTCCTGCAGTTTAATCTAATGAGGCCAGCATTAAATTGATACTGATAACTTAATACATGATGAGGCAACAATACCTGATTATTAAACTCCCTTCTTGTGCCTGCTGCTTTAGTGAAGGCAAATGAACAACAAGCTACCAATTAGATGGGTTACCTCTTCTGCATCATGTGCAGAAGATGTTTCTTAGTTTGTGTCATTATTCAGTTCCTGTAAACACTGCCAGTGTGTCTCAGAGGATTGCTGTGTCTGATTGCTGTCTCTGAACAATAACATTTGCTACCTGGCACATCATGGTTATTGCAGTTTATTAGTTTATTGTTCATCATTCACTGCAGTGCTTGGCAGGAAAATATGTTGATTTTTTTCTTTTTTGGAAACACATTTAACAAGAATCTAATGGTTTCAAGAAGGCTTCAAATTTGGGTTTCATGCGTCATAGCACCTTGAATGAATTTTAAACATGTACCCAGGCAGTTGTTAATTTACCTGAGTGAGTCAACTATTACCATTATAAAAAACATGGCTCTCTCCCTCGCTGTCTCTACTGCCATCTGAATTCAATTTGGTTTCACTTTAATTAGCTTTATTGGCAAGGAAGCCTCTCTCAGTCCGATTCTCTCGCTTCCACTTTGCCTCACATTACAGTAAGGACAAAACTTGCATATAAAGTGCTTTTTAGAAGAGCTGTGTAAGGAGCGGACATTAGAGTTTAACTATGCACATTGCCCTTGCAGTGGAAAACTCCGCATTCGTTCCTTTAAGGTTTAGTCCATGTCAAGTTTAGCCATGATTTAAACTAAAAACCAGGTATTTTTTACCTTGTGATGTTGTGCAGTGCACTACAACAGTGACCATGAATCATGAGTCATGAAACATCACAAAACCTGACTATAACTTGTGGCATTCACCTTTGACGTGGTCTGAACTGTGAGGCGGTGCCATGTTAATCCTCTATTAATACTGCTCTGCGCTGTTTAATGATTGGCGACACACCTCCCATTGTGCCTCTCTTCCAGCTCTGGTACATTCAGGCTCATGGTGAGTCACCAAATTACCAAATGAACACTGGATGAAACAAAAACTTAATGACCCTGAGAAGAATAAATTTAGCACGATGGCCCAGAAAAGACTTTGTACGTCTCATGATCCACAAATGAACTCCAGCATTTGTTGAGAAACCAAAAAAAAAAAAAAAACATAAACGAAATCTCCAGCATTAAACTGCACTGACAACTTGATACTTTTCCATTGTTCTACCAGCTCTGCCAAAGGTTTGAGCATCAGTCATCTTATTTTAACAGAGAGTGGAGATGAGTCAGTTTCACCATAAATACTGAAAGGAAAGCACAACCACCAAACTGCTTTTTTTTTTTTCTTTTTTCTTTTCCTGTCTCTGTCTCTCTGTCTGTGTCAGAGCCGATAACTGCAGTGTCAGGCTGAGGGCTACATGTTATCACCATCTCTCCTGCTTTACCATCTATCATTCCCTTATCAGATTACAGTGTACACACACACACACTCACACACACATACACACACACACACACACACACACACACACACACAGACACACACATGCATTCACACAGAGGGCTAGATTTTCTTCCCTCCACAACTATTACTAGTGCCACTGGGATCTGTTGATAAAATCCAAATTGTATGCAAATTGGCCCATGTGTGTGCATGCTGGACTGAGTGTGTGTGTGTGGGTGTGTGCGTGTGTGCACTTGAGAGGGTGAGAGAGAGAGAGAGAGAGAGAGAAAGAGGGAGGGTGTGCCGTGTGTGTGTGTGTGTGTGTGTGTGCGTGTGCGTGCGCGCCTGTCTTGTACAGAGGTGAGGCAGTGTGCAGGAGACCAATCCAAACAGTGGTTTTGTAAGAGAACATATTAGATGAGGGGCCCTCGGGTGCAGTCTGCTGCTGTTGAAGACAAACTCTACAACCTTGTATTATTGCTGTGGGAATAATGCAGAGTTTACCCTAAAACATCCACCTGTTTATACAGCACACACAAACACACAAACACACACACACAAAAATGGAGTCGTACACAAATGTAATCACAGATGCACTCAGGCTTGAAAAAAAAAATAGATGACAAGAGTAACACATCTATATACATTCTGAACACATGTACACACAGCCACCACATCGGTGCGCGCACACACACACACACACGCACTCACACACAAGCACACACACACAAACACACACACGGCCTTGCTAACATCAATAGAAGGGTGTGTCTGGGAGCTATTTTAAATGAAACCACATGAAAGAAAGAAGTCGGCTGCTGAGAGATGCTCGATACAAAGACACACGAGCTGTGAAGAACTAGAAAGACAGATGGGAGGGAAAATAAAACGGGCAAATACGACTCTCCTGAATATAAAATATTCACACAAAAACAGTCATCTGCTGTATGTATATCATGTTTACAGCTGCAATTTCAAATTACTTTCTTCAGTAAATCTGTTTAGTCTACAAAATGTCATTTGCCCACTACAAACCCAACGTGATGTCTTTGAATTGCTTGTTTTTTCTTCACTTTTTGAGACACTGGGACCAGACAGTATCATTTTTGGCTCGATTAATGACTAAAACTAATTATTATAGTATTGATCATGTTTCAAGATGTTTTGGTGCAGGATTCAATAAAAATGGTCAAGTTGTATCACTTGTATAGTAAATCTATTTTTGCAGTCAGATTTGCCTTACTGGAGAGAAACCAGTGAGCAACTATTGGGAAACCACTGTTAACCCCCCCAGCCCCCCACCCCCCCACCACCCCATTTGGATGTACACACAAAGTATTTATTTAATTTGGTAAATGATAAAAAAAAGTCTATTCATATCATTTGATTTTAAAAAGGTCCACTGATACAAACATCCAGCTAAAAAGGCTGCAAGTCTTCTCTTGGCATACCAGGGGGCAGTGTAGAGAGGACCAAAGCTCGGCATGAAACTTTTTTCTCTAGACAGTGTTTGCTTAGAATTATGCACTTGTCCACTTGTCATTTGCAAATAAAGCTCTGTGTGTGTGTGTGTGTGTGTGTGTGTGTGTGTGTGTGTGTGTGTGTGTGTGTGTGTGTGTGTGTGTGTGTGTGTGTGTGTGTGTGTGTGTGTGTGTTTGTCTCCAAGGTCAGAGGAGGACTCTGAGGGCAACAGGGACATCTGCAGTGAGATTCTCCAGATGAAAGCTCTCGAGAGGCTCACATCTACGGTCAGCGTGTGCATGTGAATCAATATATGAAATATGAATTATACCAGTGAATGCTGGGTGTTACCATGAGTATATTTTTAGTGTTGTGTCTTTTTGTGACACCTTGCACTTTTTCTCCAACAGGTACAAAGTGAGTTGGCAGCTGCTCTCGCCCGAAAGACTCGCAAAGCTTGTAAGTATACATTTAGTGTGCGTGTGCGTGTGTTTGTGTGTGTGCGCACGCGTGCGTGCGTGTGTTGTCCTGAGACGTTTTCCTGGCGTGTTCTTCTTTTCCAGTTGCATTATGAAAATGTGGAGTGACAAAGACAATGTCATGTAATGAGAGTGAAGAACTGTCAGTCTAATTGATTGTGTCTACGATTGGTTGCAGTATCAGAGCAGGACTCTGAGACGACAGAGACGAGCCAACAGGAGCCTCGCACACCCAGTGAAGAGAGCAGCCCGGTAATACACACACACGGGAAGACATACTCTACATACACGCTTACACTCGTACACACAAAGCTTATAGTTTTGGTATAATACTAAAGAGAGAGAGAGAGTGATGTGTCTCACCTCGAGCTGTTATGGCAGGAAGATTTGGACAGCCTCTCCGTACCCAGCATAAACAAAAAAAAGTAAAGGTCAAATGCAGTTTTCTAACGAGCAGCAGTGTTGTAGAGGTGTGGTACACCTGTGAAGTGTTGCTGAAATACATGCAGAGTGGTTGCTGTTTCAACCTGTGCTGAGAAACTCATGCTGACATTGTGAATATCAATGGAATAAGCTTTTTTTTTGTTTTGCTAATGCTGCTCCACAGCTTGCTTACTTGTTGCGGTGAAGTGTGTTTGGAGGGGCTTTCAGTGTTTTTAACAGGGCACATCAAAGTGTTTTTGACAGCTGTCGTACCCAGAACGCTCTAAACAAAGGCCTGGAGATGGCTCAGGCTGAATATGACCAACACTGGCCAATTAAAATTGGCTCCAACACAGATCAGCTTTGGACGTCCATAATAACAGATAATACAGTAATTGGCTTCTCCTGACTACCTTGCTCTCTTTTAAAGGTCACTGACTGCAAGTTGTGTGTATGTGTGTGTTCATGTGCGTACCTCCAGGAGGTGGCTGAACACAGAAAATGGGGTCAGAGCAGAGTGCAGGGGGAGGCCTGTTAGCTTTCTGGTCCCATCTCTGTACAGTGGAAACCTCTTTTTCTCCATCAATTATTCATTCTCTGATTACACCAGAGAGCTTAGGAGCGAGGAGGAGGACAGAAAAAAAGAGCATCTTTTAAACACAATTACACATACAGTACAGTGGTTCACATTTTTTGGTTTGTGACCTCTTAATACAAAGAAATGGCTTCTTTCCGCCTCTCGTCACTGGCTGTATTTGTTTGTTACTTTGGGAGAAACTGAATTTCCAGAATTTGAATAATTTTAGAGGCTTGAAGTGGTGAAACTGACATTTTAATAAGACTTAGTCAAAGATGAGAGGAAAGTTTAAAAAATAAGCTGTAATGTTTTTTTCTTGTTTCCAACCCCCAGTAATCATTTTGTGACCTCTGGATTTTGCTTGACTGCATTCAGGTTGGTCTGCGCTGCGGTTTCAGTGTCCAGTGAGAACATTTCAGAAGCAGAGCATTTGCTCTTAGAGTTGCTTTGTCGACATTTGTTTCATGTTTTACAAGCTGCAAACATGTTGAAAACATTTCGATGTGGTAACAGATGCTTCGTGGCTGCACTTTAATACGACAATCTTTCTTTACGATCGCTCCCTTAAAATGTCAGTGCATACAAGCTCACTGCACAGCTGTTGTCAGTTCCCACTTATTTTTTTGTTAATTTTAATTGACTTTATCATGATCATAAAATGTCGATTTTATCTGCAGCGTAATGGCTGCTAATTAACATAGTAAGCTATTTGTTGTTCTGTTGTCTGACAGCAAAAATTTAAAACAAATGGTGGTTGAGAACATATATACTGTGAATTTGGCTGCATTAAAACGCACTATTTATCATCACAGAGAGCAGGAGGAGAAAGAATTGAGGTTTAACAACCCAAGACTTGTTACCTCTGTGTGTGTCTCTCTCTCTCTCTCTCTCTCTCTCTCTCTCTCTCTCTCTCTCTCTTCCTCCGTCTCTTAATCTGACTCTCAGTTTCACTTTCACAAACTACAAACTGCTGTGTATGTGTTGAGACAAGCCACTATATGCATACATTTTAGATAAATTGCCAATAAACATTGACATTAATGTGTATTTACAAGTGGATTTCACGCTTCAGGGACAAGCCTCGCTGACAAATATAGACCGAGCATGTTAAGACAGCACATCGGAGAAAAGAGCCAGGGAACCCACATTGCACACAACTACGAAAATGTCAAGGATGACACGAGGAAATCCAAGACGTCTTTAATTTTTGGTCCTTGATGTACAGAGTAGTTATGGTTTCACAAACAATGTTTTTGCTAATTCAACACCACTGTAAATGAACTGGACTGGAGATTAATTTAGTTTCAGTATCTTTCAGCCTACTGAAAGAACAGAGCATTCAAAGAAAAAACAAACACACAGACAGGTTTATCTTGTGTGTGTTCTGTGTCTAGGACAGGAAGCTGAAAACAGGTTAACAGGAAGCAGCAAGGGACACAGGACTATAGCTCTGATATAATGTCTCTGTCAGTGTGTATGTAGCTATTCTTCCAGATAAGAGCTGTCACTGGGGGGAGTAAACAAAATGAAGCATGGGAGTATGCCATTTTGTGTGTGTGTGTGTGTGTGTGTGTGTGTGTGTGTGTGTGTGTGTGTGTGTGTGTGTGTGTGTGTGTTACCCTCTGCTAGAGCCTGGCACTGTGGGATAGTTGAGCTCACAGGAAGGGTTACTCAACTCGCAGCCAAATGAAATACCCCTCTCTCTCTCTCTTCCAAGGAAAATAAACAGACCAGGCTACCCGCCACTGGTGATAACCATCATACTACCAGCACCCAAGGGAGCACACACACACACACACACACACACACACAGAGTCGTGTTTTCTGTCGAAGTTTCTCCGAGGACACAGCTATTAGTTACTCCAGTATCCTGCAGCTCTTTTAATGAAATATATTCTCTGTCTCTTGCTGTTGTCATGGCTTTCACTTTATGTCTCTCTGTCTGAGTGTTTGTTTCTTTTTGATTCTCTTCTTTTAAAGTTATAACTGTTAGACGTTTATATTCATACACTTTATACACTTTTATTTACTTCAGGATGGTTCACACATTTCCAAGTCCCAACTATAGAGGGGAGGAGACAGCCGCACACCCACCAACACACACACTCTTCCCACACAGACACACACTCCCGCCCACTTATACTGCTAATCACACACACTCACTCACTCTCTGCCAGATCCTCTGACACAGAGCAGTCAGACTGAGACAAAGAGAGAAGTGCAACAGATACAGGGAATTACAGACAGTAATGGATAGAAAGAATAAGAGACAAAGACGAATTAGAGAGAGAACAAGATAGACCCAGGATAACCGTTTCTTCTCATTCTTCTCATTCTCCTCACATGGACATAAAGGGGCAACTGAAAACGTGTCAGTGCATGCTTCTGGATTATGCCCACACTGGGTTCATTCTCCCTTGGACAAAAACATTGAACTTTCCTGCATTCCTCCATTCCACAAAAGCACTTTGAGTGTTTCCACCATGTCTTGGGACTGTGGGTTGAGATATGTCTTCATGCCTCCTGTGTTGCAGCTGGGCGGGGTGTGTGCGTTGAGGGACGGTGGCGGCAGCGGTGGTGGCGGTGGCGGAGGGATGGGGACTGTATGTGGCCGTGAGGAGCTGACCAGCCGCCTGGGGCTGGAGGCCGTTCAGCGGCTGGCCAAGGACGGCTGTCGGCTGCTGCAGAACCACAACTACCGGCTGCCTGACAGGAACCAAGCCGTGAGTATAAATGTGTGATAAGTGTGATATTCTAAAATGTCATTAATACTATTCAAGTGATATGACAGATGATGTTCTGTGAATTTGTTGGTCTCTCACCATGTAATCTGCCAAGCGAGTTGTGGCTATATGGTTAGAATGAGTAGAGAGTAATGGACGTCATCATGTGGTAAATGCTGTCATTGTTGTCGTCACTTTTAAGCGCACACACGCTTCAGGTCTGAGTTACTCACAGTGCGGGCTCTGGGATCTTCAGCAGGACCATCATGATTTGTGTTGCTGTCAATCTAAAGGACAGACACACATTTACAGCATACCTGCTCACTTTTGTAAATCGTCTACATGAGGACACGTCTGTGCACTGACATACACAACACACACACACACACACACACACACACACACACACGGTACAGTTATTGCTGCAGACTGACATATCTTTGCTGCATTAAGATCACTTGAGATTAAACAACCACCAGTTCTCTTGCTTGTCTAATGTGGTTGTTAATAATGGCTTAGTGCTATGTGATCTCATACCCTTTTTACAGTCTTTCAAGTACTGTGTGTGTGTGTGTGTGTGTGTGTGTGTGTGTGTGTGTGTGT
>NW_019174365.1:4106523-4119579 GCF_002260705.1 Seriola dumerili | reverse complement strand
CTGTACAGGAATGTGTGTGTGTGTGTGTGTGTGTGTGTGTGTGTGTGTGTGTGTGAGTTTGATGGCTACAGCTTATAATCATGCGTGGGAGATTGTGTGTGTGTGTGTATGTTCATGCACTGCTGGCGCTGTGGCAGGCTGAGTCAGTGTGTGCACATAATGAGTGGGGTGTTAGTGGAGCGCTGTACTGTATAATCCAGCTCTACCGTACACCTGAGGGCAGGAAATGAAGCAAATGCAGTCTGATTTCACCCTACATCACAATGCGTGTGTTTGTGAAATGTACCACATATCAGCTTGGTGAGTTTGACTGAAGCCTAGCCTTGGGGATTTTCTAAAGTGTCTGTGATTTTACTTTCATTCCTTACATGCAAAAGTAAAAACATACTGTATTTTACAACAGCATTAGCACTGTATAAAGCTACAGAGAAATATTTATGCAGTGCTGTTAAAGCGGAGATGTAGTAGAGAAATAATAAAAACAATTTACCCACTTTTAGCTTGACTTAAATCTCATGACGTATCACTTAGTCATCTTAAATTAATTTTAGTCACATGAGGACAAACCTCACAACAGTCAGACTTTTCCTAAAAGTATGAATATTATCTAATATTTTAAAGTTTGCCATATTATGATCAGTGAGCTTATATTTTTATTTACTGCTAAATCATTATGTTTAAGTGAGTAAACATCTGAATTTTCTCATGTTGTTCCTTCTGCCTTTTTAAAATGCAAATGTACCAACAGCAAATTATTGTTAGAACTCCTCTGATAATTCTTCAAATACTTTAAATACAAGTACAGACCATGATGTTTCCAGAAATAACATATTTTGGGGTTGGTTGTAGGGAAATTTGTAGGAAACTATACACAAAAATTGTGTTGTCTTTACTTTATGTATAGAAATATATATATAGCTTTAAAGAATCCTGACACAACCAGATAAAAATGATTGATTGTCATAGAGTGAGGAAACAATCCTTTCTTTAACAGATGAGATTTGGGGGAAACATTGAGAACAGTATTGAAATGTTAAAAGGTTAATGATGGAACGCCTATGTTGTTCAAAGGTCCTTCAGTCTGCACACACACGCCGACTCTGTTGCCTGGGTTAAAGTAAACATCAGAAAATGAGCTTTTTCTCAGGTCAGATAAAATAGGACCAAACATCAGACCCAGCCTCTTGTTTTTCTTTTAATAGAAGCAGCATCAGCAGCTCATGAAGGATTGGACAGTTTTTCGTCCAATTATAATTTCTATTTAAGGCTTTTGTCCAAAAATCTTCTTAAAAAGATGATGATTATATGTGCACGTCCATATACTAGAACACAAGTGCAAAAAAGTACAAAACATTGACATTTCAAACTTATTGCAGCATGATTTTATCAGAGGAAGGGGAGGCAACAAATATGTGTAATATTTGCTAGATTATGTTATATGCAAATATTTTAATATATAAAGTACAACTCATTACCTGGTCATCTTATACCATACATGGTCATGTTATTCCATACATGACCAGGTACTGAGCTGTCATCACCGTGATGGCTCTCTGTCACTTTTGTGCAAACAGTGAAAACCATGTATGGCCAAAAGGAGGAAGAGGGGGAGAAAGATTGGCAAATGTACTGAAGATATTAACAAACTACTTAAAATATCTTCTAAAAAATGTATTTTCCCCTGCTCTATTCTCCTGACCGTATGTATTTAGCTTGTAGGGATGTTGGATTGTCTTATAATCTAAAAATCATCAGTCATGTTTCATCAAGCAGTGCTTTGATTCACAAAGGTCATGATTAAAGTGTAAAAGGAAATGAACCAAATGATTCTTTCAGGCGTATGGGCTTGAAAAGATGCTCTTTAGTCTTCTTTAAGGAAGCACATGTTGATCTATAATCATTTCTAAAAGTGCGCAGGGGGAAGATGTTTTCCGACAAGGCACCACAAATGTAAACAAGTGTAAGATGTGTTTATCGTAGGTTTGATGATTGGCTCATTGTCCACCTTAGGCTGCAGGATGTAGCAAAAACCAAAACCAAGCAACCAGCCTGATTCACCACAAAGACCACTCTCATTTTACTGGGTTGTCATGGTGATTTTATTTCATTTTTTTTACTTTCCTTTTTTTTCCATGACACTCAAGCTCTGACAAACCGGTGTGGGCTGTTTCCATAGTGCTATAACTCATGTGTGCATTGGGTGTATCTCTGCCTTCTAGTCACTTCAGACCTGCACTTGTGCTTTTCTGCATTTGATTCAGCCATCAGAGTTTACCAGAGGTCAGCCTGCACGAGGGATTATACAAGGTCACAGTATGCATGATGATGCACACATACACATACAGGCGGACTTTTTTGAGCATCTTGTGTTAGTTCCTAATAGTTATAGTTACAAATCATACTATGCTTGTGTATATGCATGTATAGTTTGCACTTGTGTGTGCTGCTGAACTGAAAGCATTGTGTTTTCATATTCTTATCCATTATTTCCAGGAATCAGGCTCAGAGCTATCACAACACAGATATGGCCTGGTCACTATCAGCACAGACACCAACACACACACACACACACACACACACACACACACATGCACACACATGCACACACACACACCCACAGGAACAGGAAGGGAACAGAGAGTGCTTCCTTTAGGCTTTCCATGAGGCCTACCTTTCCTCTGGACAATATGTCATATCGTAGTGTGAGAGAGAGAGAAAGAAACAAGGACAGACAGACGGACTGAGTGAATGAGCAAAGGATATAGAAGGGATAAAGGAGCCTTTCTGGCCCATAATCTTGATCATGTAAAAGGCTGAATATATGCTGCATCGTTCCTTTTTTTATTTTGTGTGCACAAATTGAACTCTTTCAGTTCGTTTATCTGTGTGTGTGTGTGTGTGTGTGTGTGTGTGTGTTTGTGTGAGAGAATGAGAGAGAAATGTGTATGCAGTTTATAACCCTGTGAGACACACAGCGAGTACATGTCCCCTGCTCTCTGTTTTCTGTTCCCAAATCCAAACCTCTAGAGCATAAAATCTGACCATTCAAAGAGATAGAGAGAGGGAGACTTGGCTTGAATGCGATGAAGCGAGGAAAGAGAAAAAACTGTTTCCAGAAGGTTAGAGAGGCAGATTGTGGAGAGGGAAGGGTGGAGAAGAGGTGGAAGTACAGATGGTTGAATTGAAGGAAGGGATGGGGAAAAGGAAAGGAAGGAAAGAGACTGACACACCTGTTGACGGGGAACGAATGACTGTCCTGAGTAATGATTTCACAGAAACATTTATGCAGGTTAGCGTCTCTCATTTTCATTTTTGTTTATAAAGAAAATAATTTCTGTCCCCTCCGAACTTCCCAGAAACATCATGTTCCAACTCCAACTCATATCCAACTCCCCATAGAGTATTACATAATTGTCAATTTCATGTATTTGTTTTCATCTTTATATCAAAGCCTTACATATTTCCATTGTTAGCTGAGACCAAAACAAGAACATCCTGAACTTGATCATTTAGATTTGGTTATTCTCCTCCTCTCATAGATCTGTTTAATAACATTCGGAAATTCCCTTATTAGGATTTTGATTTTTGGGATATTTAAAAGTTCGGATAAAACCCATATGACAGTTGGATTCAAACGTCTTTCAATCTCATCCTCAGTCACTTCTTGTATTTCTCACTCTTCCCCACACTCCTCCGTGTCTCTCGCGTTCTGTCCTGGTGTCTTGCCTTTCATCTTGCTTTCTTTTCTTGCTCCCTCTCTCTCTTTGTCTGTGTTGCATAACTTTCTGACCCCCTCCTTTCTACAATGTTCAAGTTCCTACTTCTGTATATTTTTCCTCTTCGTGTTTTGCATTCTTTCTCAGGCTAAATGAATGTTGTTCTTGGGAACTGCTGTTTGCACTTAATTCTTTAGAGATTATTTGTGTGTGTGAATGCATGTGAATTTACTATAGTTATGAAGACACTGTGACAGTGTTGCAAGTTCTACTTTTGTTGTGCTGCATTTTCTGGAAGCTTTTTGATCTTGAGCGTGTGTATGTGTTGTAACTCCACCTTCTTCCAGTCTTGGCTCAGAGTTGTTTTTCTTGGCATCTGTGTAAAGAGAGTAACTGTGTTATCGGAAAGATCTACAGTTTGCCACTTTATCAGAAGCACAGCACAACATTTACTCTCCTTTGTTTTGGGAGAAGTTATAGTTACATAATCTCTCTTTTTCTTTTTTCACTGTATTTCTGGGGCAATTTTCCTTTTATTAGAAAGTTATTGGTGAAGAGAGCCAGGAAAGTTCAGCAGAGATAAAGTGACGAGACTTGTTATGAAACTTCCTGGTCTGTATTTGAACCCTGGATGACGGTGGTCTAATGGCATCTCCCCTTTATCCACCAAACTTGTTATCCTGACATCACATCTGGGCCGCTGGGTGTGGTCTGGGTGCCAGGCAAAAATATAATTAACGGCATGTAGTGTCAGATCTCTTCACATCAGCTGTCACTGCCTTATTTATCAGCTGTACGCATCTTTGTGTTGCTAATCTCTGAGGACGTTTACTCTCAGCATATTACATAATAAACTGGCAACGATAAATGCACATTGGGTTCACTTTGAACGACTGGCAGTGTTTGTATATGATTGTATAATTTCATGATGGTTAATGGCAGAACTGAGAAATTAACTAAGGAAAATCGAAAATTGCAGAGTGAGGTACTGAAATATCACCGTGATAAGAAGCTTCAGTTATCTCATCAAACTTGAAGACGCTCTAAGGAGAATCATGAACAAGACACTGTGCTGCTGTGAAGTGCGAACACCTCCGGTTTTGTTTCTCCGAGTGCGCAGCCAAGATAGAGGCTCCGCTAAGAGGAAACATCAGAGTCTCTGCAGTGGTGGGCGAGTGTTTTTTTTCTTTTTAACCTACAGTATGAACCACCTTAACTCCCCTACAGTGAATTATTATGAATTATTCAAAATAAATATGAATATTCTGTGTTGTAATTGCCAGTGTTATATCATCAACATCATCACCCTAATGTAGACATGGACAGTGAACATGGAACTGAAGCTTGATTCGATAAGTCAGTTTTATTTATATAACCCAAAATCACATCACATCATTTTCCTCGTTAGGCTTTGCAGTCTACACAGCATACAACACCCTCCATCCTAAAAGCGGGAATACACTGTGGGATTTTGGACTGTCCCTGACGAAAGGTGACCAATGTGAAAGAAATGTGGGGCGATATCTTTGGTCGTGGTTCTAAGACGGGGGTCCCATGTCGTACTGTGAGAGAGGTTCAAAGATGGTTGTTGGCACAGTTTTGTGATCAAGATAGCCTGGGACAAAATTCTGACAGTGTCAGAAATTTAGGATGACCATCTCACAATGTGACTGCTGCTACGAAAACGTCTACTAACCTACCAATAGGAATGCAGCTTGAAATGAGGGCTTCATACGTTAATGTACGCTGAAAATCACTTATCTCAAGCTCTTTTTGCAAAATTGATGTCTGAAGTTGGCCTCTCTTCCCTAGCCTCAACCGGATCCACATTCATCTCCTCCTCTTCCTTGGATTTTTCACTATTACAAGGGCTCAAGTCTTGCTTAGCCTCATTGTTTACCACTATAGTGGCACAGACAGATGATACACACGACTTCATTTTATTCTTGTTTATTGACTTGAGTCATAGCTTGAGATTCAGTAGGTGTTATCATTTTACAGTCTACATACATCAAATTTGATGTTGTTCCCAACTTTAAATACATGTTGCACAGTGGCCTGCAATAAACTTATAAGATAGCTGTAGGCGCCTTTAGATGCTCAATTCAGACGGAAAGCCTCCCTCCTCAAAACACAGTTATAAAGTACTTAAAATGTATTTTAAATACTGTGGATGTGGATTTGTTAATTAGGAGTTAATGAGGCCAGATGGCTTGGCAGAATTGTAAATAAAAACATACAAAATGTCTTGTATTTAGTCAAATGAAGGTTTTAGGAGAAAATGCGAGACACACACCAGCACACCTGAGGGGAAGTGTCTGGTGCCCGCTGAACATCTGTATCGTACTTCAGTAGAATATGAGTCATCAGGGCATGTCCACACACACACACACACACACACACACACACACACACACACACACACACACACACACACACACACACAAGCACGCATGCATCACTTTGGGCATATTGTTTTCTGTGACTCAAGACAGATCCCACCTGCTGTCTCTCAGGATCAGACAACTCCTTTCATCAGACGATCACAAAGACTGTGTGTGTGTGTGTGTGTGTGTGTGTGTGTGTGTCTGCCTGTCTATTGACTTGTTTTTGTGTGTTATAAAGGTATCTGTGACTGCATTAAAGGTGCTCTGTGTTAGGGCTCCACAATGTCTACAGTAAAAATCCAGATTCCAGAAGTTGTGATCACAGTTATTGATTAGTGCACTGTTGGCACTTTGTTTGAACCTTAGCACCCGTTCTCTAGCTTTAGGACTTTTTTCAAGCCTCAGCTGATTTTTTTTTTTTTTTCAATTAAACAACTCCCCACTGTTATATTATGCTATTGTGGCATCTCTAGAGGCAAGAACAAGTAAGTGAACTCTTTGACATTACCCGCATTTATGTATAAATGTAATATGGTCAGAAGTTACAGTAAAGGACAAACTATCAAAATCTAATTGAACTCGTAACCAACAAAAATCATGATGTCAGTGTGCCTGTCCACCTGCTGAAGCTCAGTAGAAGCTGAATGATGCAGGACAATGACCCTAAACATCAGAGTAAATTTACCACAGAATGAATTCAAAGAAGAAAATCCACCTGTAGGAGTGGCCCAGTCAGAGCCCAGACCATAATCCAGTAGAGATGAAGGGAGCCACTCACACCTGACATCTTAAGAATGTCCGAGCTGAAGGAAGAATTGTCGGAAATTCCTCCTGAACGTTGGGCAGCTCTGATCAGCAGCTACTGGAAGAGTTTGTTTGAGGTTATTGTTGCCAAAGGAGGTTCAACCAGTTATTAAAGCCAAGGGTTCAATTACTTTTTCCTCCACCACTGGGAATATTTAATGGCTATGCTCAATAAAGACACAAAAGATTATGATTATTTGTGTGATATTAGCTTAGGGACACTGTGTCTGTCTACATTTGTGACTTTAGATGAAGATCAGATCACATTTTATGAGCAACGAATGCAGAAAAATGGGGAATTACAAAGGACTCAAAAACTTTTCTTGCCACTGTAAATGTTGACATACGACTAAACACAACTGTGTGCAGTCCTACATAATGTATCCCTGTGTGTGTGTATTAAAGCAAGAAACAGTGCAACAGAAAGACAGCCCGGCACAGAGCTCTCTGTGTCAGTTGTGATTGCTACTCAATCCCTCTGGCTGCGACGGAGACTGCAGCGAGCAGCTGGAGAGGAGACGTTGCTTCTTTATCTCTCCTCCTGTTCCTCTTCTCTGCCTTTGATCTCCCTCTCTCTTCTCCTTTTTCTCTCCTCTCCTCAGGCTGTTTCTTATTGTGCTCCTTTGTCCATCTGGAGCTCAGTTCCTATTGCACTGTCACTGCAGGTGTGTGTGTGTGTGTGTGTGTGTGTGTGTGTGTGTGTGTGTGTGTGTGTGTGTGTGTGTGTGTGTGTGTCGGAGTCACAGATCAAGTTGCTGTTCATTTTTGGAGCAGGAGATTATTTCAAATGTCAGCCCACATTCTCGGTTGTCCCCATTTGTATTTATTACACAATACCATTTCCTTCAAAGGCAGGAAATGTAATACCTCCCCCTATTATCACATATGGATTGGTGTGAGAGTGTGTGTGCTGCATTTACTGTGTGAAAGGGTCTGGACACTAGAGCCCAACTGATACTGGATTGCTAAATGTGATATATATATATATATATATATATATATATATTGGTATTTGAGAATTTAAAAAATCTGACTGATATATTGGGTGATATTTGTTTTTTAACATAAACATACACAAGAAAAACATTTGTCATTATGACCCCTTAAATTTGTTTAAAGGAATATTTTTGTAAATTCTGCTATTGCTACGTAGCTAGCGTTAGCATTAACAACTGTTTACTTACCAGTCTTGAGGAAACATTGTATGTACAACATCAATCTTCATTCCTTTTAAGAGCTGTCTCCAGCGGTGGAAAGCGACCCCAATGTTGACTCTTGAGCGAGACAATTTACAGTTGAAAATAAACTTTTCAATGCTCTCTGATGAACAAATGTCCTTTAATTTTCTTGTTTCTGATCAGACGTCATATACCGTACGCATTTACCAGTCTATAATTTANGTGTGTGTGTGTGTGTGTGTGTGTGTGTGTCGGAGTCACAGATCAAGTTGCTGTTCATTTTTGGAGCAGGAGATTATTTCAAATGTCAGCCCACATTCTCGGTTGTCCCCATTTGTATTTATTACACAATACCATTTCCTTCAAAGGCAGGAAATGTAATACCTCCCCCTATTATCACATATGGATTGGTGTGAGAGTGTGTGTGCTGCATTTACTGTGTGAAAGGGTCTGGACACTAGAGCCCAACTGATACTGGATTGCTAAAGGTGATATATATATATATATATATATATATATATATTGGTATTTGAGAATTTAAAAAATCTGACTGATATATTGGGTGATATTTGTTTTTTAACATAAACATACACAAAAAAAACATTTGTCATTATGACCCCTTAAATTTGTTTAAAGGAATATTTTTGTAAATTCTGCTATTGCTACGTAGCTAGCGTTAGCATTAACAACTGTTTACTTACCAGTCTTGAGGAAACATTGTATGTACAACATCAATCTTCATTCCTTTTAAGAGCTGTCTCCAGCGGTGGAAAGCGACCCCAATGTTGACTCTTGAGCGAGACAATTTACAGTTGAAAATAAACTTTTCAATGCTCTCTGATGAACAAATGTCCTTTAATTTTCTTGTTTCTGATCAGACGTCATATACCGTACGCATTTACCAGTCTATAATTTAATAAGCTACAGCAGGCCTATAATGTCAACTTTCTAAGAGTTTAGATCTTGCCTCACTTTGTTACATGTTGTCTGTCTGATTTTTTCACTCTATTTTTTTTTCTTTTTCTCCCTCAGGAGGCAGTGGGGAGGGTTTGTCTGAAGGAGAGAGGACGGGACGTGTTGGTGTTGCAGAGAGTGACATCATCAGTGACGTCGCCATCGGACCGGCCCTCACCCACATCGTCAGGGGGTGGGTCCAGAGAGGAGGATTGCGACAAGAGGTCAGTCCCTCCTCCTACATAAGAGCCCTCCAAACCAACAGTTGCAACAAAAGATATAATCATAGTACTCCTCCCTCTCTTTTTCAGTTTTTTACTTTGGGAGCTCAGGTTGCAACCACGCTCTCTTGCATATCAGCAGTGCTGTCAACACTGTGTGTGTGTGTGTGTGTGTGTGTGTGTGTGTGTGTGTGTGTGTGTGTGTGTGTGTGTGTGTGTGTGTGTGTCCGTCCGCGTGCGTGTGTGTGTGTCCACGCGCGTGTGTGTGTGCGTGTGTCTAAGATAATGTATGCTTTAGCTTCTGGCACACAGCAGGAAGAAGAGAATGGCTTTTTGTTTTCAGCTGAAAGGCAAACAAAGATGACACCAAGAATGGTTTACTTCCTTCCACAAAGTGTATGCGTTTAGGATCATATGTATTGGTCTGTGTGTGTGTGTGTGTGTGTGTGTGTGTGTGTGTGTGTGTGTGTGTGTGTGTGTGTGTGTGTGTGTGTGTGTGTGTGTGTGTGTGTGTGTGTAAGAGCATTTCCTCAAAGTTGATTTCTTTGTACAGTGTCTGTCTTTGTGTTTATTTAAGTCAGTATGTGCCAAGACCTAAGGCACAATGTAGGGAGTGTCAGTGACAGGCAGGTTAAGTGGGTGTGTGTGTATGTGTGTGTGTGTGTATACAGTGCTCAGCATCATCAGTAGCAATCAGTTCCCTCTGAGTGCTACTGTAGGAGCTGTCAGACAGAGGGTTTTAATCTCTGAAGCTCTTAGCTGACAGGGGCAGACGGCAAGGCTGTTTACCCCACAGGAGAGCACCCTTCCTGGGTGTGCAAAGCGTAAATGAGGGCTGATCCTCCGGAAGTGTTCAGATATGAAGATGACCTCCGAGCTAGCTACGCTCGCAGAAGCAGAGGAGGACCTAGATGATGAAGATGATGAGGATGAAGATGATTATGAGGATAGAAATCATGATGAAAATGCTAGCAGTTCAGAAATCAGCACATTTGATGTTCCCCACTTCCGCTACATCGATGACGACGACGTGGAGGAGAATAAGGAGGAGAAGAGGGAGGGAGGAAAGAGGGATGGAAGTTGTCGCACTTTGTTTTCATGCCCTAGTGAGGAAGTTTGTCGCGGCTCTGCGTCTTACAGGTACGTGGTGGTGTCGGGAACGCCGCTCAAGATCTTGGAGCACCTACTAAGTGACCTGCGGTTGGATGACCAAAGAGGGGCGCCAGAGAGCAGGGAGAGTGGTAAGTTTGGAGACACACACATGACTACATGTTTTGTTAACACTGTGCGCACATATCAATGACAGGGTATGCATGCACACAATGTGACTGTATGTCCATAAACAGAAAGATAGATAGAAAGGCTTAGAATTAGAGTAAAACTAAAGTTAGTGAAGCAGTTTGTCATATAGATAAAGCAGCTGAATTGTTTATCTCTTTAGCTTTTTGGCCAAAGGTATATTTAAGACTAAGCAACACACCTCCCTCTCATTCCAAGGAATTTCATTTTTAGTGCCACACAAGTTACAACACAGCCCAGCCTGTTCCTTTCTGTCTCTTTCAACTTCCCTGAGGTGGGTTCAAACCCGGGAGGTATGCACTTCATCTCAATTGTACTGTCTTTGTTTGTACTGTCTTTGTTCGTGTGTGTGTGTGTGTGTGTGTGTGTGTGTGTGTGTGTGTGTGTGTGTGTGTGTGTGTGTGTGTGGATCTGTGGCTACATGAGTCAGTCAGCCCTCACACCACAGCCAGGTGCATGTGTGTGTGCGTTCATTCAGCCATGTCATTGCCTGTAAGTATGAGGAACATTCAAGAGGTTAAATGCTCTAATGAGTTTGTGAAACGATTCCCCCGAGGGGCTCGTAGGCATTTCTGCTGCAAACAATTTCAGTGGGCTGTTAACTGTCATGTCTCATTTTCACAATCCTCAAGCCTATTACTGGCTACTGGGTTCTTTGACAGGGCAGCAGTTATAGTACTACTATACTGTTTTACCTCAGTAAGTGTTGTGTCAATTATTTTATATCAGATTAGTGAGCGCACACCGAAAGTCTTCACTGTTTCAGTTGATCATTTAGCACATAAAGTGTTAAAAAGAAGTTGAAAAGCACTTAATGAACTCACAAGGTGACATGTTTGAATATCCTTTTTGTCTGATTGATAGTCCAACTTGCTAAGGTAGTCAGTTTACCATCAGTGGAGAAAAGCAGTTTCAGGGTTAAGATGGTCTCCACAAACCACAGCGTCCCCACTTGGGTTATAATGTACTGGCAACGTGCCCTTTTTGTCTTACAATATTGCTAATATAAGATGATAATTCCTGCACCGATCAAAAGAAAAATGTATGTTAGTTAAAATACAAACAAATTTCTTGTCATAGTTAATGGATCTTAATCTCCTCTAATTAAATTCAGTATCACCATGGAGCCCAGGTCCACTAAACGAATATTTCATACTTCATTCAGGGACATCAGGGTCTTAACCTGTGTTTTATAAAACCCCGCTCTTGCCTGTTGGTACTGCTTTAAGACAAGGCGTCTTTATGTATTGACTCCTCAGCACCACCAGCTCCCAGCAGTCCACAGGGAGCCATCTCACTGAATTGCAGGAAGCAAAGGAAGAAAGAGGGAGAGATGAATGTAGGAGAGGGAGAGGGAGAACTGAGATGGTCTTTGTGGAGGAAGACTGCCTGATATTTATTCACTGAAAAGAGAAAAAGACGCACTTTTTTTAAGGCTTAGGTTGATTTATTTATTTTTTTATTTTTTTAAAGAGGGAGCGGAGGGAGAGGCAGAAGCAGGGATGCAGATCAACAGTGTATGTGCATGTTTGGCTGTCTCTGGTTCTGTGTTTGGGTGTCTATCTTTCGGTCTGTGTGCACTGAATAAGCATGAGGGTGCGTGTGTGTGTGTGTGTGTTTGTGTGTGTGTGTGTGTGTATGTGTAGGTCCTCTGGGGTGGTGTTGAGCATCAGTGTGCCGTTTTAGCGGGCTTAGCTGTGCAGCATGTTGAACAGGCTTGAACACGCTTCCATAGAGAGAGAGAGCGATTACCCCAACCACCCCTCCCCATGTACACATAAAAACACACACAACAAAAAACACAGCAGCAGATTACTGCGATTAGTTCAGCACACACACATTTTCTCTCTTTTTCCTTTCTCTCTCGCAAGAGATAAACTCCCCAAGGTCAGAACTGAATGAGTTATTCATCAGGGTGCTGTATTCGTGTGTGTGTGCGTGTTGCTGTGTCTCTGAGTGTATGTGTTTGACTTTGTGTGTGCCAGCGGGCAAACGCAGAGGGCATATGTTGAAGATGAAAATGGATATTTATCATCACAGAGAGCTGAGAGAGGGTGAGCGTAGGAGGAGAGTGGTAGCAGGGGGAAATGTAACAGGCGAGAAAGAGAAAATGAAAAATGGGGGTGTAGTGAAGGGGGGGGGTGCTAAATTTGAGAGTGAGAGAGGGAAACGGAGAGCAGGGAAAAGACTGATATCTGGTCAAGAAAGAGCTCTACATCCACAGACTGAAGAGAAAAGGGCTCAGAAAAGAGAAAATGACAGGAACGTAAGCCACCAGTGTTTTGAAAAAGTGATAAGCTCAGTCAGACCCGCCTAGAAATATTTCTCGAGAAAAGTTGTGTTTTTATTTCTAAAGAGAAGACACTTGTTCAAATATTAATGCTGCGGCCTCTGCTCAGTCTTCTATAATTGATTTCTTTGCTCTCTGCCTGACGGAGCCATATTTGGGTCACACATTTTCCCAGGGAAAGAGTTTGACACCACACACACACACACA
>NW_019174365.1:3389221-3401271 GCF_002260705.1 Seriola dumerili | reverse complement strand
GTGTGTGTGTGTGTGTGTGTGTGTGTGTGTGTGTGTGTGTGTGTGTGTGTGTGTGTGTGTGTGTCTGTGTCTGTGTGTGTGTGTGTGTGTGTGTGTGTGTGTGTGTGTGTGTGTGTGTGTGTGTGTGTGTAGGAGACCATGGAACTAGTGTACAATAAATCCAAACCGGTGGCGGTGACAGGCATGGCCTTTCCCACAGGAGACGTTAACAACTATGTGGTGGGGAGTGAGGAGGGCACTGTCTACACTGCATCCAGACATGGCAGGTAAGTGTACACATACACACACACACACACACACACACACACACACACACACACACACACACGCACACACACACACTGTTATACACATATTCATAAATGGTCACAGGATATAACACGGTCACGGTGATCATAGTGTCGAGAGGTGCTTTAAGTCTTTGTTTAATTTTTCTGCTTACATAATCTAGAGAATATATATATAATAATATAAAATAACTAAATGTACATTTAGGAGGCATGTTGAGTTTTTTGAAGGTTTTTTCTGATTAAGTTTATTAATGTTTATTTTTGCTTTGTGGCCTTGGAAATTATTGAAACATTAAAATTAATTTGGAATAAGATTAAATAGTTTCACTTGTTTTAAGAAAAATTAATTCAAAAAGTTAATGATTTTAACTCAGTCAAAGCTCTGTTATGTGCTGTGAATTTGTTTTTAGCATGAGTACCCCCAATGAGACACAAACCACCTTACCCCTTTATATTTACCCTGTGAGACAACTGCAGTGCTTAGAAAGTTATGATTTTATACTCGTGTTGTCCATCTCCAGTAAGGCAGGTATCTGTGAGATGTTCGAGGGCCACCAGGGGCCAGTGACGGGCATCAGCTGTCACAGCGCAGTGGGCACCGTGGACTTTTCCCACCTCTTCATCACATCCTCCTTTGACTGGACTGTCAAACTCTGGAGCACCAAGGTATAATGTGTGTGTACTTTTGTGTGTGTGTCTGTGTGTGTGTGTGTGAGAGAGCGAGAGAGCAAGAGGGGATGCGTGGGGGGTTGATTGTGGACTGGCAGAGCAGAAATATAAATATATGTGTGTGCGTATGTGTGTGAGAGAGAGAGAGAGAGAGAGTGAGGGGGGTAAAGCTGAGAACTGCAGGTGAGCAACTTTTTGAAAATCAGTCTCTTACTACTTGTGTGTCTGTGTGTGTGTGTGTGTGTGGGGGGGGGGGGTAATGTGGGTGAGTTGTGTGACCGGGTATATGGATAATGTGTGGGTGTGCAGTGAAATGATTCAATAGCAAAGTAAGCGTTTGTGTCAATGACAAAACTGTTGTGATATTGAAACTTTGACATATTGAACTTTTTGTTGCACAAATTATTTTGGAACACTGGTTAATTTAACCTGAGTTTAGCCTGCCAGGCAGTTTCCTCTCAGGCTGTGCCTCGCCACCAGTAAGATGTACTAATGAAATGGTGTAGTTTTATAGATGGTAAAAACAGGTTTACTGCCAATAGTATAGAAGTAGTCTGGACATCAGAGGAAGATTTACCTGGTGACGCATAACTCAGGGCAAAAGTATCCAACGTAGCTGATTTTGCCTTCACAGGAAAAGTAGAAAATTTGTCACCATCACTCCAGGACAAAGAATGATTATGACATGAACAGGATTTTATTTTAAACAAGACTAAATCAAAACCTAATATATGGCTGGACTGTGTAGTATTTGCATTCTACCTTGCTGGTTTCAGCCCTTTATCTGTTTGCTTCTCTCCTACTCTCTGTGCTCACATGTACAATATTTTAATATGGACGAATTCCCAGTAAAGCTGTTCTCATGTACATGTTTTTCTGTTTCTGTTGGAATTGGAATTGGAACAAGTATGAAATAGTGACTCAAGCGTGCCCATTAAGACTACATGTTAACCAGCAGTCATTTCCAAGCTGCTAAATTGCTGATTTTATAACTGCAATGACATAATTACCAAACACATAAGTTAAAGATAATGGCTGTGCTGTGATTTTGGCTATGTTTACTTGTAAAATCATCACTCAGAGAGAAAGTTAGATGTGTGCGTGCAGAGGAAAAACTTGACCTTGTGCTCGTGGGGCAAAACTGGCAACTCTCTTCTACAGAGAGTAGTGAGGGTTTGTCCCAAAAAGTCGCTGGAGTTGGTGCTAGTTACTCTTTTTGAAAAAAAGTTTGAAAAGTCAGTTAATCTAGCAACAAGGACGCTAAATTGTCAACACTACTTATTTGCACTTACGTATTTTGAAAGACCAATGACCAATGATAGGCCAGAGTGACCTAGCCAATAATTAGTTTGTCTTTTGGTAATAAATTGAACTGTAGCCACATTAATTACATTTACCAATACCAATTTGGTATTGTTCAAAAATTGTGTGTGTCCCGTATGCGAGCGTCACTCGTCCCCCATCCCTGCAAAACCCAAATACATTTATGGGACCAGTGCTGGCTGCCGCCTGCAGGGGCACTCAGTGGATCTAATTCAGACACACTCTGAAGGTGGGCACTCCTCCTCTCGCTGGTTTTGAGTGACCTCGTCCACTCAGGGCATTTGTTCTCCTTTCAAACCGATGTGATGAATTCCATTTGGCAGCATTTTAGTGGCAGTAAAAAGGAAACAGTCACTGTTTCTGTCAGAGAGAGGGTTGGAGAATAGAAAAGTTAGCTAACTCATTCAAAGGACACCTTTGTCAGCGGTGGTGGTCGTGAGACACAAAGGAGAACGCTTTGGTACATCTGAGATACTGCACAGAAGAGTTGAAGATATTC
Source organism: Seriola dumerili (assembly GCF_002260705.1). Classification (NCBI taxonomy): domain Eukaryota; kingdom Metazoa; phylum Chordata; class Actinopteri; order Carangiformes; family Carangidae; genus Seriola; species Seriola dumerili. The sequence continues at coordinate 3,398,490 of NW_019174365.1, read as the reverse complement.
TGTGATTGTAATAGGATGGTATAGATAGATAGATAGATAGATAGATAGATAGATAGATAGATTGATAGATTGATAGATTGATAGATTGATAGATAGATACTTTATTTATGGTACGACCTATAAGCTGAGACATTGCATTGTTAACTTCAGGTAATTGAACAGAGTAGAAAATACGATTGTGTAAATAAAATAGAGAATTAGAGATTGAAGAAGGTAGGAAGGAAGGATGGAAAGAAACCAGCAGGAGAGGACAACGGATAGAAGAGTCAGCAGGAGTGTGAGTGAGTGGAAAACGGCCGTGGGGCATTTTAAAGACAAATAAAATTTCATGGTTATAGTGGAAAGTGATACTAACGTTGAAGGACAGAGAGATCAACATGAGCAGGGCGTCAAACAGCAAAAACAACCAGAAATCAAAGAGAGAACTATTCAATGTAAGGAAAATACATAATGCATATTGCATAATACCTTTCGCTTTATGCAAGATCCAGTTACAGTTTTCATACTTGGCTATGACAGGCAGTAAAGATGAATTTTAGCTCATGTTTGCATGCAGCCAGTCCATAAGTCACGTGCAAAGGGTCCCATGACACATATTAAAACATTTCTGTGGATTTTCATCAGGAGAGCGGGTTATTTTTCAGGATTTGGGAATTCCCTTTCCTTTGAGGGGCACCGCAGGAATGTGCGTCTGTCTCTTATCCCACATAAGCCATGTTTGTATGTGGGCAGGCAAAATACCTGTGTGTGTATGTGTGTGTGTGTGTGTGTGTGTGTATGCATGTGTGCGTGTGTGTGTAAACATAGACACCACACATGCCTCTCGTACACCTTGAGCAAGCTGCCGTTGCTTACCTAAAATCCCCTTGAGGTTTGCCTTCAACCCACCAATCACAGCCATCACAAACTTTTGTAACACACACACACACGCACACACACACACATTTGGGATTCTCTTTGCATTCACACGCACGTTTGCCCTCGCAGTTCAAAAAGGCCGCCGTACAGGAGTCTGCTGATGTTTTTACACTCAGCGGTGCAAATATTGTGGTTAGTGAAAACACTTCGAGTCAGCCAGAGTGTGAAGACGTCACGACAGCTGGGAGTGGGTTTATAATTGTGCATAGCTTGAACCGTCTTGCTCTCTTGACCCCAAAACCAGCGTCTATTAAGTGATTGGATGAAGCATAATCATTCCACTTTTGCTCTCTTAAGAAGTTAATTAAAGGCCTGCATCACTGTCAGCTCAGGTGATTGTTAATGAGTGTTGATAATATTTCAGATAAGTGTCTGTAGATGTATTTGGAAAGGAGAAAATGAGATTCTGTCAAGGGTTTAGTCCTGGTGTGCTCTTACATCTCCGCTTATGAAACGTTTCATAACAGTTCCTAATTTGAAGACAACTTCTCAGTCCCCACAGTGTGTGGTTGTTAAATCTGGTGTGAAGCTAAGCTAGCACACATCCTGTGGCAGATGCACCAGGATGTATCCAGTGAGATTGTACGACTCTGGCTGCTGCAGAGACGAGATGGATTGGTCCTTCTGGAGGGCGGAGTGATGAGAGGTTTATGTAACACTCACAACCTTTGTAACAGTTTGAATTTTGACACAGCAAACACAAACGTGTTAAAGGTCCAGTACTGTGTAAGGTGAGATTTCCATGTCTTTTTTATTATTATAAAGCAGGTGTAAGTTTTATTTTATACTGTGAAAATATCAAAGCACTCAGTCCATGGAGGAATGCACAGAGCCTGAATTCAGAAACTGTGTCTTAAAACAAGCCGTCAGGACTTCCATAACTTTGTGATGTCACCAAAGCAGTCACTGCCCTCACTCTGGCCTATCTGGACTCACCATCCAGCCTTGCAGGATTCTGCTGCTTTTACCTGATATCTGCTATATTTGTATTTAGTCACTCAGGAGACAGCCAGCCAATCAGAAGAGAGGCTCAGACCCTCTTGTATGATTGGCTCACCGACCTATTGTTACTAAAGCTCCAGAGAGAAGCCTGAGAGAGAAGATGTAAAACTACATTGCAATGGTTTTTGGTACCTAAATATATCTTCTTATGGATATCAAAACTTCAAATAAAACACTGGAAAAGTGTAAAATATGGGACTCATAACAATTGTAGTACTGGATAGTAATTTATAGTTTGTATTATTTCAGTGGGAATTTACTAGTGTGACTGTGAAGAAAACAATTTTTTATCATCAATATCTTCTCCGAATTAAATGCTTAACTAACCTTACATCCACCCATTCATCCATTTTCTTAGCTGGTTAACTTGTTCAGAGACATGGAAGGGTAACCAAACAATAAATTGCCATTGCACTTTGACGTTAACTATCAGTATCCAGTGTATCAATAATGGTTTTCCAGTTCAAACGTGCTAGAAACATCCCATCTCCTGAGCACAGGTAAGATAATGACAAGCAGTTACTTCATGTGCGGCGCCACAAGGATTAAGCTTAATTTTAAGATTAGTTTTAAGACTTGTTGCTGCAGATTATTTACCCAAATCACCTTATTTAAGATGGGTAGATTATGGCCAGACAACAGTAAAATAGTAGTTTATATTTTGAGTAGTCGGAAGATAGAAAGAGGACTCATCTCATCTTAACTCTTACGTTATGTGTTACTTTGGTTTTGGCTTTACATAAAACCAGTGGATATGAAATATTGTAGAGATAGAAGATGAGTAAAAGAGTTAAGTCAAGCAGTAATGGGGACACAGACTAAAACAAGGAGAGAGCATAAACAGGGGCCGCCCAGCTGATCGAATGCTGAAACAGTGAGGTGGAGAAAAATGACCTCTGCTGTCACCTGTTCGGCTGGAAAACAGGTTCAATCGAGGCTTGAAATTGGCTTGGCCCTGTTTGGTTTGTGTGTGTGTGTGTGCATGTGTGTGTGTGTGTACCGCTGTGTGTCTGCAGGTCTCACAGCCTTTCAGAGCAACTATGGTGCGAGAGAGTAAAGGTGATGGAGGAAAAAAAAGAGAGAGAAGGCATGAGGAGGAGAGAGAAAAAGAGACTACATTCCTTCATTTGCTCTTCCAGCCAACCTGTCTCCTGTCTTCCACCCCTCCCACTCTACCTGTCAGGAATGCAGTTTGTAAGCCTCTGGAATCCTAACAGCCAGTCTGAGAGATGGGGATACACACACACACACACACACACACACACACACACACAGACCCTAATATCTGTGTTGAGCTTTTTGTCCATTATAGTTTCTTTTGGGCAGTTGGGGCCACCGTATTGCTACAATACAATACAATGTGTACACAATTTTAATACACTTCTAAAGACTTTCACTGACTACATTTGATCTCAAACCTCTGACTGTAACCTAATTTGACAAAAAAAATAATCAGTGAACTATTTTAACCTACTTTGAGTAATTTTTTTGCATCTTGTTCTACTCTGCTTATAAATATTTTTTACACTAAAATACTGATATTGGTATAGGTCTAAAACATTCAGTGTTGGTTGGACTACACACACTCTCTCTCTCTCTCCCTCTCTCTCTCTCAGACAGCTGTTGTGTTGAGGTTACAGTACACCTTGTGGAGGGGCCCTCCCTTTCATCTCTCCCAGCGGTTTTATGGCGCTGTGTGAATGTGCTAGGCTTTTTAATTAGGCTCTGCACCCAGACAGGCCCCAAGGCTGAAGCAGCGCCACTCTGTCTGAAACTCACTCACTCCCTCTCTCCATTCCTTCTCTCTCTCTCTCTTCTCTCTTCTTTCTAGTGTGTCATCTGCTGTAATCCCTAACTCTCTCTCTCTTTTTCTCTCCAATGTTTTTTTCACACCATCTCAGTCATACACACTCACACAGATATCCTCTCTTCCTCCTTTTCAGCACAACAAGCCTCTGTACTCGTTTGAGGACAACGCAGACTATGTGTATGATGTCATGTGGTCACCTGTGAACCCTGCGATCTTTGCTGCTGTAGATGGCATGGGCCGCTTAGACCTGTGGAACCTCAACAACGACACTGAGGTGTGTATGTGTGTGTGTGTGTGTGTACTGGTGGGTGAATATAGGTCATTGTGGGCGTGTTTTCTGTGTCATCTCTTTGTGTGTTGATGTGCGTGTGTGTTTGGTGTCCTCGGGGCCTGTCACTGGGCCTCAGCCCGAACCGCACAACCAAACACCCAGGCCTTTCCCTCCCATCAACCCCACACCCCACCACCAACCCCTCCACATCCCTTCCCACACACACACACACACACACACACACACACATGGTACAAGATTCCCCTGTGGGCGTTTCCCACAGCCCTCGCTTTAAATCAGACCGGGTGACATCTCCTCATCCCGGCTCCCACCCAGCCATCCCGCTAACATTCCTGCAGCCTCTGTCCAACGTTAACCCACCACCCTGTCCCATCTCCCTCCCACAATCTGTTCCATCAGTGAAGTACACAGATGTGCAGGAGACCACGATCCCCAGCCCTCAGTCCGCAGTCCCATGCTGGAGATGAAAATAATAAAAAGAGAAAGTTCAGGCCAGGGGACGAGATTCTCATTTATTTTAAGATGAGTGCATTTAAGGCCAGTAAATAATATCTCATCTTATTTTAAAGTTGAAATGTATAGGATATCAAATAGTTAATAAAACATAATAAATATATAATTTAAAATAATAACTCAGACACTCAGATATTGACAATCTGAACTGAATTATTCATGGTCATTTTATGAAACACAGATTCATGCCAGTTCATTGTCAAACGTGTTTAGTCTTTGAATTATTTTCCACAATTTCTTTGCAGTTTGTTATTGGTTTGAAGGAATAGTTCCACATTTTGGGAAACACACTTATTTGCTTTCTTGGCTAGAGTTAGATGAGAAGATCAATATCACATTAATACACAAATATTACAAGAATTGACCAATATCATAATTTTACATTGAATTTTTGGTAAATTCTTAGGTGTCTGATTGAAATCAGGAAACATTTCCAGTTTTAGACTGTGTTTTATTTAATTTTTATTTTTGAATGAAACCAACAAGAACAATAATGAGTTGATAAGTAAGCATTGGGCAGAAGCAGGCTACCTGTGTCTTTATGCTAAGCTAAGCTACGCAGCTTCATATTTACCGTACAGACATGAGTGTGATATCAATCTTCTCATCTAACTCTCGGCAAGAAAGCAGATAATCATTTTTCCCAAAATGTCTGAGCTATTCCTCCTTACTGAAGCGGGTCATCCACTAATCAGTAAATGTGACAGAAAAAATTGCTGTATGAATATGTCAATGAATGGGTGAATGTGGCTTGTAGTGAAAAGAGGTTTGAGTGGTCAATAAGAATGGAAAAGCCCTATATAAGTGCAGTCCATTTACCATTCCTTTAAGTTGCATTATGGTGACAATATAACTTCAGCTGTGAGTCTAAAAACCATACTTTTGATACAACTCTCATAGCGGAGTAGGCACCAAACCTTTGATCACTCAGGTAAAAGTAGGGATAAAAGGATCCTCCATTCTCCTTCGCTCTTGGTTTCCATGGAGACAACACCCACAGTGCCTTCAACCTTAATACGAGTCTGCATCTCTACAGACGTTCTCCTCCCTCTCTCATAATGCTCTTTTGCTCCGTATTCGTCTCATTTTCTTGCAGCCCCTTCGCACTGTACACATACATAAAATTCATATCTCATCACCCGGGATTTCGTGGGTGAAATCATTTCCATTGTCTCATCTAATCGCTCTTTTCTTCTTGTTTTAACCCCACTCTCAATCGCTGATCCCATCACTGGTGTTGTGTCTTCCCTCTGCAGCACAGATGACAAGTTTCCCATGGTTCCCTCAACAGCGGCCTTTTCACTGACAGAGGAAGAGTTCATTATCGATGGCCTAACTCGGCTAACAATGTGCTTCATGAGAAACATTTGCTCAGACGCACACATACAACCGGATGTACCAAACACATGCACACACATTCACTCACACACAGTCGGCCTAATAGCAACAGACTTCCCATTGTTGCCGTCATATTAAAAACACACAGTCATAACGACATTAACGGAGCAGTGCAAGCACGCCTGGTTCTCATTTCCACCACACACACACACACACACACACACACACACACACACACACACACACACACACACACACGCACACACACACACACACACATACAGCCAATACAGATACAGTACAGATCCACTCGAGCGGAGCGGTGGAAGCTAGCAGACTAATGACAGTCAGTCTGTGGTTAGCGCTGCTTTAAATACGCAGGAGCTCGGTGTGTGAGGCGACATGATGCCAAGGGCTCTGTCTCCACCGGTGACATGTGTCAGACTCGCCTGCCACATGTCAGGAACAGTTTATGGAAACACTACAGATGGTTTTTGGTTTTTAAAGGTGCAACATGAGCACTGCTGTTTACTAAAACGAGCATCAGCTCACCCACAACACCAAACATGAAGGCAGTTATTATACAGTAAATATCCTTGTGTCCACATTTGAATGAGAAGTTGACAGCTATGTTTGTTTAACTTCTGGCATATTTGGATAAAGTTGCCCTTTTTATGTTGTTAATTTGTTCTGTAAATAAGTCTATAATGCCACAATGCTCCCATTTTCCAATTAACATTAAGAAGATTAGTGAAAACAGTAAGAAGGTCATTAAATAAAAAGAAATTGGGGCTCAAGAAACATGCTATAAGGATAAATCTGTATTTCAGTGCATTTTGTTTAGAAATGGAAGCTAGTTAGGAGTTGTGTTTAGATGGAACTGGCTTGCAACTTGCTTACAAATTCACTCATTCACTTTAAGCAAGCTATATTTATCATGATAAAATATGAAAGGTCAAACATATTAAAACAGCAGCTGTTAACAAGAAAGAAACAACTACAACTATAACAGTCATTGCCTGCAGGTGGCAGGCTGGAGGTGTTATTGGAGAATTTCATAAATGTTTATTTTCCTCCTCACATAGTATTTACACTTATTTTAAATGTGAAGTTACTCACTGTGCTGCAGGTCATGGAAGCAAAGAAAGGCTATAATAGTTCATCAACTGAATACATAAATATGAAATTTAACCACTACTGAATACTTAATGATGAAATTCAAATACCACTGAATTTATGGCATAGTAGTATTTCACTTTGAAATCTGTCTGACTTCATGTGGTTTGAAGTCCCTGTTTTGAAAGTTTGAGAAGATGCATTCAAGTTATACAGTTTCAAAAACTTTTTAAGGGTCCCCAAATCAGATAATTCAAGCATCTATAATTAAAAAAAATCAATTTCAGTTGCTCAAATTCATTTCTAAAAATAAAAATCAAATGAGGTCAGACAGTCAGGTTACTTAAAATAATTTACTTACATTGAAACAGCAGAATTCAAGATGAAAAAGTCAGACCTAACAGCTGACTACTGAGGATAATCAATTGAGACTGAAGGAATCAATCAGATCACTTTCCTGTCAGGTTATATCTATGTCAGTCACATCGTCCAAGAAAGAAAAAGGTCACTGGAAACATATGTTTTGGAGTTTGTGAACGTGCACACTAGTTATTTGAATTTGAACCAAGGGCATAGGTTTGGTCTCAACATTGGTAGGGATGCAACTACACCACCACCCCTCCAAAACGAAGAGATTGACTTTTTAATGCAATCAACCAAAGGGTTTATTAACATATAAGATTGCAATTTACATTCAAGATGCCCATATGCAAATGTAATATATGTACATGTGTTGAATTTCCACATATGAAATATATGTAGATATGATGGACTGGCGACCTGTCCAGGGTGTACCCCGCCTCTCGCCCGAAAAGATGCTGGGATAGGCTCCAGCCCCCCCGCGACCCTACTAGAGGATAAGCGGAAGAAAATGAATGAATGAATGAATGAATGAACCAAAATCATATATGTATTTAAAATAGCCTATAGTATGATAAGTCATGAAAAAGTCATAGTATAGTAAGGCATAGTATAGTATAGAAAGACATAAAAATATCATAGAATAGTAAGTCATAAAAAAGTCATATTTTAGTAAGTCATAAAAAGTCAAAGTTTAATAAGTCATAAAAAAGTCATAGTATAATAAGGCATAAAAATATAGTATAATATCATAGAAAAGTCATAGTATAGTAAGGCATTAAAAGTCATAGTATGGTAGAGCATAAAACGTCATAATATAACAAGGCATAAAAATGTCATAGTATAGTAAGGCATAAAAAGTCATAAAAACGTCATCGTATACTAAGGCATAAAATGTCATGATAACATCATAGTATAGTAAGGCATAAAAACATCAAAAAAAGTCATAGTATAGTAAGGCATAAAAACATAAAACAAAGTCATAGTATAGTAAGGCATATAAAAGCCATAGTAAGTAAGTAAGTAGGGCATTAAAAGTCATAAAAATGTCATAGTATATAGGAAGGCATAAAATCCTCAAAAAACGTCATAGTATAGTAAGGCATAAAAAGTCATAGTATAGTCAGGCATAAAAACATCAAAAAACGTCATAATATACTAAGGCATAAAAAGTCTTACTATAGTAAGGCATAAAATCATCAAAAAACGTAATAGTATAGTAAGGCATAAAAACATCACAGTATAGAAAGGCATAAAAAGTCATAAAAAGGTCATAGTATAGTAGGGCATTAAAAGTCATAAAAATGTCATAGTATATAGGAAGGCATAAAAACCTCATAGAACGTCATAATATAACAAGGCATTAAAACGTCATAGTAAAGTGAGGCATAAAATGTCATAAAAACGTCATAGTATAGTAACGCATAAAAAGTAATAAAAACGTCATAGTGAAGTAAGGCATAAAAACCTAAAAAAACTTCATGGTATAGTAAGGCATAAAAAGTCGTACTATAGTAAGGCATAAAAACATCAAAAAACATAATAGTATATAAGGCATAAAAAGTCATAAAAACGTCATAGTATAGTAAGGCATAAAGACATCAAAAAAAGTCATAGTATAGTAAGGCATAAAATGTCATAAAAACATCATAGTATATTAACGCATAAAAAGTCATAAAAACGTCATAGTATAGTAAGGCATAAAAACATCAAAGAACATCATAGTATAGTAAGGCATAAAAAGTCATAAAATGTCATAGTATAGTAAGGCATAAAAAGTAATAAAAACGTCATAGTGAAGTAAGGCATAAAAACCTCAAAAAACTTCATGGTATAGTAAGGCATAAAAAGTCGTACTATAGTAAGGCATAAAAACATCAAAAAACATAATAGTATATAAGGCATAAAAAGTCATAAAAA
>NW_019174365.1:3150983-3385374 GCF_002260705.1 Seriola dumerili | reverse complement strand
AAAAAAGTCATAGTATAGTAAGGCATAAAATGTCATAAAAACGTCATAGTATAGTAACGCATATAAAAGCCATAGTATGGTAGGGCATTAAAACATCAAAAAAGTCATAGTATAGTAAGGCATAAAATCATTAAAAAACTCATAGTATAGTAAGGCATAAAATGTCATAAAAACATCATAGTATAGTATCGCATAAAAAGTCATAAAAACGTCATAGTATAGTAAGGCATAAAAAGTCATAGTATAGTAAGGCATAAAAAGTCACAAAAATGTCATCGTATAGTAATGCATAAAAAGTAATAAAAACGTCATAGTGAAGTAAGGCATAAAAAGTCGTACTATAGTAAGGCATAAAAACATCAAAAAACGTAATAGTATATAAGGCATTAAAAGTCATAGTATAGTAAGGCATAAAAACCTCAAAAAAGGTTATAGTATAGAAAGGCATAAAAAGTCATAAAAAGGTCATAGTATAGTAAGGCATATAAAAGTCATAGTATAGTAGGGCATTAAAAGTCATAAAAATGTCATAGTATATAGGAAGGCATAAAAACATCAAAAAACGTCATAGTATAGTAAGGCATAAAAACACCAAAAACAGTCATAGTATAGTAAGGCATAAAAACATCAAAAAAAGTCATAGTATAGTAAGGCATAAAATGTCATAAAAACATCATAGGATAGTAAAGCATAAAAAGTCATAAAAACGTCATAGTATAGTAAGGCATAAAAAGTCATAGTATAGTAACGCATAAAAACATCAAAGAACATCATAGTATAGTAAGGCATAAAAAGTCATAAAAATGTCATAGTGAAGTAAGGCATAAAAAGTCGTACTATAGTAAGGCATAAAAACATCAAAAAACGTAATAGTATATAAGGCATAAAAAGTCATAAAAACAGCATAGTATAGTAAGGCATAAAAAGTCATAGTATAGTAAGGCATAAAAACCTCAAAAAAGGTTATAGTATAGAAAGGCATAAAAAGTCATAAAAAGGTCATAGTATAGTAAGGCATATAAAAGTCATAGTATAGTAGGGCATTAAAAGTCATAAAAATGTCATAGTATATAGGAAGGCATAAAAACCTCAAAAAACGTCATAGTATAGTAAGGAATAAAAACATCAAAAAAAGTCATAGTATAGTAAGGCATAAAAACATCAAAAAAAGTCATAGTATAGTAAGGCATAAAAACATCAAAAAAAGTCATAGTATAGTAAGGCATAAAAACATAAAAAAAAGTCATAGTATAGTAAGGCATAAAATATCATAAAACGTCATAGTATAGTAAGGCATAAAAACACCAAAAACAGTCATAGTATAGTAAGGCATAAAAACATCAAAAAAAGTCATAGTATAGTAAGGCATAAAATATCATAAAACGTCATAGTATAGTAAGGCATAAAAACACCAAAAAACGTAATAGTATATAAGGCATAAAAACATCAAAAAAAGTCATAGTATAGTACGGCATAAAAACACCAAAAACAGTCATAGTATAGTAAGGCATAAAAACATCAAAAAAAGTCATAGTATAGTAAGGCATAAAATGTCATAAAAACGTCATAGTATAGTAACGCATATAAAAGCCATAGTATGGTAGGGCATTAAAACATCAAAAAAGTCATAGTATAGTAAGGCATAAAATCATTAAAAAACTCATAGTATAGTAAGGCATAAAATGTCATAAAAACATCATAGTATAGTATCGCATAAAAAGTCATAAAAACGTCATAGTATAGTAAGGCATAAAAAGTCATAGTATAGTAAGGCATAAAAAGTCACAAAAATGTCATCGTATAGTAATGCATAAAAAGTAATAAAAACGTCATAGTGAAGTAAGGCATAAAAAGTCGTACTATAGTAAGGCATAAAAACATCAAAAAACGTAATAGTATATAAGGCATTAAAAGTCATAGTATAGTAAGGCATAAAAACCTCAAAAAAGGTTATAGTATAGAAAGGCATAAAAAGTCATAAAAAGGTCATAGTATAGTAAGGCATATAAAAGTCATAGTATAGTAGGGCATTAAAAGTCATAAAAATGTCATAGTATATAGGAAGGCATAAAAACCTCAAAAAACGTCATAGTATAGTAAGGCATAAAAACACCAAAAACAGTCATAGTATAGTAAGGCATAAAAACATCAAAAAAAGTCATAGTATAGTAAGGCATAAAATGTCATAAAAACATCATAGGATAGTAAAGCATAAAAAGTCATAAAAACGTCATAGTATAGTAAGGCATAAAAAGTCATAGTATAGTAACGCATAAAAACATCAAAGAACATCATAGTATAGTAAGGCATAAAAAGTCATAAAAATGTCATAGTGAAGTAAGGCATAAAAAGTCGTACTATAGTAAGGCATAAAAACATCAAAAAACGTAATAGTATATAAGGCATAAAAAGTCATAAAAACAGCATAGTATAGTAAGGCATTAAAAGTCATAGTATAGTAAGGCATAAAAACCTCAAAAAAGGTTATAGTATAGAAAGGCATAAAAAGTCATAAAAAGTCATAGTATAGTAAGGCATAAAATATCATAAAACGTCATAGTATAGTAAGGCATAAAAAGTCATAGTATAGTAACGCATAAAAAGTCATAATAGTAAGGCATAGAAAAGTCATAGTATAGTAACGCATAAAAAGTCATAATAGTAAGGCATAGAAAAGTCATAGTATAGTAACGCATAAAAAGTCATAATAGTAAGGCATAGAAAAGTCATAGTATAGTAACGCATAAAAAGTCATAATAGTAAGGCATAGAAAAGTCATAGTATAGTAACGCATAAAAAGTCATAATAGTAAGGCATAGAAAAGTCATAGTATAGTAACGCATAAAAAGTCATAATAGTAAGGCATAGAAAAGTCATAGTATAGTAACGCATAAAAAGTCATAATAGTAAGGCATAGAAAAGTCATAGTATAGTAACGCATAAAAAGTCATAAAAACATCATAGTATAGGAAGGCACAAAAAGTCACAGTATAATAAGTCATAAAAAAGTCATAGTATAAGTAAGGCATAAAAACGTCACTGCATAGTAAGGCATAAAAATGTCATTATAGTAAGTCATAAAAAGTCACAGTATAATAAGTCATAAAAAAGTCATAGTATAGTAAGGCATAGAAAAGTCATAGTACAGTAAGGCATAAAAACGTCTTAGTATAGTAAGGCCTAAAATGTCATAAAAATGTTATAGTATAGTAAGGCATAAAAATGTAATAGTATAATAAGGCACAACATGTCATAAAAATAATGCATTAAAACTTCAAAAAACGTCATAACATAGTAAGGCATCAAAACCTTAGAAAATGTCATTGTATAGTAAGGCACAAAATGTCATGAAAACGTCAGGGTATAGTAAGGTATAGAAACATCAAAAAACGTCATATTATAGTAAGGCATAAAATGTAATAAAAACACCATAGTATAAAAAGGCTTAACTTGTCACAAAAATGTCATGAGGCATAAATGTATGTAAATGTCATAGTAATGCAAGGCATAAAAATGTCATTGTATAAAAACATCATACTATAGTAAGGCATAAAAACAGCCTTGTATAGTGTGGCATAAATTGTCATAAAAATGTGACAGTATTGTAATGCATAAAAACGTCAAAAAACATCACAGTATAGTAAGGAATGTCATTAAAAAATGAAATTATTTATAAAGTCATAAAAACTTCATTGTACAGTGTGGTGGAAATTTGTGGATTTGGAGAAGTGAAGGAATGAACTGGTGAAACAGATTTCTTTTCATTTTATTCAGAAGTAACAAATACAGTTTGCAGAGACAATCTTATTTCAGCTTAAAGGACAGAGCTCTTGCACCATAGGGGTGATAAAGAGGTCTGACCCTGAACATAATTTTTCATGATCTTTTATAGCAAATCACACCATGAGAGGGTTTGAGTGATGTCATCTATTGTGATGAGTTAAAGATGGATATGCTTGTTCACATTTTCAGTTCGTAGACAACTGATATCTTTGTTCCCATTTTCAGTTCCTTGAAAACTGGTTTATGTTGGTTTTCATCAGACCCGTCATATAAGCATACATGATATGTAAATTCAAAATTCAAAGAAGTACTGAGTACATTATTCAAATTCAGGTTCTCATATAGTAGAAGTAGTGGAAAATTACAGTGCATCAGTGGACAGCTTGATGATAAAAAATTTTCTTACAATTCCCCCTTCAGCGATCAAATGGCCACATTACAGCAACATTTTATTACAGTGACAGCAGAACTTTAACATTCACATTGATGCCTCCAGTATTACCTTAAATGTATTCAAGTGTATACAATCTATGTCAGTCGGCATCCAGCTTTAACCTTCAGTGTTTTGAATTAAAACCTTCATAAAATGACATTTAGAAGTGCTGTTTTTGAGGAAATAGAACTTCCTGTGATTAGTGCAAGTATGAATATGAATACATGTTATATAATTACAGTGACAATATCTAGTTTGTCATCATCATGGCAAGGGAGAATCCAGTTCGTTGTGGGATACAGGTCAGGATTATCGTCAGGATCAAGCGAAGCAAAGGCTCCATTCTGGTAAGAGAGGCCATTAGATGATCCCACGGTGGTGACATAAACTCACTGTTTGCACGTCACTTGTTGGAGCTTGGCACGCTACTGTTGGAGGAGGGCGCCGTTTCACCCCTCACTCTTCTTGGTCACCTTTTAGGAGTAGCAATCCACCTTCGCTACTGGAGAATCCTCAGCGCACTTTGGTGACTTTGCTTTGTCTTGGGCTTTAGCTAGTGTATGTGGGAGTTGAGCTGAGGGACCTGTGTCGTCGTAGGGTTCTGGGATGATCTTACAGTGGCTTTCCTGTGAACGTAACTGTCCTGACCTTAACAAAATCTTGTGTGAACGTTGAAAACCCACATGTGTACCGTGATGAATTTATGGCAGTACATATTCCCCCTTTGCCCACATGATCTCTTCAGTGTGCCAATTTGGCATAACAGTGGAAGAGAGCACGTGGCAAACATTGTTTACCAGGCATTAAATGTCATAAAAACGCTATAGTATAGTAAGGCATCAAAATGTCAAAATACGTCATAGTATAACAAAGCATAAAAAGTCATAGTATAGTAAGGCATAAAAACACCAAAAACAGTCATAGTATAGTAAGGCATAAAAACATCAAAAAAAGTCATAGTATAGTAAGGCATAAAATATCATAAAACATCATAGTATAGTAAGGCATAAAAACACCAAAAAACGTAATAGTATATAAGGCATAAAAACATCAAAAAAGTCATAGTATAGTAAGGCATAAAAATACCAAAAACAGTCATAGTATAGTAAGGCATAAAAACATCAAAAAAAGTCATAGTATAGTAAGGCATAAAATGTCATAAAAACGTCATAGTATAGTAACGCATAAAAAGTCATAAAAACATCATAGTATAGTAAGGCATAAAATATCATAAAACATCACAGTATAGTAAGGCATAAAAAGTCATTGTTTGGTAAGGCATAAAATCATCAAAAAAAGTCATAGTATAGTAAGGCATAAAACATCAAAAAAAGTCATAGTATAGAAAGGCATAAAAAGTCATAAAAAGGTCATAGTATAGTAAGGGATATAAAAGTCATAGTATAGTAGGGCATTAAAAGTCATAAAAATGTTATAGTATAGTAAGGCATAAAAACCTCAAAAAACATCATAGTATAGTAAGGCATAAAAACCTCAAAAAAAGTTATAGTATAGTAAGGCATAAAATATCATAAAACGTCATAGTATAGTAAGGCATAAAAACACCAAAAAAAGTCATAGTATCGTAAGGCATAAAAACATCAAAAAAGTCATAGTATAGTAAGGCATAAAAAGTCATAAAAACGGCATAGTATAGTAAGGCATTAAAAGCCATAGTATAGTAAGGCATAAAAACCTCAAAAAATGTTATAGTATAGTAAGGCATAAAAACATCAAAAAAAGTCACAGTATAGTAAGGCATAAAAACATTTAAAAAAGTCATAGTATACTAAGGCATAAAATATAATAAAACGTCATAGTATAGTGAGGCATAAAATGTCATAAAGCGTCAGATCATAATAAGGCATTAAAACATCAAAAAATTTCATAGTACAATAACGCAAAAAATGTCATACAAACACCATAATATGGTAATACATAAAGACGTCAATAAACGCCATCGTATCGTAAGGGCATAAAAATGTCATTGTATAGTAAAGCATAAAAATGTCAAGAAACGTCACAGTGTAGTAAGGCATAAAAATATAAAAAAACATCATACTATAGTATGTCATAAAATGTCATAAAAATGTCATAGTATATAGTAAGGCATAAAAATGGCAAAAAATGTCATAGTTTAGTAAGCCATAAAAATATCATAGTATAGTAAGCCATAATATCTAAAAAAAAAACATCCCAGTATAATAAGTCATGAAAATGTAAAAAAACGTCATAGTATAGTAAGGCATAAAAATGGCAAAAAACATCATAGTAAAGTAAGGCATAAAAATGGCAAAAAATGTAATAGTATAATAAGGCATAAAAATGGCATAAAAGCGTCATAGTATAGTAAGATATAAAAACGTCAAAAAGCGTCATAGTATAGTAAGCCATAAAATGTCATTAAACGTCATAGTATAGTAAGGCATAAAAATGGCAAAAAATGTCATAGTATAGCAAGCCATAAAAACATCATTACATGTCATAGTATAGTAAGGTAAAAAAATTTCAAAAAACATCATACTATAGTATGTCATAAAATGTCATAAAAATGTCATAGTATATAGTAAGGCATAAAAACGTCAAAAAACGTCATAGTATAGTGAGGCATAAAAATGGCCAAAAATGTCATAAGCCATAAGACGTCAAAAAACATCATCGTATAGTAGGCTATAAAATGATATAAAAACGTCATAGTATAGTAAGCCATAATATCTAAAAAAAATTTTTTAAAAAAAGTCACAGTATAGTAAGGCATGAAAATGTCAAAATACGTCATAGTACAGTGTGGTAGAATTTTGTTGATTAATTATTATGGCCTTTTTTTGCTTCCATATAAATCGTCTGGAAATCAATATGAAGCAGGACTAAGACTGAGAAGGGCTTCTCATCTCAATCTGCTGTTTATTATAAACATCCCAGTTTTCAAAATAACATGAACGCGCAATTTGCAGTAATGTAATGTGATGAACTGTATAGGTGGAATTGTGTACAAAAAAATCTGTTGTATTTTTATGTAGCATTTAATTTATGTTGGTCTGTTTAATTGCCCACCAGGTACCAACTGCTAGCGTGACCATTGAGGGTGCATCAGCCCTGAACAGGGTCCGCTGGTCTTCAGGAGGGAAGGAAGTGGCTGTGGGTGACTCAGAGGGCAGAGTGTGGATCTACGACACTGGAGAGGTAAAGATAATAATTATGCACTTCATAAATAGATGAATTGCATAGTACATGTACTGTAAAGCAGAAACATACTCCATGTCTGTGAGCAGATTCTTTTTTGGTACCCAGAAAAAAGAGCAGTGTGAGCGCTCATTGGTTTGAGGTACAGGTTAATCGTTACAGAACAATAAGTGTGACATTTTATGTTTCTCACATAAAACATTGATATTTTTGCAGCCTGCCTTGGTTAAAAAATTAAAAAAAATCTGCTCCTTGTTGTTGGATTTACTTAGTGTTCTCTGATGCAAAAAGCCCCTGGTTCTCGCGGACTTCGTTTTCAAACAATCAAAAATGAATTACACCCTAGGTGCCAAAAGCATGAGTGGAATACAGAGACCAAAATATATTGCACTGTTGCAATTAAGTTGTTTTACAGTACATTGAGAGATTTTAGTGCCCAAAATTTGAGTATGTGGTCTTGCTAAATGAAACATCAGTAATACATCCCTCTCTCCTGATTTCACCAAAATAAAGTGTCATGTGGTGGGAAGTTACGCATGTAATAGTGACTAAATCTAAATTTTACACACATATGCATTTGCTGCTTTTTCAGACTTTAGTGTTTCATGTATATTTGGTACATTTTGGACCACTGGGTTTGTTGAAAGACAGGCACTAAAAGAGGAGAAATAAGTGCATTTTTCTCACAGTAAAACCTCCACATGCACCACAACCAACCATTTTAGGTCTTGTAGCCCTGTATGTTTACCCAACTGTCTGCATTGCGATGGATGTATGTGTTTGATTTTTTTTTTCTCCTCTTTCGTGTCCCTGTAAAATGGCCTCCACATGACTTTGCCATCACCACAAAGCGGCCAACCACTCTGCCTGTGCCTGTATGTTCTCTCATGTTTGGAGGGCTCTGGTTAGGATCCCCATGTGAGGGCGCGTTAGCCTAGCCACTTGGCTAATTTTAGCCTCTTTTTTTTGTTGTGTGGTAAGTTGGAGAGAGGCTGAGCTGAGCTGGTGGCCTCCATGCTGGGTTGATGGTAACGAAGAGTCATCAATAAAAGTTAGTGGGGTTGAGAGGTTTTATGACTCCAAAGAGGAGTGTGTGTGTGTGGTGGTGGTGCTGGGGGTATTTATTTCACTAGAAACTCCCCCTATAGAGCTAAAACTAGGAACAGCATGAATAAAAAAAAAAAGAGATGCCAGCAATTCCATCCAGAGCAGTGCGGTCCTAAGACCAAATGCAAACCTTGAGACAGTTCCAGGAAAGCAAAACACCAAATTATTTTATTTCAGTATTACTTTACTCAGTACAAATTAGTTTTAGGTCATTTATCAGCAGGGATTAGGGCTGTTTTGATTAGTCCTCTACTGGTGTTGCTCTGTATGGAAAGTCCAGATCAGGGTCAGTGGTCTGATACAGTTCCATGACATGAAAATGTTTTGGACCTGCTGCTTTGACAACAGAGAATCCAACAGTGTTTCTTTAACATTCGAGCTGCTGTTAAAACGCTGCTAATGCCGAAGTCACTCAGGCACCATATAGATGATGTTCTGGCAGAGCCCCCTGCTGCGGCCAGCCCAGCTCTGTGGGGGGTTGGAGGGTTCAAAATGGCTGCCTCCCTCCTCCTGGTTCCTGTTTAATTACAGCCTGGCCATGCAAAGCGGTTGCAGACAGCTTGGGTGGCGGCCGTGGCTTCTGTCCCACTCACTCTGACTCCCACATTGCACGACCGTAGCTACACACTTAAAGAGCAACAACATTCAGTTTGACAAGTCCTTTATTAGCCCTATGCTCTCTGCAGTTGGTATGCTAGCAGCATGGCTGTCGGGATGATAAGGTCAATTGTTGAGCCTCACATCTACCACGGCTGAAGACAGCGTTCTGGCATTCAGAACAAAATCAGCCTTGCCTTAAAAACAATGCAGATCAGGGAAGTTGAAGGCTCCTCTGATGTCGCTCTGCACAGCAGTTTATGATACGATGTGATTGGATTTTACATCTCTGGGACATTGTCACAGCAGCAACTATTGTAAATGTTTTTACTAATAGTAATCCACCAGGAATGTGTGCTTGCATGTATCTGATTGGTTAACACAGTACATTGCCAGAGGACAACACTTTGAGCTGCAGCAAAAAATGAGGGTGGTTCAACTTTTTTGCCGGACGACCCCGATTTGGAATTCCTGCTGCACCACTGTACTGTCCCCACTCAAACGCAGACCTGTCTACCTTTATGCATTTCCTGTAGCAGGTACACATTTTGACATAACAGTACGCTGGTGTGATTTGTCACCCTCAAGTATGCAAAAAGCTGATGGCGCCAGGTGAGTTTCACCAGTTCAGCAGTACTGAAGTCTTTCTTCAAGGTTGGCAGGTCTGCAAATGAGATAGAGGGAGTGAGAGTGATATTTCATGCAGAGCTAAAGTCGCTCTATTTTTATTGATTTCCCATAATTGTAGCCTGTGGCATTATTTATAAAATAGTCTTGAGTAAAAATGAAGGAGGTGATTCTTTGGTATCCTAACAATCAGTGACAAGCAAACATCCAGGTGTGGTGCAGACATCACCACCATGCAGATGTTTCCACCCAGTGCTTAATGCCATGTACCTGTGTTTCTGTTATGCTTCTTCCAGCTGTCGGTGGCTCACACTGATGACTGGGCGCGCTTCGCCCGCACGCTTATGGAGATCCGTGCTAACCGGGCGGATGGCGAGGAGGAGGGGCCTATGGAGCTGGCTTCATAGAACAGGACTCCAAACCAAAGTGGAGTGAATCAGAGACCTGGTGTGCTTTTATTGGTGTCACTGTAGCATGTGCTTCTCACTCAGATTTGTGTTTCTCCACCTTCATGTTCATGTTCCTGTCTGGTCCAAAGAAGACCACACTTTTATTGTACTTTTTGCATTTGCTCTCCTGTAAATGCAAACTGTCTATTAATGGGTAAACTGTTGACTTCTACTAATTTGTCCTGTCTTATTTATTCGTTTAATGAATTAAGGTGATTTGTTGCTTGCAACTCGTGAGCCTACAGTATATACAAAGTGGCAGCCTTATGAAGATATGTGTACTGTAACGACGCTTTGCACTACCGTGAAAATAAAGCAGGGTCCATAGAGTAGTCACGTATTGTTTACAAAATGTCACGTTCACTTTCTGTTGTGCTTCTTTTCTCTGTATTAAACCTGCATGCAACACATTCCTGAAATATTCCAGATGGAGTTAGTGTGGTGACGTTTTCACACGTGGGGCTTTGTGGCTGCTCGATGTCAGTATTTCAGGGTGTCAGAAACAGAAATCAAGTGTGGTTTTGACACTTTTGTCTTTTGTCCTGAACGAGAGCTACAACTGTATATTCTAACAAGAGGTATATTGTAATGCAGAGTGCTTGCTGTTAAACCTGCTATGTTTACCATTAAAGCATAGCTGATGAACTGATGTCTTGTCTTTTCTTCTGTGCATTCAAACAATGGGAATGAAAACTCAGACATACGTTCAGTTTACTAATATAAGTTTCTCTTTACTCTCAGTAGACATGTTGCTGCCATACGTACAGTAAGGCACAATTATTACACACCATCTGTGACTCCTACATTCTCTGCACTGTACAATTTTAAATACTCAGTCATGACACACTACAGAACTGCAGTGGGTGCCAGCTCTCTCTTTCAGATATTTACACATCTGCATACATTTAGATCTGAAACCAAACATCTTACAACAGTAAACATCGTGTACAGTCAGAATGTTACACTGTGTCTTTACATTCAAGTACTTTTTGGTCATGTTCTTGTGGATACATTTGATCAAATGAGCAACTCAGGATCAAAACAGCCGTATAGATATGAAAATATGTCTCTGGATATCTCATATATACAGAACTGCCACATTTATAATCAATAAATCCTTCTTCAGCCAGCTATATGATCATATGAGGAATGTGCTTTTGATTATATAGCAACAATAGGAAGACACTGGAAAGAGCTGCAGCTGTATGTAGTTATTGATGCTATTTTCCAAAGCAGTTAAGGTATATTTCAACATCTGCCAGCCCTTCTACTGCCTGTGTGCATATACTGTACCAGCTAAACTGTATGAAAAACAAAACCGCATTTTAATACAACTCT
Source organism: Seriola dumerili (assembly GCF_002260705.1). Taxonomy (NCBI): domain Eukaryota; kingdom Metazoa; phylum Chordata; class Actinopteri; order Carangiformes; family Carangidae; genus Seriola; species Seriola dumerili. The sequence goes on along the minus strand of NW_019174365.1, from coordinate 3,373,857 downwards.
ATAACAATGTCAGTCAAAGGTGAAACAAATGCTGCACAAGTTCTACAAAGAGTTTTCTTTGAGTAACCCATGCTTATCGGTTCACCAATTAATGTAGCTGCATATACACTACTATATATATATATATATATATATATATATGTATATATTTATTTATTTATTCAAGAGAAAATAAATAACTTTAAATAAGTAACTTAAAATACTACAAACAATGACTTTTGTACGAAAAACATTCAAGCCCTCTCTTTCACTTCACTTACCCCCGCCCCCACCTGTGGATTGATTCAGGGGGTGTTTGCAGGGGCTGGTGCTGCTGTCGCCACCGTGTAGCGTGGGAGATGGAGACCAAACTTGCTCTCGATGCCAGCGAACGTGGCCACGGCCAACCTGAAGCCTCCGATGTGGTCGGGGTTGGGCGCCGGCAGGCTGATCCGAGACTTGGGGGTGGGCTCCGAGCCAGCCGGCTTTCTGTGGTGTGGAGAGAGCGAGAGAGACAGACGGAGGACGAAGCCAGAGGCACAGTGAAACAGGAGGAGGAAAAATGCAATGCAAAAAGGTGGAGTAAAAGGCAAAACTGTTAAACAACATAAACATGGTGCAAGATGTTATTTTAACCAAACAGGGCAGAAAGTGAGTGTTCACAGACAGGAGTTTTATTATCATTATTATTAAATCTTAAATTAATATTATCATAGTAAACACAGTTTCACCACAGAAATAAAAAATCTTGATAGAAAATCAAAGGTGGAACAATTAAAAATTTCTCCCTTTAAACAGAACTGAACCAAATCCCTCACTGATTTCACACCGAGCTCTGTGATTCGCTGCCAACACGTCACGGACAGCAAAGAAATACAGATGAACTCACTCCAAACCGCACTGACTGTTCACTGGATCTGCAGTTGATTTTGTTTCACTGTGAGCCTTTGGGAGAAAGGCAGCTTCATATAAAAGTAATGAGCCATCCAGCCAATACATGCGTGTGCAACACAGTCTCAGCTGTCCATTAAAAGAAGAATTTTTTTAGTCATTTCTGAGAGGTTCACTGCCTCTGTTCCCCACCGGACCTTTTAAACATCAGAGAACTAGAGAATTATTCCTGAGAGTGACCTATTTGGACGAGGAGAATGAGCTCGTTTCAGTCCCAGTAGTGGGGGAGAGTACGTGTACAAGTCTGTCTGCCCTGATCACAGTGCTGTAAAACTCTGGAGTTTGACAAAATTGTCACATCCCGAGCTTTGAGCAAGGGCTTCAGTCTGTCAACTTATGTGCACGGAAATTATTTTTGGTCTTGTGGCTTTTCTTTTTCTCTTGCAGGGGAGGAAGGACACACACCAGGAGCAGCTACTGTACACTGAAATCAAGCTGACTGTTCAAGGGGGGGTGGTGTTTGAGAATGGGATGAACGAGATGTAGTACTGTCTTCAAAAAAATAAAAAAAAAAAAGGAAAAAAGAAATGTCTGCTTTAAATTGTTTCACTGGGAGATTAGGGGAATTGACGTTTTGGTGCGGCTCAGAGTTTTGTAATGACAGAAACAAGTGAAGGTAGTTAGTAAAACAGATTGAGACTTACTGTCCTCCAAAGTCGACATAGAACCAGCGCTGCAGGAGTTCATAGGTCACAAGAGTCACTCCGAATTGAGGCGAGGACCGAAACACTCGAGCTGCAGGAGGGAGTAGAAATGAGTTTACTCAAATTCATAGACACACAAGTGTATAATCAAGGGCTTAGGTTTGGGCACAATTAAGTCTATTTCTTGCATTTATATACATTTAAATCAATCAAGCAAATAATAAATTATGATTAAATTATCATAATATAATAATAATGGTAGTATAACAAAAAAATCTAAATGCAGTATAGTTTCTTTTAATTTCCATGTGATGCCAAACTTTTGGGCCATCTTACATGGGATGACAAAACATCACTATTTAATGAACATCGAAAAACGTATCTTACAGTAGCACATATAAAACCAAAATAAAATAAAAGGTTAGGTGCAACATTACATGTATGTCTATAAAACTTAAATATATTTTCAAATGACATATATTCATGTGAAGAATAAAAAAAAAGCAAAGTGAACGGCAGAGGACAGAACAGAAAAGCTACAAGCTTAAACTTTATCCTGATAAATGGCCTTTTCTTTATCTGCCAGATTTTCTGGCTAATTTAAATGTTTAGTCTGTAAACAGCCAACTCACTCTTAAGCGATCATTCATGTTTACAAAATAAAGTTTTGTTTTTATCTTCCTAAACAGAATGTTGCCTGGTTCCCAGTAAAAACATCACTTAGACAGTACTTGGAACAAATCAGCTTTCCTTCTTCCACACTGACAAACTGTCCAGTGTAAAGTTTGTACATGTAACAAGTCCGTACAAACATATTATTAATGCCCTACATTCGAATTACATTATAATATGTTGTAAATATGTAAAAACAAAGAGCACAGTCCTTTGCTGCTTTATCTGTTCAATTCTAGCACCGAGAATATTATCCATAAACAGAAATACAGATTAAATCCTTTTATCCCCACAAAAGCATGAGGAGGTGATGCAAGTCCTTTTTACAGCCCTTTTCCTTTTCTCAGGTTGTATACGGCCTCACAAGCTCCACCAGTACGTCAGGTCAACCTGTATGTAGCCTGCGAGGCAAAACCCAGGCACAAAAAGGTTGCAGAGCTGTTGCTGCTGCTTGTAAAGTGTATTTTTGTGAGTAAGGGTAATAACTGAAGGCGACTCACATGAGCATATCTACATTTTTGTCCAGCTTTATGAGCTTCTCTCATCTTGTTTATGGCAGCCGGACTGAAAAGCTCAGAGATTTTTATAAAATCAAACTTCTAACTGTAGAAGTGTGGGGGTTGGAAAAAATGGGTTTGAAATTATATTCACAGCCCTTTTTTATGTCATTAGATGTTTTATTTCATGAATGTACCTCCAGCTCCTTTCCAGAAAGCGCGGGGCCCCTCTTCTCTGAGGATCTTCCAGAAGCAGTCCACCAGGCCACTGTAGGTGGTCTGACCGGCGCGTGCCGCCACCTGTAGCCTGGTCTTGATCACATCTGCTGGGGTCACCAGAGAGGCTGCTGGCATGCCTGGACACAGAAATGCAAAAGCTGTTCAGACTTGCGTGATGTTGGATGTGTTTGATTCTAAATAGAGCACATATTTAAAATCACCCCCAAACATGAGCTGATTTGCAGAAAGCAGCCATCAGTGACTGACTGAAATCTTGCATATCATCGTAACTGCATCTGATAGAGTGGTTTCAGCGCTCTTTGTTCCCTCTTTTAAAACACGTCATCTTGGATCTTGACCATCTTGCAGCAAGTCTGCCGCATACGTACACTATACACAAGTAGGGGCCAGTTCCTATCACTTCGACATCGACCAATCCATACCACCAGCGAGGCCATTATTTAATCTCTACCTTTTTTCTTCCTTTCCTCTCTCTCCCACTTTTCTTACAGGCATTTGAAAGGGGCCAGACAATGGACGGTAATGACAGCAATGCACACTGTGCCCCGTGTGCCGCTGAAAGTGACTAGCTGACTGAAGGGAGTGACTGCAAAGTCCCCACTCCAGCCACTTCAGCCATGAATGGGCTCAATCATTGATGGCTCGGTCATTACCATCAACTGCCCTCTTGACGATTTAGTCTGACTTCTTGGTTTTTGTAACGGCCAAACGAGCTATTCAGCAAGCCTGATCAACTCAGCATTAGGTAGCAGACTAGCAACCGGTGGAGACTGACCACCTGCACTGAACTGAGGAGAGGAGAGGGGAGGGTTTGAAGTATAGCTAATGTAGTAACTCTGACCCTGCAAATGCAAATATTAACAATTGCAGTTTTGAACTGCAGAATAATGGCACAGTGGTTTATCATTTGATACCAATTCTTTTTAATTTGGTATAAGGACATTCTATTGATACTATATCCTCAAATATCAATTATTTAACATTTCATCTGAGATGAATATACAGTATGATCATAGGGCTGAAACTATTATTTTCATAACAGATTAAACCTCTTAATCTATTGATTTTTATAGCCTTATAAATTTGCCTCAACATGCTTTACAATCTGTACAGTAGCCTTTGTGGCAGCTTCTATCATTAACCATCAGTTCTGATAAAGAAAACCTCCCAAAAAAAAAAAACCCTTTAACAGGTAAAAAGTGGAAGAACCCTCAGGAAGAGCACAGAGGAATGATTCCTCCTCCAGAATAGACAAAGATGCAATAGTTACTGTGTATAAAGTAGCAAAATTACATTATGGAAAATCAAGATGACAATATTACCAGGTCCAAACAAACAAATTGTCAAAATATGTGAAAAACGCCCATCACAATTTCCCACAGGTCTTGGTGTCTTCAGAAATTTTGTCCATAAAACAGTCTGTAGTTAAAGCTGCTATGTGTAGGTTTTGTACACAAACAAAAATAATGTTTAGATTCAGTATTTCTCACCAAAAACCATCATGTTTATCCTTGAGATCTTAACAAAAGTGCTGAATGCATCTCCTTCCTCATAAAACATTTACAGCCCATTTGAAAAAAAATATTTAAAATCATGCATTTCTCACACCCATGTTTGCTTGCTAGCAGTCTTCCTCATCTTTGTCTGTGTGTTGTAACGTGGCAACGCACCGACAACCTGGGGATCGGTGGAACAGCTTAATGTGAACTGTGCCATCGCGTACTGAATTGTGCCACCGTGTACATTGTTCCATAGCACTATTATTAGTGGTCAAAAAGCCCACTGGACACTTTTAACATTTGTAGAAAACGGAGAAAAGCAGAAAACACTCACTTTTAAGAAGCCAGAAGCAGCAAATGTTTGAATGAAAAGTGACTCAAACGATTAAATGATTATCATAATAGTTGCAGATTAATTTTCTGTCAGTTGACAAATCAACTGTTTCACCTCTGCATGACTAGAATGATAATATTACTTTACCCTGTCATGAGACAAAAGTGAAAACATTTGACTTGACGTGTGTGCTCATTCTCATTAATATTCATTCCAAATTTCATGGCAGTCTGGACAGTAGTTGTCAGGATACTCCTTTCACCCCACAGCCAATAAGACCAAAACTCTCTCTCACATACAGAGTTAATGTCAGTTAGAGATGGCCAACACTATGTTCTTCACAGAGCAGACTAATGCCTGGCTAAATAATGCTGTACAAACTGAGCGTGTAATTCAATTTCCTGTGCTGACTGTAAAACACTAATTGCCAGAATGCTGCAACCGCTGATAAATATATGTGAAAGCGGGATGATAAATGTGTCGACGTAACGAAAAAAATAAAGAAATCATGAGGCTCGTTTCAGCTCGGAGTCTGTGGGCCATGGCTGCCAGTCTTGTGGTGAGAAACCAGAGTAAAAATGGAGGAGGGAGGGTGGATTTATGATTTTTCCGTGTTGTGCCGTGCCTCTGCGTCAAAAAGAGAGTGCTGCTGACACATCTCTGAGGATTCAAAACAAATATTAAGTCTTTTATGCAAATGCTCTAAAGCTTTTTAACTTGGCAGGAGAGTGCTGGGCTGTTATTAGTGTTTTCTTTAGGATAAATCCAATATTAAAAGTCTGCTTTTAATAGATCATATTTTCAGGGAGATGATAAAGTTGTTAAGTCATCAGTGGATGTTTTGGTTCTTCTGGTCTCTTTGCTCATGTCTGTGGCCAAACTAATGCATATACAGGGCTGTGTACATTCCTGCAGCGTGAACATGTATAAAGTATGCACAAGCATGTTTGTGCAACAGTGTGTGCTTTCTCGCATACATGTGTATGTGCATGTACAATATATTGGGATTGGAAAGCCTGGTTGGCAGGCATGTGAGGCGCTTCCCTGCAGCAGAGCTCCAAAACCCCAGTCCCCAATCACTGAGCAGCGCTCTAATTAGCAGCTACCGCCATGGAGCCTGCGGTCAGAGGCTGCCTGGCTTCCATACTTTGAGCTCTGCTACTGTTACTGCAGGCTCGTGAAAGTCTGAGGAGAAAGCAGAGTGAGACCTGCTCGCACTCTTTGTTCAAAACTGGAGCACACCAAAGATTTTATTTCCTAAACTTCAGGGTTGTGCACATTGTGTCAGGGACTGAAGTTGACTTTTCTAGACAACGGACAATCAGATATTTTACAGAATACTGTATTTTCATTAGAAAGTCACAGGCACACTCTACATGGTTACGTTATTAAAATACAACATGGGTTTATATATAGATACAGTCTGCCAACAATTACAATATTGTAATAATTTATTTAAAGAAATACCTTCTTAAGAAAAATGCAGCCTTTAAAATACCTGTTTATAAACTTTATAATTTTTCATTTCTCTATTGATAATCTTTTTCTCTCCTGATACTGAATAACAATCTCTCTTTTCCCCAGATCTAAAATCTCTTCTCACACTGTAGACATAATTTTTTTGAAATGTAACCTGAGGACAGGGATTGTTGTGTTGCTAAAAACTGAGTAATGGATGTAACTGATAGTAAAAACACTAAATTCTATAGTGACATTGATAAAGTAATTGTATTTCATTTGGATCAGTCACATCTGGACAATACCTGATCCATCTAACACGGTCAGTACTTTTCAAATAGGTGCAACTCTATTTCCTCACCCCAGAATGAAAAATTATTGTCCTAATCTGACAAATCCATAAATTTCTTTCTAAATCATGCTGCACAAAAGGCACACATAGATGCTTTTGATTTTGACTGTTTTTCAAGGACAGTGTGGGTAACAGTTCCTGCCCCTGTCTGCTTGAGTTTAAGGGCAGTAACGATGGTTTAGTAAGAAGGACTTTACCTGCCAGAGCTCCAGCAAACAGCATCTTGGCTGGCCCTATCCTCCCGTCCTCCTCAGTTAGGTAAGCCTTGGTGTGAGCATAGCAGGGAAAGTAAATGGCTGAGAAGGGGATGTCCCGCAGAAAACAAGCCTTGGATCCCTGAAGAAAGAGAGTTAGAGAGGAGGAGAAAGAGGTATTTTAGGTCATAATATTGGGTTTAGAGTCAAACTCTCATAAAGAGAAAACAAAGACAAGTATAAACAGAAAGGGGAGCAGAGAAAGAGTGATGGGGCTCAGGGGATTCAAACCTTGACTTCTTGCTCTGGGCTTGGAAGATGGATTGTGTTTTTTTTTTTTTTCCAGCCACAATATGAAATATCAACTGTCTGTTCACAAAGCAGATATTCAAGAATCAACTGATGTCACCGCCAAAGAAATGACTTCCAAAAGACTCCTGGATCTCTTTTGGTGGAGTGAAATATTGACCACAACATGCCAGAGAAATCATGTCTCTGCATATGCAAACGATCTGTGTCCACAGCAGCAGGTGAGGGAGGCAGCTCCAAGAGCAAAGCTGACAAAAGAAAAAAAAAAAATAGTGGGAAAAGCAGAGAAAGACAGACTGGCTGACGAAGATGGCTCCTTGTCTGCCACTGTAAACAACACTATATCATCAAGCCTATTGAGTTTCCTGCTGTATTTCAAGCCTGTTGGCACACTGCCACTGTCTTGATACAGCAACTACAGTCAACAGAAGGCGTTTAAAGAGCTGGGCAGGGTCTCCCTGTTTTGGATAGGCTTCATTTAACTCCTATGGGATAATCCTTTAGTTCCTACACACACACACACAGGCAGAGAGAGAGAGAGAATTGGCAGATACCTGGGCTATCTCTTTCCCTCTCTTTCCTCTGGCACTTCTTGTCTGCCTGTCCCTCCTGCTCACTGACTGGGGCCCGAGCGGCTGCTGAAAGCTGGGAGATTCTATCGAGGCAGGACAGACAACCAGCGTCACAGGGACTGGGACTGGAAGCCTTAATATCAGGGTACTAGTGTTGGGTTGGGTAATGCACTTGCAGAGCAGCAGCTGAGTGAGAGTGTGTATATACAGTGCTTTACACCAAGATGAAATGCAATTCAGAACAGGCAAAATGCCTCTGATGTACTTCTACGCATAAGCAGACTTATATACAATGACTACATATATTTTAAACATCATCTGGATCAATATTCTTACAATGACAGCTTTCCCCCTGTGATGAATGGTGGCGCTAGTGCGTTAGCCACCCTACCAACCGGTAGCTCCACCAGCGGAGGGTGAGCGTCAGGATAATTACCCTGACAAAGGCTGCTCTGTGCCTGGGTGCAGCCCCTCCGGAGCCAGCCCGTCTGGGGCTTGCAGGCTGAAGCTCGTCTCCTCCCCACCTCCCCTCCACCACCACCACCAATACCGCTACTGCTTTCTCAATGCACTTTGTCTCCTCTTTATGCATGGACCAGGAGACGAATGCAATGAAGTGTGCATGCACGCATTGACACACACTCTTTTGGGTAACGCAGCATTCTCTCAGACTGTAGTTATATGGACACTCCAACATAGTCATAAACTGCTAGGAGTGAGCGCACAAGCACTCAAACACAGGAACAGTAGGCAGGTAGAAAGAAACAAGAGGAGGCACCATGTTTTTTTACAGCCTTGTTAAGAGACCCAAAAGGTTTACATGGAATTTGCTTGTGCTGACCGGTGGTCACGTCAGCAGTGTAGTAAATAATGAGCAGACAGTCAAAATGTATGTCCTGTCTAAGGAAGGCTTGATCTTCATTGAAAAACTGTTTACTACTTAGAATTTGACAACACAAGTGCCATCGTTTTACTTAAATAAAATGAGGCAAATTAATCCAACCCCAGGTATGAGATTGACATTTTCACAGTTGATTGTGTTTACAGTCGAGGCAGAATCTCTCCTGCCAAGCTCCATTAGGATTTATTTATGTAATTTAATTAGACATGCTCTGTTTCACCCTGAGGGCTAATGTCCCTGTCTAGCCAGTTAAGCTGCTAATGTTAGCGGTAGCCACAGCTCGTTCACTGACTCCTACAGCTCTTCTGTCTAAGTGGTACCATCACAAAAAAAAAACAAAAAAAAACAGTGTAACTGTGCACCTCACTGGCACAAACAGACTGTCGTAGGAGTCATAATATTTATAGGGGAAGTTAGAATAAAAAAACGGGAAATATTCTTTAAAACACACCAACACTACAATATTGCTATATTAGCCCATAAAATGACACTGTAATCTTTCACACTTTACAATGCGTTGGTGCATAATATCATACAACACTAATATGTTCAAACAGTGCACTGTAATTTTTAGTCCCTGTGCCATTGAAAAATACCAATTATGGCAATTAAGGTTAAATACAGCTTTTAACATAAATTGTGCTTTTTTTTGCTCTTGAACAGAAGACCACATGGAATTGTTGATTTAAATGATAGCTGATGTGGGGTAACGTAATATGTATAATTGTACAATAGGTAATAGAAGAATCACATACAGTATGATTTACACAACAGTAATGAGAAATAATGGATTGTTGTGAAGTTGTGAGAATGGATACTGGACATCTGGCAATGATTTGCCAAATAATTTAACTTGAATTTAGCGTTACATAAAATACAGCTCTGGGCTTCTTCCAAGGGTGTACCTTTCATTTAATGATAAATGTGATTTTCAATTTAAAAATTGGAAATCTCCTGAATACAGTGATGTCTTCTCTCCAAGTCCTCTATCATTAAATTAGTCAAGTAGTCAATGTCCAGTATCCTTTGACTGATATGTTACTGTGATCTGATCTTTTAACTGCTTCAGTGGCATGACTTGTCTCTAAGTGAACATTTTAAACACTGCATCTCCCATTATCTTTTCTGGGAAAGGAATTAATGAGCTTCATGCTGACAAATCAGAGGGGACAGAGACAAATGAAAAAGTGGGTTTGTGTTGACTGACATGAAACCAACAGGCTGCTGTTCTGTTGCAACACTCATCAGTTTAAACCAATGTATTTGAAACCATTTTTTTAAGACATCAGAGCATTTTATTTTATAGAACCCCCAAATGCCCCCCTGACCTGATTTCTAAGGTTTCAATTAGTTTGCAATTGCAATATTTAACACTGTGAAAAATACACACATATCACTATCACACCAATAGCGCAAGTTCAAGCTAGCGCATAGCTAGGCCATTATTTCCAATGGAGAGAGTAATGGGGAGAGTGCTCTCCCAGGAAGCTGCGTGACCCATAGCAGCACACACTACAGTGATTTCATATTAGGTCAAAGTTCAACTAAATTGAACAGTGACCTCCACTGTGTCCAGTTGGATACTTGAATTGCTGGGTCTGACAACTTTACTAACATTTTTTAGGCACTTTATTCCTTTATAAGACAGTGACAGTAAAGAGATGACAGGAAATGACGGTAGAGACATGCAATATGGTCCCCAGTTAGGGACATGGAGTCCCTAGTTCAGCGCCTTAATCCCTTGGCCACCACAGCAACCCGACAGTTATAATTTTACTGTGGAAAAAAAAAGTAGGAAAGTACATTTGTGCATCTCAGAATTCTCTTGTTATGTAACTCTACTCTCTAATCCTAAAAGGACCTGAGCAAAAAAATCTCAAGCATGGCAGAAAACACCAGGTTAGAAAATAAATTTTGTAAAGGAAAATTTTGTAAAATTAACTGCTGAATCCTACTTTCTTGTGGGAAAAAATCTGTTTATATTTCAAAAGAGAAGTTGGATGATTCTCTCTCTAATTCTGCATGTGCTTATTAATATATAAACATATAAACATTGCATTTATACGTTTATATGTTAAAACTCTGTATTCTGCGCAATCTGATCTAACAAGATACACCACACTTGTTCTAATACTGCAACAGAGTCATGAGAAAAGGCATTTTTGTTAAGGTGCAATATGTGGATCAAACATGGGATCACACATCGAGCCAAACAGCTCCACAGAAAATGCATGTGAACTGCATCCGCCGCACATGAGCCTTTAGTGTCCACTTGCATTTTGTGTGATGATCTTGCACCTCTGACCTCATCATTGTTTCCCACCTTGTAAAGTCCGAAAAAGCCGAGGTCCCTGATGACGGACAGGGCGCTGACCCTCGGCCCTGTGGTGATCTCTCCAGCCACCTGCAGACGAATCTTTACTATCTCCAGAGGGTTGGTGAAGATCACCTGGGAGCCGCCAGCCTGAAGGAACACAGTGAAAAAAAGAAATCAACAGAGTGAACTTCAAGAAAATAGAAAAGGATTAGGTACTGATATAGTGATATGCTGCTGCAAATTAAACTCAATTTAAATGTCAGTTACGACAATGATTAATGTGAGATTTTGTGTGTTCCACTCAAGACAGGTGTTCATTTCAACATTTCAACATGGCACACAAAAAACATTATGACACAATCAAGAGAAAAAAATGTTTCTGTTATCTTGCTTGTACACGCAGCAAGTGATGTAACTTAACAATAGTGCCGCCTCAGCAACCAGCTGCAAAACAACCGCGTGAAGAGGAGGAAAGTACAGGAGAGTGCCGGGAAGTCCAACTGATGCAGTTGGGTCTGTCAGCTGTTTGTCTTCATCACACAGACCCTGCGGGGACTCTGACTTCTCTTTTACTCTCTAACCTCTCACTTTGCGCTCTTCTGCAAACCTGTACTTGTGAAGGGAGGGCAACAATACTGCAGCAAGTTCAGACTGGTTCCTCTGCCTTTCAGGTCGGCAGGGCTTTTAAGTATTAGAGGTAGCTGCTGTGGTAGAGTTGTGGCAAGACAAATGGTTAGCTGTATCTAGTCAGGGAGGATGACATGATGCTTCTAGATACTGAGAAATGTTTGGAGATTTTTATTTGGAAAATTGACTTCTCCTGACTTAATGTTGTTTAATCATTGTCCCTCTCTCTGTCTCTGACTTCCTCTCAAACTATCCCCCTCATCTTCTCTAATACTGTGTCTCTCTCGCTGCAGTTGCCCATGGTTACTGTAGCTACAAGCAAAAGGGCGGCACATCGCAATTAGATAGCAATCGGTTGCCATGGCGCCATTTCTGTCTTAAATAGGCCTGGTCTGTTTGTTGTTGTTTCTCTCCTTTTCTCCCCCTACTTCATTTGCTTCGTTATGAATGATGGATTGTTCTTGTCGCCGCTTGCCTTACGGGAAGGCATCAAGCTCCAATCTGCAACATGGGCAGTTCTTTTTTGCTAAAAGTCCCTCAGTTTTAAGTGTTGCCATATATTGCCTAAGAGAAGAGAGGGAGGAGGGAGAGACAGAGATCATAATCGTCTCATTGAAGGTGTGTGCAGCAGCTTTTTTTTTCCAGCTGAGTGTAGTGGGCTACAGCCTCCCTTCCAGACCAAACGAGAGGCTGTGAATAGCAGGAGGGCTGCTGCTCCAAAGCCGCTACATCTCACAGCTAACTCTTTATGACTTGTTTTATGGAAATAACCTAGTTGATTACATGCTGGCTAATAGCACGAGCATTAAGAGGCTATTGGCTCTAGCCCATAGCAGGGTTGGCTGCTTCAATTGGATTCTAATGAGACTGGAGATGGAGATGTTGTTTACTCAAGGAGGGTAAACAACAACATTGTTCAGAGAGATGAGCTGACAATTATACCTGACAACATGAGATAAAAAGAATGACAGTACAGAGCTCTTTTTTCCAATCCCACATTTCTATCAAATAATTCTGGAAAAACCTTTGAACCTCGAGGACAGAGAGGGAGATGATTAGAAAAGAGAGAATCAGACAAATAAACAGAGAGAGCTAATGAGAGAGAGAAGGATAGTAAGAAAGAAACAGAGAGAGCAGTAGTCAAAACAAGAGAAGTGAAGGAAGGTCGAGGTTGAGGCAGCGAGGTTGAGGGTTGTGATTATGGAGTGACAGCGTCGGCGGCTCTCTGATGATTCCCAGGTAATTACAAGGCAAGGTGATCCTTAGAAACCTGGGACGTCAGCACCTTATGCACGCATCACAGCTCCTGGCTATGTGTGTGTGTGTACTGCAAAAAGAGCTTAGTAAAGTTTGAGGAACCCCCCCCCCCCCCCCCCCCCCCCCCCCCCCCCCCTCCTCCCTCCCTCTCACCACTCACTTAAGGCCATACAAGAGATTAGCACCAGCTAAACACATTACCCACCATCCATAAATAACAATCACACTTTCATTTGGACCTAACAGCCTTCATGCTTTATGTGCAGGTCCGTGTGTGTGTCTTAGATTCACCGATAATGTTTTCATAATTCATGTCAGGCTTGAATAAGAAACCCATTACAAAGACTTAAACCAACCATGCAAACCTGTGATACATTTACAATGAAAATGAACAAAGTATTGGTGTATTTGGACTCAGAGTCTTACCCCCACTCTTCCTCTCAGCAATGACCCAGTAAGCATTTTGTGTAACTTAAGTCCTGAAATGCAGGCCAGTAACTGCCAGATAAGCATCCAGCCAGCTCAGTCAACGGAGCATGCCATTCTTACCAAATAATCATTAGAAACTGGCAACCCGCACTGGAGCTTAATGGTGCTGAGCCACAGGTTTAGAGAGGGGAAAGAGGAGGGAGCAGGAGGAGGAGGAGGAGGAGATGAGGACAGGGAAGTGTAGGTGAGAAGAAGAGCGTATTTAAGAGGGCAGAGAAGAGTGAAAGGTGATAAAAAAAGATAAGCAATAAGAAGAAGAAGAAAAAACAAGGACAGCAAAGAAAGGTATGAGGCAAAACAGCACATTAGAGGAGATAAAGAAGTTGTGTTGAGATAAATTTACTACACAGAAAGTGAACATAAAACATTACTAGTCCCCTGTTCTTTCTCTTTCTTTTGCTTTATAGACTGTGGATCTGAGGCCGACACTGTGGTCCAAACCAACACTTTCACAGCTACCAAATGATATAAACAGATTTCATGTGCTGTGGCTGGAGCCTCACTAAAACAGGGTTCAGGAGGGTTCGACTTCTATGTGTGAGTGTGTCAGTGTGTGTGTGCTTGTGTGTGTGTGTGTGTGAGATAAAGTGGCAGGCAGAGTGCAGTGCCAGCACTAACACCGGGGCCTCAGCCAGGATGAAAGGAGCTGTCACGACGGCTCACGGAGGAAAAGAGGAAAAATCCATCCATCCACACTCCTCTCCACTACATTTATCCTCTCCCTCTGCCTCTGTTATGGTTCTGCTTCTGAATCCATATGGGTTGTATAAAAAAAAGGCAACCACTACTTTTCACACCCAGTACAGTGGAGAACACTTCTTTAGTATATTTGCTTTCCTAGAGTTACTGTACTGTTTTATTTCTGTCTCTTTCAAAAAACAAAATCGCCATCCAAAATTTAAATTACAGCAAATGTACCATGTGAAAACATTTCTTAAACGTATTCCAAGAACAAATAAGGTCAATTGAATGTGCCTGAGTGGAGCTAAACCCATAATGACTTGTGTATCCTGAAATACTTTGCTTTAGTGATCAGCATCAAAAGGGGCTTGAGTGAAAGACCTTCTTTCATTTGCTCGGCCTTGGAGGACTCACTGTGTGTGTGTGTGTGTGTGTGTGTGTGTTTGTGTGTGTGTGTGTGCATGTGTGCATACATGGATTGTGGTTGGACTGTGACAGCTCAGTGATCAAAACCTATGATGGGAGGGGAGCAGGTAACAGACTGGAGGGGGGAGGGGGTCTCAGGTAGCAGCTGCTGTCAATCTTCGTCTCCTCCTTGTAAGTGTACACACGCGTGTGCGTGTGCGTGTGTGTGTGTGTGTGCACCTGTGTGCTCTTCTGTTTGTCATACATGCACACACTCTTACGAGTGCAATGTACAGCATGTGCGTTTGCTCTTTCATGTGTGATCTCTACACGTTCCATCAACAAGCAGCGACTGCTGGCCTCCAAACAGGTCAGTGTCTGTCTGCTCAACTGTCAGAAGGGCGGCACTCAGAAAACAGGTAAACATAGTTAAGAGATGTATGCTGCCTTGGTACTGTACACACTGTCTATGTAGTGCACAGCATCATTTCTGCACAGTGCACTTTGAAGAGCCACGATGATGAAGAGGGAGAGAGAGGCTCTCCATGTTTGGATTTTTAAAGGAGAAAGAAAAAAAGGTGGGATACTGAAATATGTAATGTTGACTGTATTGGAGCCAAATACTGGCACGCTGTTGTAAACATGCTGAATATATTGGGACATATTCACACTGTCAAAGAACTCGGAGAAGTTCTCAGAGGGAATCTGAACAAGAGGTGTGATTCAATCATTCCTATACCCACTCTTTAGTTGTGAAAACAAAATGTTGCTTGGAAAGCAGTGGCTCTCCATAAACCAGTCCTATTACTTTATTATGATTTATTGTTAAACAGCTACAGTGACTCAGCTGTGCAGTTTGTTGAGATTACTGCTTGAGATGGTTAAATGACTTTGTTGTATTGCCCCTTTTTGCAGTTTAAGGCTTCATACATGTAAAGAGCACATACTGAAGTACCGTGCTTTGTTGTAGATCTTACATCTTATCACCAAACCACTTCCTTACTGTTCTAATGAACTTCTTAACAGCAGAGCAGGCAGCAGCTTTACTGTTGTTTTCAGCCGAGCTTTCTGCTGCTCTATGCAGCCATGACATAAATATGTCAACACCATGATATGACAATTTTTGATCACTTTAAAAAATCTGGCAGTATTAATATGAATGATATGATATCGCACATCTGTATTTGATTGGACTGGACTCGACAGTTGATGTTATAATTATAGCTCTACTATGAAAGTCAAAACTTTAAAAAGGGTAAAATAGTTAGGATAACAGAAAATCTAAATGGTTTATTACCATTGTGGTCACTCTTTTGGAACTGTCTCTGAGAGGGACGTCTGCTTATAATATTTTCTTACATAGGGTCTTGGCTAAATGTTTAGATTGCTGTGTCTTTTGAGGCCTCAGGCTGTAAAAAGCTCCTGTATCTAACACCAAATGGTCCATTGGTTTAAATTCTGTCTAGGTTGTGAATGGGGCTGGGCAATGAAATGAAAATTATCGCAATATAATTTTCTTCAATTAAATAAAACAAATGGTTGATAAATATTCAATATAATTAATTTTCATTCTTAAGATTGCATGCACAGAAATTAATAATGAACTGCCTATCACATCGCAGGAATATTGGACAAATTAGGTTTTAGAAAGGTGAGTAAGTTAGGTTAGATTTTATTTTATTATTATAATTGCTTTAAATTTTCTACCTCAGATTTGAGAAATGTTCCACTGTTTGTCAGGTACTGGGCATGAAGAGTAGTTTAAAACCAATATCAACTGGTTTTCGACTGATATTAAAACTTCTATAATTAACATTAATATTTTTGGCCATGTCGACCTGTCCTAGTTGTCGATGAAAGACGAGCTCTGCAAATAAGCCAATAAAGTCTCATTAGAAAATGTAACAAATGTTTACAGCTGATTTGACACTTACACATCCACCAGCCAGGATCTCAGCACCCAGAGGGACTGTGCCATCTTTCTGTCTGGTCTTTCCTCGCACAAAGTCATTCACCTGGAAACACAAAGTTATAGTTTCATACAAAGCTACTAAAGCTGGTTCAGCATAGTATAAATATAGTTAATACACTATATACAGTATTTTATGTACAACCTGAGATGTAGAAAATCCAGTGCACAAATGTTAATCCTACATCTCGCTTCTAATGTAATTTGGTTTGCACTGAAAGACACCATTGATTTTATTTATCAGTGGACATTATAACTAAGTGGTGTTAACAAGCATTAACCATTAGATATATGTTATAATGACAACAATATTGACACCACTGCGTACCTCAATGTTAAATGCTTTAATCCTTTTCACAAAGATGCCTGATAGACAGGTCCCAGATGCAGGTACACTGGAAGGGTGCTCACAATGTAACTACAGGTGACTGTATGTAACTGTAGGTCATCATTTCCATCTAAGCGTGTTATGTGTGTTGTATCACATTATATAAAATCCATTTGAGAAATTAAAAGGATAGAAAAACCTCATGGATCTCTGTGTGAACGTGCATGTGTCTAACGCAGTGACTTACTGTAAGCTTTATGGCTTTCTCGGGCGCCACACCCAGTAGCTGTGGTACCAGACCTATCATTAGGAAACGACGAGATGATTAGAAAAAAAGACTGCTGTGGTACCCCTCCTCACACACACACACACACACACACACACACACACACACACACACACACACACACACACACACACACACACACACACACACACAATCACACACACACGCACGCATATACATATACCACTTCCACACAGAGTCCACATGAAGTGTGGCTTCCTGCTGCATGCGTCCGACCCTGCAAGATTCCCCAGACGCTAATGAAATCTATTGATGTGGAGTGCGGGGACATCAGAGTAGCAACAAGAGAGAGAGGAAGAAGGGGTAGAGAGAGGATGAAGAAAGAGAAACTGCTTCCCAGAATAGGAAAAAAGGGCAGAGTATAAAACAAACCAACCAAAAGTTTACGCAGACCTCAATTACAACCCAGAGCTGGATAAAAATAAACAAAATAATCACAACAGAGCACAATGAAACTTGGCCCCCTACCCAGCCTCTAGGCAAGACACACACACACACACACACACACACACACACACACACACACACACACACACACACACAATTTCCTCAAAGTTACAGACACAGTTAATAGTCTACAGTAGTCTGTGTGTAGCAAGGCCACACACACACATAATCATATACTCAATTTGGAGCTTGGTGAAAGGACCAGCCTGGACCTCATAAAATGCAAACCAAAATCATTTTCTAAATTTTTTTTCCAACTGTTTGCATACTTTCTTCAACACAAAATATATGTGAATACACACAAAGGGACTTGGGAACATGCAACTTCTTTTATTTCAAAATAATCCCTATAAATTTTTTTTTTAATTGTTAAGATGTTTTGTTAGATCCTGCCATCGAACATCAAACAAAAGTAATTGTGCCAATTTTGCACTGATGATTCTCCTTCAGCAGATTTTCCCAAAAGTGAACACACTTTCAACTTATATTACATAACTACCGTTTGGCTGTCAGGATACCTGTCTGGCTATCTATCTGGAGCCAGACCTGTCTATGTCTACGTCTGTGAAGCCATTCCTTTCCTGATGGCCTTTGTGTTTCCCACAGAAATTCAAGCATTCAAGTTTCCTCTCAGGAGCCCGGTGCTGTCAATCAAAATCATGGGATTTTGAAAAGGCCCCGCCACCGTTCCAGGGGACCATTTTTCAATCCTCCTTCAATCCTACCCCAACAATACCCACCTAGACACACTAACCCCAGTGTCTGAAGACGGGGCAGGTAGTCATTAGGGATGTCATGCCCCGGTATGTGCGTACCTGCATGCCCAAGTAGCCACCTGCATGTCCGTGTGTGCATGTCTACATACTTGCACATCTGCTCAGTGTCTGTGTATGAGTTTGTATGAGTGTGTAGGTCTAGACGCACGACATCACCGCATCATGACACAGGCCTAAAGGTATGTGGCCTTGCGTGTGATGTTCATTGTCCTGCTCTGAAAGTCCCCAGCCAGTCGGTAATCACTTCAAAGGAGACAGGTCAACAGAGAGGTGAACTCACACCGCCCTCCTGTCCCCCATACACTTTTCTTCTCCTCTCATCTCCTCTTGCTTCCCTTCTCTTTTATTGTCCTTACTACTAGCCTCTTCTCTCTTTTCTCTCATCTCAGCTCCTTTTTTGCCAAAACCTGTTTTGTGAATTTGACTGTCAGTAAGTTGGAAATACTGTTTTTGGAGTGTTTTTACGTAAAGACTCCAGCAAGTATAAGCAACAGTAGCTTTTGCACAAGTACTGCAGGATTAAAGCATCAAAGACAGTATCGACTGTGCGGTTTACAACCATGGCTGCAGGTCAAAACATTCATGCATACTGACCTCGGTAAAGTCCAAAGAAGCCCTCATAGCGCACCACCTTCTTGAAGCAGTCGAAGCTGCTCTTGTACATGAGCTCTCCCACCAGGGAGCCGCTGCTCCTCTGGTTCTGCATGCGCGTCTTGACCAGATCAATGGGGTACACTGCTGTGGCACCCACAGCTACAGACAATAAAACAAAAGCTTTTTTTAGATACTGACCACATGTTATGAGGGTATTATCTGTTTATTTCAACACACAACTTTCACTTAAGTGCTTTACTTTTATGACAGCCATGTCCCACTCTTGTGCATACATCTTTGTGTTTTACAATTGAAGCCAACAACAATAGAAAAAGCTGAAAAAATGAGTAAGAGGAGTGAAGAGTAGATAGGGTCATATGTTATTTAATGACTCTAAGCTACTTTTTCTTTTGAAAATATGTTCAAACTGTTAGGAATAACCTGAGCAAAGTTCAGCTACAGATGTAGATTAAATGGTTGGTTCACCAGTGAAAAAATACAATAGTTTTCTACTCAACAGCAGTTGTTGAGTAGAAAAATTATTTTAGAGGTTACATATTATGCTGAAAGTGAGCGCAACCTCACAATTAGAGGTCGCTGATTATGCTAATGCTAAAATCTCACAAATATGCAAACAAAATTAAATTCACCGTCATAATGTTGGGGTGAAAAACTACTGGCAGTGATACCACTCGAGATACCACTAGGTGTTTTTGCAATTTGGGTGAATTGACCCTTTAAGAGGAAGAAGAGGTAGAGGAGGAGGAGGAAGGGGAAGTATGTGGGGGTAATGTTAAGAACGTCAAAGTTTTTTGAGTTCAGTGTCTTCGGCCTGTCAGACGGACACAAACAAAAAGAACCGACCCAAGGCGACAGACTTAATTAGAGAGAGGCCGAAAGAGAAGAAGGGATGGCGGACCCGTACCTCCTTATTAAGCTGTCTCCCTTGGGATAGAAGGAGGAGGAGAAGGGAGGAATGAAGGAAGGGAGGAGGAGAAGACAAACAGTGGGGAGTCTGGAGCCAAACACAAGGCCTAGGCACCACCCTTCACCCCCACCTTCATCCTCCCTCTTGTGATCACTCATACAGGTACAAAAGAATCCACACAAGAGGGTTTTCCCATGGCACGCAGAGAGACGAGAGACGGGACAGAGCGAGACAGAGGGACGGTAGAGAGAGAGAGAGACTGACCGAGAACGAGAAGGAGAGGGAGAACTTCTCTTTAAGCAGGGGAGTGACCGTTGCTCTTGTAAGCAAGCAAAAGGGCAATAGAGGGGCCATTGTCCTCTCTCTCTCTCTCACCCTTTTCTTATGAGGACAGTGGAGGGCGGGGGGGGGGGCAGGTAGGCAGGCAAGCAGGTAGGTGGGTGGTGGGTTGAAGGTATGCAGGGAGCCAATGGGGCGTGACTCTTACCCCCTGCCACTGAGCCAAGGGTGAACCTGTAGACCGACTCTGCCACCTGGACCAGGATGGGGCGGGAGCCGTCACTGCCCAACTGCTGCTCACAGTGGAACAGAACAGATTAAAACAGTTAGAGAGACATGCCAGTAGACAACTCACAGTTTCAGACATTTCTCTAAAACATTCCACATGTACTTCATAAAACATTGCATGCCACACATCTAACTCCACCACCCTGCAAGATAAAGGGCTATTAAATAAAGAATTTGTCACACAGGTTGTATAGTGTTTGACAGCAAGTCCCAATTTCATGATGGACATTGGTTTTAATCATAATGATCATTTACTAATTATGCTTACAAGAAATGAGAGTAACAAAATATCTTTAATTGATGAGTGTACAAATAAACATGCTTTAAAATCATACTTTCTACAATTATTGTGTTCATTATTTTTTTGAGTAACTGTTTAACTGACTATGAAATGTCAGAAAATGGTGAAAAAAAACCTGCCATCGTTATTTCCAATAGCTCAAGATGACGTCTTCACAATGCTTCTCAGATTACAGAGCTATAGAAACAGAAAAGCAGCCAATCTTCTCATTTAAGAATCTGTAACCAGACATGTCTTTGGCACCTTGACTTAAAAAAATAAACTGACTTAATTTTTTTGTTGATAGACTAGTTGATAGAATCATTTTAGAACTAGACAGAGTAACTGCTGAAAGCAACACTAAGTCCTGCACAAGTGATCATGTGGTGAGTAAGGTTAGAAATTAAGAAAAGATCGGAGTGTTTTCTAGGTTTTAAGACTGTTGCATAAAACATGTAAACCTATTAACCACCACCTAATATGTAGTGTTGTATCCCTGCACTGAGCCAAAAAACCAGTATGATCAACTTTCTGTGCAACTGTCTTTTCCTGTGCAATTTCTATAAAGTAAATATCTAATATTTTAAAGCATAATATACTAAATATTAATATATGTAAACACACACCCTTTATATTTAATTTACAATTACTTATTTTCAACTATAACTAGTTAATTCTTTGCACTTCTCCATCTGAAACTAAGGACATATACAGAGATGGTTGTATTATCTGTTGACGTATTTATTGTCAGTGCTTAATTCTTTCATTCTGCATTAGAATGGCAGTTTCTGTGTAACTGAATCTGCCTTACACTAGTCTGAAAAACCATTTGTCAAATAAAATTAGAATCAAAGTGATCTGAGAGCAGCAAAGTGTTAGTAGCATTAGCCACACAGTAACATTAGCCACACTCCCTCCTCCACCTGAGGTACCTGTTGCCTTGTCTGGTCTGCCCAGCCCTGGCCTCTCGACCCTGGGGAGAGGGGGGGTGCAGTGTGGTAAGTATGTATGTGTGTGTGTGTGTGTGAGTGTGTGTGTGTGTGTCTGTGTGTGTGGGTGAGGGGAATGGGAGTCTCTAGAACAGGTCCAACTGTCAGAGAGAACCCCAGCCCCACCCCCACAATTCATCCTCAGAGGTTGCTTCCTGCCCAAACGTCCCCTCTACACAAACTCTCCCATCCTCCTCAGCTCTGTTTGCCTGAGGACTGATGAAACTTGGCAATACTTACTGTCAGGATGTTTGAGGGAGAAAGAGGGAACAAGTTAACAGGACATAAAGAGAGAGAAAAGGCAAACCGGCAAACATGTAGAGAAATAAGAGAGAGGGAGAGAGAAAGGGAGAAGTAGATCAAAAAGGAAATGGAGAGAACAAGCGAAAGATGAGGAGAGAGAGTTCCAGCTAGCTGGCGGCCAGCCCCCGAGGCCGAACCACAAGGGCCTAAAGTGGCTCATTGTGGTGGGACTGGCGTCTGTGTAGTGCTGGGCCCCTTTGCTTGCTCCCCTTTGGCCCCAGCCTGCTCCAATATGGCCTGGCCAAGCCTTCACTGTAGCGCTGGAACCCACCCGGCAACACAACTCTGACCAAACAGCCCGAGAAAGAAAACACTCCTCTGCTCATCTGTCCGGCTCTCAATACGTCCTCCTTCCTCTTCTTGGTTACAACTTGTCTTAAGTCTTTTCACATCTATTATTTACAATGTGAAGTATGTTTGACTTTCATTAGCTAATGAGGACGTTTCTGCTTCTCTTTATTTGTGTGGATTTGGGAGTTCTGAGTATATGTATTTTTTTTTTAAGACATCAACCACATGTGAAGGGGGAGTGGGAGTTGGGGAGTGGGGAGTGGGGAGTGGGGAGGAGTGGGCGGGGGGGGGGGGGGGTCTAGTGGTGTTAACTTGGACACACTGGGTTCTAAACCTTGGTATGAACTTTTATAAATGAGTAGGACTGATGTGTACTGGCTGACCGGCAACTTGGGGGCAAACTATCAACTTTATACTTCACAAAGCCTGTTTGGGTCTACATCTCCTGTGTTGCTTAATTTCACTTCTATGTAACTCTAATACACATGTGTCAGTGAATTAATAGTATAATTCATGCCAAAATCCTAAATCAAACTGATGTTTTGGTTTTGGAGATTAATTACCTGTGAAGGAGATATCACTATCTTTAATTATAAATCTCAGTCATCTGCACGGTGACATCTAACCCTAGAGATTGTATCGAGATGGAAAAGAGCTGCCAATGTGGAAGAGGAAACCAAACACATCAACAAGTCTTCATATTCTGTACCTGTCTCTGGACCTCTGCCAAGTTGTAGGGCAGGGCACCTTCCTCCAGCGGAGCGATCTTCTCGATGTCCACTAAACCAACACGTCTGGTGAAGAGAGAGAGAATGAGGAGGGAGAGGGAGGTTTGGAGTAACTTTCAACTGTTGTAAAAACTCTCAGAGGATTATAATATTTCATACATGCATCACCAAGTACATGACCTTTGCAAGCGCAATCTGTCAGTGTGAAGTTACTCAAACTTTACAGATACTTTGCCATCGTTCTATGTGAAAATATTGTGGCATTCAGAAATCCAGACCTACGCTTGGCATGATTGAGTTAGACAACCGATCTACAGGAACTGACGACTCCCACTCTTTTATCCCTTCATCCAAGTATAACATAGATATTTAACCTTTGGATAGAAAACTACTGCCTTTATGAGTCTTTCCATTGCATCTCTATGATGGTCCCAGATTTCCCAGGCTGAGGGAACGGGGAACGCCAAATCCCCCCCCTCCCCATTCTCCCCACTCTCCCCACTCCTCTCCTCTGAATATTGGGGCTATTATCTCTCGCATCTCCAATCAAGGGGAGTGGAGAGGGCTATTAAAGTATCCCATTGCCCAGAAATAATAATCAGGTGGTGTCTCAGGCCGGGGTTAGAAATTATGAGTACACTCGTCGGGCCGCGAGGCAGACGCAGAGGAAGTGAGGGAATGTGAGACATATACAGTTGTTTTGTGCCACGGATTATAGGAGCTTGAATTGCCCCCCTTTTTTTTTTTTTTTACATGAATGGGAGTTTGGATTGGGTTTGGACTGAAAGACGATTCTCTGGCACTGATGTAGTCATGTCTGATTCTTTTGATCCGTTGCAGAGAAGTTTGAGAAGGAAGAAAGTGCTCGTCTATCTGAGTTATGGACGTTAGGGCCAAAGGTGTGCTGTGGGGGGCAAGTGTGGGATAGGCTTTCTCCCCGACTAGCTGAGGAAAAAGTTAAATGACTGATGTACGAAGATGCAATCCTTCCATTATCGCAGTAACAAAGCTACAATTTTCTGAACTTAAGTGTTTGCCTTTTCT
Organism: Seriola dumerili; assembly: GCF_002260705.1. Classification (NCBI taxonomy): domain Eukaryota; kingdom Metazoa; phylum Chordata; class Actinopteri; order Carangiformes; family Carangidae; genus Seriola; species Seriola dumerili. The sequence goes on along the minus strand of NW_019174365.1, from coordinate 3,349,928 downwards.
CAGTGAAACATCCAATGAATGTCACTACCTGCTTGGCCATCAGATCCACATTACTAATGATTATTTCCTCGGAGATCATATTATCCACCCCAAGACTAGATTAGACATAGAAAAGCAAATTACATCCAAAATACTGTCACATTATGAAAATAGAGGTATTAAATCAAAACTAGCATGATTTTTCTGTGGGCCTTTTTTGTTTTTGAAGCTTTAGAGATGTTTTTTTGCCAATGTGTGTGTGTGTGTTTGTCTGTTTGTCTGTCTGTCTGTCTTACCCACGGGGCTCCGACAGGTCAGCCAGCTGAAAGAGGATGTCTACCTCCATGGGTGTCACCTGCCCAAACCTCTGAGCTGCCACAATGAACTCCTCTACAAAAAAGGGAGGTTTTTATTTAGTTTGTACTAAAATTAATGAATAAACCAACATTTACAACACAATAAATAGAAAACACAATGAAAACATCTTATATCCCTATCTTTCCATTTGATGCCGTCTGTCTGTGTCCTGGTCAAGGTGACAGTAAACGAAGCAGATGTTGTATCAGTCAAGACATTTTACTCCTCTGCCATATCCTCCAGCTCAACCTGGTGGATCTCAACCAGATGAGATATTCATAATTCCTCCAGTGTGCTCTGGGTCTGGGAATGGTCATGATTTGATGCCACCTAAACCACCTCAGTTGTTTCATTTTAATCCAAAGGAGCTGTGGATAAACTCTGAATTGAGTGAAACATAAATTGACAGGTAAATCGAGAGGCTTGTTTTCAGGCTTTCAGGAGTACAATGGTACAACATCCAAAAAACTGAGGACCAGTATACCCTCACTGGCACGCAAGTCCCCAACATCATCTCCACAACTCCTTAACTTGAGACATCAACTCTCTTTTAATTCCAATAGGGCAATCTGCCCTTTTCCGGCCTAAAATTTGGAGGCGCCAACAATGATCCTAACAGCTTCACAGCTGGCTGCAAACTGGTCCAGCACATACTGGAGGTCATGACCTGATGAAGCCAACAGAACTACATCATCAGCAGAGAGCGATGCAATTGTGATGTCCCAAACTGGATATTCTCAACTCCTTGGCTGTGCATTGGGATTCTGTCCATGAAAATTACAAACAGAATAGGTAACAAGGAACAGCCCTTTTGTGGCAGCAACATCTACAGTGAATAGTGGGTCCACTGCTTCACAGCCACAGCCATATACACTCCTCCTCCTGAATCTAAGGCTGAGGTGGATGGATGATTAGATAATGAAGACTGGATTGCTGGGTTGTACTGAACGTTACATTATGTTCTTGCTGCTCTTTTTAGTTGGCTATTTTAAATGTTGACGCTTTATGGTGGATTTTTTTCTTCAAGTTCTGTCACTTATGCATATTTCCCTCTGTAACATAGTTTTAATTACAAGTGAGAAGTGTCAAAGCATGCTGAATTCATCATAAGAAAATAGACATAAAGAGTTATGGACTTCATGGAGTTCTTTGAGGCAGCTTTAGTATGCTGTAACCTGAAACCTGGTCTATTGTTGGTGGAATAAAGAACAGGTTGACTGTAGGCTGGCTTACAGTGGAGGAGTCAGCATTGTTTGACCTGCTTTATTCAAAGAGCAGCAGGCTGGGGTTGTGACAAAGTCGTCCTACACTGGAGCCATTCACCCCGCCGAGGCTCAGCTTACCCCTGAGGCATGCTCTCTTTCTCTATCTCTCTCTCTCACACACACACACATATATATATATATATCCATGGGTACATGCAGGTGATGCTCACAAGCATGTGAGAGCATACTTACACAAGACTAGACACACACACAAACACACAAAGACACACACACACACTCAGACATAGACAGAGTTCTGTCTGGAGAGATCACAGATCACAATGCTGATAACCTGTCTACCTGTAGCCTGTAGTCACCACACACACAGACACACAGACACACAGACACACACACACACACACACAGACACACACACACACACACACACACACACACACACACACACACACACACACACACACACACACACACACACACACACACACACACCTGTCTGACCTTTATCCCCTTTTTTATATTTCCTCTTTGTGAAGTGACCATTACATAAATGCCTTGTCCAGACACATTTCCCTGATAGCATACACTCAGTTAGCTGTTTATTAAGTACACCTAAAACTAATGCAATTTAATAAAAGAGTCTTCCCTAATGAAGGTTATAATGTTCAGTTTTTATTGAAACTATTTAAGAGAGGTTGATTCAACTTTATGGTCATTTTGGAGGCTGCAGTTTGTGGTGCTGTTGAATTGTATTGTGTTATATGCACTAAATGAGTTTATTTTCTATAGTCTCAACTGTCAAATGTGAAAAATGTATAAATCTGTTTGCACACAGCTGCTCACATTTGAAGACTGACACTTAAAAACTTAGAGCATTTAAACAGCTAAATACTACAGATTTATTAAAATTAAACTCATCCTCTCATCCTTTGTTAAGACAATTATTGCTTTTTTGTTAATGAGTGCAAACTAATGGATGCCTCTTCAGCGTATTATAATAATAATTGTTATTTATACAGCATTATTTTATTACAAAGTTCATTATGTATGCATCAAAAAAAGAAAAAAAGTAGTGAAAACAAGGCAAGACAATAAACATTCAGGTAAAATATAATAGGGACATCAAAAACAACTCATAGTTATAAAAAAGAAAACAATTGCATAAAAGCAATTATATAAAAAAAATGACAACAAAGAGTCTACAGCCAGCAGCTCTGTGAGGCTGTACTTAAAAACATTGGTGCTTTGAGAAAACACTAATGTCAGCATGCTAACATACTGATGTTGAATCGTCACCATCTTTATTTAACTTGCTTGCTCAATAGCATTAAACTCAAAGCACAGTACAGTATAGCTGAGAATTTGAATTTTAGTATGGAACAACTGACCAACAATGCCACTGGGTAAATACTGATATAAAAAGCAACCTGAGATAGTTAAGTAGTCAAGAAACCCTACTAGAAAAAAACCTGATCAATTTAAATTTTAGAACAATCATTTGTGTCGTCCTCAGATGGGAACAGGCTCATATATCATCATTTATGGCAATAGCTAGTAAACATACATGTACACTATTATGTGTTAACACATATTTTTCATCAACATACACTTGATTTTAACCTGTTCACAAAGGTGCACACTCATTATTTGCCTTGTGGTTGTACACTGCTGGCTCAATAAAAGTTGTGTACGCGCTAAGCGCTGCAACGGTATCCCTAAGGCAAAACAGTGGCCTTGTTGCACATACGGAATCAATCAGGATTATTACGCATGTGTGCATGCTTGGCTGTGTTAATGTATTTGAATGCATGTGTGTATGTGAGAAATGTGAGGGGTGAGTGTGTTGCAAAATACACATACACTTGATACATGCTGGAGTGTGTACAGTATGTGTTTGTGGGCCAGCTAGTAGTACATGGAGCGGAGCACTTGAAGTCCCTAAGGAAGCCTTAATGACTCAGGGAGTGGAGGGTGGATGGGTGGTGGCTGTGGAGGTCTAGCTGGCTATGGGCCACCATGGGTCCAGCCAAGCCCAGTCTTGGTGTACCCATGGTGGGAACAGCCTGGGGAGCACATGGGCTCTTGGTCTGGGTTGGTTATGGTCCACACCCCTGATAAGGCTTCAGATAGCATCATAAGGCTACACTAGTGGCCCTGGGCCATGTGGAGAGAGGTCAAAACAGTTTCTTAAACACGACCAGAGCAGGAGTCAGAGTCAGAAAGAAAGAGACAGAGAAAGGGAGACAGACAGAGAGAGCCAACTAGGCTCTTTGCCAAGTATTGAGGAAAAGAATGAGGGACAGCAAGTTGGGCAAGCAAGGGAGAGAGAGATAAGGATTTTAAGAAACTAACCATTAGAGAAAGGGAGGCACAGTGAACACATTGAATCTGTTGGATCAATATATAACAAAACACCAAATTTCAGCTTCTTGTAGTTTAACATTATTGTTCTGCAATAATTTAGATAATGAAGGGTTATAAGAACTGAAGGTTCATTTGATCTATGAGGAGGCAACAGCCTCAAAAGTGGGCGCATAACTTTTTTTGATAAATCAAATCGTTTCTCATTTTTGTCTGTTTTTTGAAGAATTAGAAATTTAATTTTCAACCAAACACATCCCAGGACATATAAAGCGGTCCACAGATCAGTGCCAGGATGTCTAATAGACAAGACAGGCACCATCAGGGATTGTGGGTATGCAGTACGTGTGCTGGGTGGCATCCAATGTGCCCATTTAAATGCCACCGGGAAGGAAGAAAACCAAACAAAAACAAGTTTCCACCCTCCCTTTCAACACACACATAGATGTAAATACATTATGTGGGACACACTTTCAATATTGTCTGTTGTCCAGTTTGTGTGTGAGAGCACATATACATTGTATGCTCACATTTATTTGGGAGTATTTGTCCTATATGCCGTCTATATTTTTGCACTGCATACATGTAGAAAACATCACTACATGTGAGTGCATGTGCATATAATCATAAACGTGCTTCTGCTTTTTGGTTGCCTATGTTTATATAATATATAAGTTTGGTAATTTTTTTTTTCTCCCTAGGTACCTTTGGTGACTTCCACATCTCTGCGGTGGCCAGCCAGGGTGCTGTAGATCTTTCTGATCAGCTCCATGTTGTTGAGCAGCGAGTTGAAGCCGTTGAAGTAGGAGAAGCTGACCTGATGGGATGTGCTGCCACCCGCAACCTGGGCAAAGAAGAAGACGGGGAATTTAACAGGCAATAGACTAAGACACATACATAAATACAGTTATACTCAAAATAGAACAAATGCTTGAGAGATGGATTTAGATATCATGATTATGGGAGAAAAAAAAAATCACTTGTCAAGAGGATATCTTGACAAACATCAATGGTTAATCAGCAGCGTTTCTCTACTATCACTCCGCAGGGAGAAGTAAACCTGTTTCAACCGCTACTTTTTCCATCACAAGACGAACACTCTCGTGGAGTTTAATTAACTTTCTTTATGAGGTGGAGGAAGTGGTAAAAGAACAGAAAATAGAAAAAAGGTAACGGATTAAAAATAGACGCTGGGGCCTTTAAGGACATTCCAGACTGTCCACAAACTCTTTTATGAGAGCCAGGATCCCATCTTTATCAAACCAGGCTCTCAAATTCTTAGCGAAGCAGCTCTAACTGCTGCATGTTTAGTAATGTGTGTTTCAAGTACGTTCCCTGAATGTTGTTGCCTGTTTTGGGTAGTTAAGGCCAGAGTATCAGATGAGCCTTGGGGCTTTGCTTTTCTCCACTGAAAATTGAGAGCTTCCTTTCACTAGATGGCACTGTTTGCTTTACAGACACATGCAGGAAGATTGCTAGCTGCTTTCTGTGTTTGCAACATGGGAGGGAAGCTTTGGCTTGGGTGAAACTGCCCTAACAGAGAGTCACTTTTGTATCTGTTCATATCTATGAGCCTATAGACATGGATCTTCCCACGATATCCAACACAGAGTCTTTCACAGTGGGGGAGAGGAGAACAATATTTGGGGGGAGAGAGTGTGGCGCTGATCATTTACCATTTTTGGTGAGTGAATTAAAGGTTGCCGTTTCAATGTTTGTGTTCTGCCATAATACCGCCTTTAATGTGTCTGCAGTGTTTCAGTGTTTATGGGATTTTTGATATATGTATGTATGTGTGTGTGTGTGTGCGCGCACACTAGAGCGTGAGAGAGAGTTTACTAACAGCACACCAAGATGTCTGGTCGGTGAGGTAAACACAGTGGAGAAAATGACAGAGTCTACAAGGTGTTTATGAAATGGGGCAAGACATGGACACAGACACAAGACGCACACACGTGCAACAAAAACACTAACACACAGAAGGAAAAGACAAGACACAAAAAAAGACAAACATCTCAGAGTTCAAAACAAATAGAGCACACATGCACAGCTGCTCACACACAAACACACAGGCAAAGATGATGGACTGTAAAGCTCCAGTCCCCATCTATCTCTGTCTCTATCTTCCCATTCAGCTGGCCTGCTTGGCTTTGACACTGCCAGAGAGGTTAGACTTAATGACATGTTGGGAGGGAGACAGAGACACGGGGGAGGGAAGTATAGAAAGAGGGGCAGTTGAGAGAGAGGGAAAAAAAATGGAGGGAGGGAAGAAGAGAGAGGACGGATGAGAGGCGACAGATGAGGTAAAGAGGAAGAGGAAGACATGAGAGATAGACAGCTGGAGGGAAAGCCATGGTGTTTGGTTGTGGGAGTGTAAGAGAAAGAAATGAACACAGGGAGGACAAAAGACAAGAAAGAAGACTTGAGAAGGGAAGAAACAGTCCTGCCTTTACCTCTTTACGGTAATATTAGTATGTTAAGTTTTGTAGCTGATTTTAGCTACCAAATCAGTAGCAAACATTGCTTATAACGTGTATATGTAGAGATGCCCTTTATGAAACATTGTGTTTGTTTTTTGATATTCCAGAGTGAGCATCATCTTGCAGTTAATCATTCCAAGATTTTGTTAGATATATAGTTACTTTACTGTATCACAACATAGCCATCAAGTGACAAAGATAGATGTACATTCACCTGTATCATGGCCAAAAAAGTGCAGCTAATGTGCAATATTAAATTATTACAGTATTAAAATGCCCTAATATATCAATTTTTACAACATTTTCTTAACATAAAATGATAAAATATCATAACTCCCAGGTGCACAGCTGTGACCAAACTCACTATTTTTAACCAGTCTGACTTTGGCTCTGTGGATGACAGTAAAACAAATGAGATGAGAACACCGCAGAGCCAAACAAAAAACCCACCGCCACGAGGCATTCCTCCACGAAGGGCGTGAGCATGTGTGGCCGGATGGTGACCATGATCTCCCTGAAGTCCAGGGCTGAGATGGAGCCGCTGTGGGATTGGTCCCGCTGGATAAAAGCCTGTCGTGCATGTTCCAGCTGCATCTCCTGTGGAAGGGAGTGGAGAAAGAAAGGAGGGGAGTCTAGGTGTTAGATCATACAGTAAATGCATATTATTGTACACATATGTGGGTCATACACCTCTTTAAGTTGCCTTCATAAATTAAAATCCACATATACTCACACACATAAGCACATACATATAAAAACTCAGCATTTGCTTTGATGGGCCCCCTGGTGCCATCTCCCCCTTTCAGTTACGGGTAGCCAGAGTTTGGCCGGGCTTCAGCCTAGTCTCCTTTCCCAACAGCGGCTTGCCTACTGTGAGGCGTCACTTGGGCTTTTCACACCCTCCCCAAATCCCCATTAAACCCACTTGAGGCTGAAACATACAAACACACACACACACAGACGTGCACACACAGGAAAGACAGCTAATCACCCAACTGCTCACTTTGTCTCTCTTCTTGCACACACATACACACAAAGGTCCACAGGGACAACGGCGGGCTGTGGTGGGGACAGATCCCACAAGGCCTTTGAAATTAGCTGCCATTATCGGTACCTGCAACCACAAGTCTACGGAGAGAGGCTGTAAACAAACTGCTGCCATCAATGCTTTCTCTATCTTACAACAAGACACTCGGTTACAGCAAAAGACAGGGTTATGAGAACAACAATAATCCACACAGTCATTGTGTAATACAGTCATACGCATGAGGACAGTGAGCTAAGGCTAGTTGATTTAGCCTTTGACTCACCTGCCGTGAATTATGGTATTGAGATCAAAAAAGCAATATGGTAAAAAAAATCATGAGACTGTTGTATTTTTTTGCACAAGGTTTGTGGCAATAACAAAGGTCTAAATGGCCAATTTAAGCGTACTCACTTTTAGGTTCTATATGGTAACTCAACTGAAACATCCGTGCCACAGAAGAGTTTTTGAGAGCTTTTCTAAATTCTCTTTTGTCATCTCTAATATACATGTAGAGCTGAAACGATTGGCTGATCAACAGAAAATTGATCTGCAACAATTTTTATATCCAATTAATCCATAAACAATTTTGTTCACAAGTTTCAGCTCCTCAAATGTCAGGATTTGTTGCTTTTCTTTTGTTTTGGGTCAGTTTGCCTGATGAAAAATTGTTAAGGCCATTTTACAATCCAAATCATTAACTGATTAATTGAGAAATAATCGGAAGACTCATACATACATACATACATACATACATACATACATACATACATACAAACATACCTGTAGTACAACAGTATAAAATATTTCTCCATTAAAAAAGCACCACCCAGCTTAATTAAGTTAATTTATTACACACACAATCCCACAAATGTCCTAAACTAAGAGATTATATTCAACAGGAACACATAGAAAGAATGACAATATGTCAAAATTTTGTGTAAATGCTGAATCATGTCAGGGGAAAATGTTTTAAAATGTTTCTTTTAAAACAGTACTAGCTAGTAGTTTAAGTACAATAACTTTTTTCAGTTTAAAATAAATGATTATCAATTTATTCAAGAAGAATGGACATTATTTTTCAAGCCACATGTGAAGGACAAAAAGTACTGTAAGGGGACTGATAAAAATCGTGAACATGCATGGCATTATTGAATTGATTGATTCAGATGTTATTGTTATAAATGGAACTCAAAAAAGTGGTATTACCACAACACAAAACCCTATGAGACTATGACTTATTGTTGTGTTGAATTTGAGTGATATTTCACTGACAGCATAACTGATCGACTCTAAATTCGCAGCGCCCAAGAGAAACGACTGGGGAAGAGTGACATTTACACAAAGCTGAATGGAGACCGGAGGGGAGTAAGAATAGACACTGCAACAAAAGAGCCAGATTTGCGAAAACAGCAAATGTAGCAGCCATGTGTCAGTATCACCTATGAGCACAGCAGGGGCTCCGGAGAGTGTATAAGTGAGTGGAAGGCAAGGAAACGAAGAGAGATTGACACACGTAAACATTTCCAAAGTAAATAAGGTGAGATATTTTGGTGTCAGCATCCTGAGTGTCGTGACTCATTTCTCCGGTCGGTTGTGAGTAGGTCAAAACACTTTGGTGAGAAATAAACTGGGAAGAGGAATGGGAGGAGGGGAACTAAAATATCTAGAGCCAAAACAAAAAAGGAAAGTGTAGAAGTGATTTGTTTTGCATACATGACTGTGTGCATGTGCAAAATTAAGAGTAAACATTTATCTGTGTGTTTGTGTCCATTTGTAAACGTAGAAAAAATCCTGTTTCTTTGGACAAGTCAGAAGTCTGAAAAAGCCACACACCAACCACACAGATCAACAAAACAACTGTGGTCCAGGGAATGGAGCAGTTTGTAGTCTCAGCCTCTTAAAACCTTAACTTGTTGCAACTGTATGAGTGTTTCAGGGCCATGGTTTTTATTTGGGAGGGGAGTGATGGAGGCAGGAGACATAAAGCTGGGGGCTTAAGACAGCCAACAGGAGACCGCCGAGGCATTTGCAGTTGCTTTAATTGTCCTTGGACAAGAATAAAAACACATGACAAGCCACCTCTGTTTGTTTTCAATGGCTGTGATTCTCCTCCCTCTCTCTTCAAAATTTAAACAACAGATATGACTGCAGCAGGATTGTTTCCCTCTTTCCGATCTCTGCTTCTCATCAGCGCAGAGCTAAAGTTATTGTAAGGAGAAGCTTAAGCACAACTACCCATTTACATGTGTGCCACTGAGCCCTTTACACAGTGATGTTAAGGGCTGCCCAATGATTCTTGGGAGAGTCAAACATATAATTGGGACTTTTAAAATCTGAGCAATGCCAACAATTCACTTTTTTTGAGTGCTTAGGAAAGAAGTGGGACATGTGTTGTCCCCTCCATGTAATTCAAGCCCTTTACTTGCCAGCATTTATAATATGGGCGAAAATGTGCCACTATGTGCCACTTCTCTGGACATCGGTAATACCATTGCCAGAGACAACACCACGCTGACAGTGCGAGCTGAGCCTTGGCCAGCGTCCACGCGTGAGACGAGAAAAATGCATGTAATTGGTGAGAATCTCTGGCTTCCATCAAGACAGTAATTGGCCAGAGAGAGCCCTTGTGAGAAATATGCGGCGCAAACGTTTTCCCCGATAATCCCATCTTGTGAGCATCTGGCAGTGGCGTGGTTACAATGGCAGAAAAACACAATAAACACATGCATGTATGGCAGGAAGAAGAGGAAATAAAGGACAGGAACATTCCTGGGGGAGAAAGTTGGGTGATAGGGAATTATATAAATAACTGAAAAATATTGAGAATATGGTATGTGTAATAACTCCCTGAGAACTTCTATAACTGCATATAGATTCTTTCATTTCTTTAAGGTTGACATTTACGAATGCTTAGTCTGCTGACGAAGGTATTGTAATATCACTGGGTAATAGTGCAATCACAAAGTATGTAGTAATTGTACAGGCTTAAACTCTGCTGCAGGAAATGTTGTTGTGCCTATCCTAATTGCCCTGTCATCAATCACTTGATTCGCAGATAACACACTATAGGAGTGAACTGCCAATACCTGGATTTAACTTGTACCTAAGTACTATAATTGCAGCAAGTAATGCACCATCACAGTGCTATTATTGTGTCTTAATAATGTGACTTACTTTATAAGAGCCCACAACAACAGCAGACCTCTCAAGTTAAAATATTTAGAATGTTCTTTTACAAATATCAGTAGACCAGAGAAGGGACGTGATAAAAGATGAAATGCAGGATGATATTTACAACACTCTGTTGAACATCCCTTACTCTTACCTACACAGAGAGGCATCCTATAATAACATGAAATCCACTCTCTTCTGCCATTTATTAAGGCATGAATCAAAAGCTATGAGAAATGATCAAATACAGAGAGCATAAGCAGGAAATGTGCATTTCATAGTTGAGCAATGAGTGCGGCTGGCTGCTAGCCTGCTGCTGTGAGGAGCTGGAAACCACTGAGTGACTGACTGGGAGAGAACTGGGCATGCTGTCAATGCAAAGTACAGCATCTACTGGCCACAACGCCACACAGTTGCACTCATGCACGCACGCGCGCACACACACACGGGCAAAAACAAACACACACAAATACAGAAACACTGACATAAACACAGTTGCACAATGGTTTCATGCCACTGCTCCCCCATACGGTAAAGCAGATAAGTAAGATAAACACACATACATAGAGCCACACGTATTTATAAGCAGACATACTATATGTTCAAACACATGCACACACACAAGGACACACGTACATATAACAATGTCCCAATATCCATACTTTGCTGCCCACTGTGTGTAAGCCATCTGGTCTAAGTTAAGTGTAATATAAAAAGCTCATTCAAATACATGGTGAGTGTGGATGCAAACTTGGCACAGCTCAGGCCCTCCCTCCCACCCCCTCTACCACCTCTCCCTGCTTAGGCCTGATTTAAGTCTAGACATCATATTGGAAAATGGCTCACACGCCACAAATACACTAGGAATATTCCAGCTATACTATTTATGGAGGTAGAACTGCGTCTCTACCTGCTTCAGAATAGGTGGAGTGGAGAAATGCTAGGTGTACGTCAGCTAATGGAAAACAAATGCAGAAAATGTCCAAAATACAGTACATAACCTCAGTGTTTCATTAATGACTAATCTGGTCAATATGGAGGGCTGTGTTTGGGAGGGATAGAAACGTGCGTCTTTATGTGCACACATTCGTCTGGCCAGGCTTAGTCAAGTATCTAAGAATACAGTTATGTGACAGGATTGTATGAACAGCCTATAAACAATATGTGAGGATAAGACAATGTGTACAAGCACATAAACTGGTTGATACAGATTAATTGACTATCATTGATGTCAGTCAGACAGACCAACAAAAAAGGGCCATAGACAGAAACGCAAAAAGACAAGGACGAAAAACAGAAACACAGAGAATGTGTCTCCTTCGTGTCAGCAGAGTGGGAAAAAAATGGCATGTGAGAGACAGGGAGAGCAGGTGATCAACACAAAACCTACCAGGAGAAACTGGGTGAATTCTCCGTAGCTGAGCTGCTTGTCCCTCTGCACGCCAAAGTGCAGCCGTATGAACTCACAGTCCCAGTTGAAGGGAATGTGCTGGTGGATGGTGGTCTGCCCGAAGACCTGCTTCACATCCTCTGCAGAGGAGACAAAAAAAGATGAAAGATGAACAATGAATAAATAATGCTTATTATTACTGGTACTTGATAAATTAATGTGGAAGTAGCAGTTACCGTTCCAGCTGGTCTGGCTGGAGCTAATTTTAACAGCATTATATACTGTTACGTAGTTTGAACTGTAAAAATGTGTCATGTTTCAGAAGCTAATCAAATGTTTCGTATATAAAATCTGAATTAGCAGAGTAACTATAGCTATAAAATAAACATAGTGGGTATAAAGTAAAATATTTCCCTCTGAGGTGGAATAGAAGTATAAAGTAACATAAACTTGAAGCACTCCAGTAAAGCACAAGCACATCGAAACTGTACTAAAGTACAGTACTAGAGTAAATAACATTCCACCGATGATTTCCTGTGTTGACGAATGTAAAACAGAGACAATTTAAACAAAAGTTAGCAAGCAATGAAGCAAAAGTAAAACAGTTATATTTTCTAATCCATTATGATTCTTGAACAGTTTTGTTTAGGTTTTACAGATTACACCCCACTTCTAAGGCAAATTATTTTACATTAACCATGTATAAGGCCTTCACCACCATTAAAAACCTGCCCATATTCTCCTTTTTGTACGTTCAACAAACAATTATCAAATTCTTCTTCTTCCTGCATAAGTTTTTAATTTGCTCCAATTAAGACCTAAAATCTGTTGGTACAAAGTCTTGTGAGTTAGGTCTTAACAAACTGCATGTGTTTCCTATCTTGTGGTTAACATTAGTAATTATTTGATTTTGGGGAAAAAAAAAAAACGTCTGTGATTATTTCTGTCAAAATGTCAACGTCAATCTCCAGAACACAATTCAACTCTGATTGAGTCTTAAGTTCCTCAACTCTAAATCAGTTTTGAATGACACATGGCAGAACTTGTTTGAGCTGTGTAGGCTCTGTATTCAGATGGAAAGCCTTTTCTTCTCACTTATGTTCCTCTGCCTGAACCCTCTAAGCCTCTACAGCCAGTGGAGTGGAGAGACACTGAACATGAGTCCTAAATTACAGCCTTACTAAAGAAACAAAAACAAACCAATAGAGTGACCTGTTTCTTATTACCAAACAAGCCGCGCTGAACGAGGGGAGAAAGGAAAAGAGGAAAGAAACAACTTTTTTATAAAGACAGACAGGGAGGAAAAGAGAGAGAGAGAAAAAGGTGATATTTACTTCAGCTCAGCCTTACCTTCAGAGAGAAGACAGCTTGTGCATTGTTTTTTTACACTTTAATGAGGCAATAAATATACAGCCTTTAACTCTTTAAAGGAGAGGCTGCTCCAGAGCCTGCCGTTTATATTATCAGCTTTTATAGACCTGTCAACACTCAGTCGTCTTTCAGTGTTTCTTTTCTTTTTTTTGTCTTTCTGGCTGAGACACAACTGCATTTTATATGCCGTGTTACGTTGCAATTTTTATGAACTCGACATTCCACCAAATTATGCATTTATTTTTTAAGTGCTAAAAATTCAGAGCACTGTGCCGCCTGTACTTAACAGAAATTACTCAGGTTATTATCAAATTAAAACGGCTTTACAGAAAAATGAAATAAAAAGAAATCAGAGCACAGACATTTATTGCATGGGAGAACAAACGGGCCTTTAATGCAACATAAGCTGCAGCTATTAATGTTTTTAATAGGTAATAAAGAAAGGAGTTCTTTACTTGGTGCCATGGTGAAGTTCTTTAATCTAACGAACGGCAAAGAGAAAAAGAGAGCGAGAGAAGAAAAAAAGGGGCGAATTCTGTAATGTATCACAATAAAGCAACTTTGACAAGTCTATAATCTCAGTCACAAGTTATTTGCTTTTGGTGAAATGGTAGCCTGATGCAAGTGGCAGACACTGCAGTCAATGTTTGTGCATGGCATGATGTGTGTTATGTTTTTCATGCAATTTTCCACTTGTATGTGAGTCTCATAACTCACAGGCATTGGGATATTCATTAACCTTTGGGAGACGCAGAAAAACAGCGGACCTTTTAATTGCCACCAAGACAACGTCACTCTAATTGATCCTTTTAAATATGAAAATTTACATATGTGCATATATAATCACCAGCAATGATCTTGCACCCTGTCGACAGCAACAATTAAAATGAAATTCACTTACTCTTCCCTGTTTGCGAGCGGGATGTGTGCACTGCATTTCAAATCAAGCCTAATGTGCTAACGCCTCGCACACCTACAGAAGGCTGGCATTAGACTTGTTTAAATCAATTAGGCAAATGTGAAATAAGCAACGAGTACAAATGTCTTCCCTTTTTCACCTCGGAGCTTCCAGGCATCAGAGTAATGGTGTCAATCAATGCACACACACACACATACATACACATAGTGCTACCCACCCCCTCCTCCATCTTCATCTCCATCCTGTAGTTGCCACCAACCCTCTCCACCTCCAAATCTAACCTTACCTTCTTTACAGACAAGGTACAGTATTTTTGTTTGTGGATGCAACCATAACAGAATAGATGAGTGGAGGTCAGACCCCCACATAAATAAAAGAGGACTTTGTATGCAAACTTTGTTACTGGCACATTTAAAAGGAACAGTCACAGTGATTTGTCTGGATTGGCTGAAAAAGTCTGTTAAATGTCAAATGCAAAGAAACAAGTGTGGTGTTGAGACCTGAACTTTTATTTCATGTTTACATAATACCATTAGAGTTAGACTGCATCACAATTCTTATTTGTTAGTTGAACAGCACACGTTAAACAACAAGTTTACTTTCTCCAGAACTTTGTTTTTTATCAAATAAGAATATTCTTATCACCGTAATGTTGGTATTGCTAATAATTAAAAAAAACAAACAGATTTTTAACTACATAAAGACAAAGTAATAGGGCAACACAAAACACTCAGTGAAGAGTGAAGGACAAGACATAATAACTACCATAATAACAATATTCTAAAAGGAATGATCATGAGTTTCTGGGGTTTGTATTTTTCAAGGATCAGTAGATTACCCCAGGTCTTTTGTAAGGCACTTTACAGCACCTACCGTATACATACTAACAGTTCAGTGAGACACAAACACATTTGTGGTAACTTGACTGCTGTATTATTTCATCTAATCCTGTAAATCAGAGACAGAGTTACTCACCAAAAGTGGTCACTCCACTGCCCGCTTTATCAAACAGCAGGAAGGCGACCATGAAGAGGGAGTCCGGGGCACACAGCACCGACTCAAAGGCGACAAACTCCTGAAAGGAGATCAACCTGAGAGAAGAATGGAGGGTAGAGAGACAGACACAGACTGTAAAAGACAGTAAAATGCTGTAATTTGAGTTGATTCATTACTGTGGTATTTCAGTTTACCTGTATAAATACTTCATCAGCTACACATGAGACACTGAGACCCTGATATTCATTTAGCCGCACATAATTAAGTTACATGAATAAAATAAAATATTGAAAAAAACAAAAAACAAGTTATTTTAACACTGCATTCAACTAAAAACTAGTACACTAGTTTCAACCCATCAATCTGCGCTACAAGTAATTCAAGCTGCCTTTTATTCAGTAGTCTGTTCTTCCATATGTAATGTCATAAACTCATCGAGTGTGACAGCAAGAAAAGAAAACATTTTAAAAAGCTCAGTGTGTGTTCCCAGGCTGCGCTGGCAGCTGGTATGGAGAGGGCCAACTTCACACCATCAACGAAAAAAATTATTAAATAGGAAGTTTTATATTCTCTTGTGCCATTTTAAACAAGTAGAAGGGGAAGGAGGGAGTTGGGAGCCAGCTGAGGAAATATGATTCATTCGATATAAATGTAAGGTGAGGTTAATATGTGGAAGTCAAGCGAAGGCAAGGTGGGAAAAAATTTTAAATTGTGAATTTGTCTACGTCAACACTGAAAGAAAAGTTGAGCAGATGCACTTTATCAAACTTATTCCAAATTTATCAGTTTTATATTATTATATGTCCTGCCTCTCCATAGTAACACATATGCCCACTAGCATCATTAACAAGAAAAAAATAAAATGAACATAAACACTGCTATTGTGTGAACCCACTGAGAGCTCCCTTGGGAGATTCCTGCTGTGGGGAACTGGACCACGCAGTCTATCCTTTATTTAGGTCCTGGTTCACAGTTGCACACAAGTCCATTATGAATTTCACAAATGGATCTGATAATTACAGGAAGGGTCAGTGCTAATGAGCAGTCCCCGAGCATCCATCTATTAAAACTATTTCAATTTCCAAGGGGGAGTGTGGAGAGTAAAAGGGAAGGGGGTGCAATGATTACATTTTCCTGGTTTCTTTAATTAATAATGTTACTGATGAAATTTAGAGATGTTCGTTTGTATGTGGACTGTTTCGAGTTTGGACATAGCTGCTTATGTGCATCTTATGTGCATGTGCCTGTATGCAGAGGATATACTGTATAGATGAGACAGACTGAGAAGGAGAGGAGCTGTGCACTGACAAAAGTATTGGTTATCAAAATAATACCAACAAAGGGGACCTATTCTGAAAATTGTTGAGTGCCAGAGATACTTCATAAAGGTTGAAAAGCAATGTTTAGATTACTGGCTTTTGAAACTAGTCTGCAAGAATGTTATTTCTTCCTTCAAACATTCATGAAAAAAAAAAACAGTGAACACAAAAGCTGCTTTCAATACAAACTCAGAAATACACATACTTGTATCATACAAGGTAACAGTGGACTGGAAAAGAAAAGATGTGTGTGTCAGAGAGAGAGCAACAGAGGAGCTAAGAGAAATAAGGAGAGGGAATAAAAGTGAGCATACAGTACTCCACCGTGGCAAATGAAATCAGCTGTCATTGTTTCAAAGGCAAGACTAATTGTTTTATTAACTAAGCAGGTAGTTCTTAAAAGCAGAGCCCTGCTGATGGCAAGTAGGTGGAAGGGGGCACAAAAGCACACAGCTGTGACTGTGGATCCACTGTTAAAAACAAAGCCAATACCATTTCCGCTCACGCTGCTGGAATATTATCAAACTCTCCAATAATGATCATTCCTTTGTGACAGATGTGTAGTACACTCTGAAATTATACCTCAGAGAGGTTAATAAAGGAGTTTAAGCAGGTACAGGCTGCAATGCAAAGACTTTCCCAGACAGAACCAAGGGAAAAGTAAGATTTCTTTTTTTTTTTTTTTTTCAAATGCATCAATTTACAAACACACTGGTCATCTCGTCTGTGTTTTCCCAGACGTGGATAATCAGCATATTAGTGTAACTGAGAGGGCTGTTGATCACTGAGGGATTGGACCATGGTTTAGACCGGGGAGTCCAGACAAGATCCAGGGGGCATCTCCATAACACACGAGAAGCATTCCACATACTCATAAGCATTTACACACAGCTCTGTAGCCAGGGATGAAGCTTATGATGGTTGATTAGCAGCGCCATGACGGCTGCGAAATGATTACCATGAGACGGGGAAGCCATCGTTTTTGCTATGCAGACCCAACCCCAACGAGACACTCAATAATCAAATAAACCGACAGCATCTCCCAACCATCAACTGCTATGGCATGTGTCCAGGGCTGCCCGATCCATGTACTGTGCAGCCTGGGATGAACTTCGGAGACAAGGCTAATGTGATACTGTAGCATGGCATCTCCTCGGCGTGCTGTGTACTTACTTTACTCTGCAGTACTTTGTTAAATCTTTAAACAGGGACAGGCATATCCGTGACATGTATCAGACGGGAGATGTAACACACAAGACATAAACAAAGACTTTTAACATGTGATTCTATAGATGACAGCTGAAAGATGTTTCTGTTAAGATGCCAATACAATGCAATTTAAAGTGTCTGTCCCGCATAAAAACTCTACCCTATATTCCATATATTTCTGTTTGTTTTTATATTATCTTCACCACCCTGCTTTTATCTCTATCTCGTCTCAGCAGGGTTCTAAATACTCTCCTCTGAACCGAAAGCCAGGCTTGGAAACATTGTTTACAAGTAACATAAATGCATGGTGTTGGTTAGGCCTGGCTGATAGAAAGACAGCTCTCCTTCGTTGATAGTAGTGGGAGAGAGGGGCCTGGAGGGGCTTCAATAATCCCCTGTCCCTGGCATCTTGGCACTGTTACTGACAGCCTTCCACCCACCTAGAGCGTGCTTGCCAACAGACATACGCACACAGACACACCTCAAAAACACACATACACACACACAAACCCAGGTGAGTGCTAGCTGCCAGGATCTTTTTGGTTTGTAAGAGTGGACACCCACCAGTCCAAGCCCAGAATGCCCACAGCAGCTGGCAGACTGCTATTTTCCCAGCACGCTCCCTTAACAAAGTTTTTTTTTTTTTTTTTTTTAAACCTACAAGAGTCTATGGGGAAAGTGTTTTTTCTTCACACTTGAACAGATGCTTCTATCAAAATATCAGAGGGAAGAAGGAATAGAGAAGCAGAAAGGCAGGGAGTCTGAAAGAGCCAAAACGAAATGGAGGTAGCTCAGAGTGCATTATGGTATGTGAGAGTGTAAGGAAAAGTGATGATGAGAGAGAAAGCATGTAAAGAAAGTCAAAAGTGAAAAGAGATGACATAAATAAGTTGAGTCAAAGAGGAAAATCTTTAAACCATCTTGTCGTTCTGTATGTCAGTTCACACATATACAAAATGCTTGATCCTTGGAAATTGAGACATCTCAAAAGTCCCGTCTCTATTTCTGTTTCTCTCTCTCTCTCTCTATCTATTTATCTATCTATCTATCTGTTTCTCTGTCTCACTGGGAGCAGCGAGAAGAAGAGGGAGAAAAGTGATTTCCACATAACAGATTGTTACGACTGTCACTATATCCCCTGATTTACACAGTCGCGGAGAGGGAGGCAGACAAATGCATTTTCACTGTTTACACCCTGGCATCTAAGTAAAATTTCTCTCACACAGATACACCCCAACAGAAAAGTAAGCGAGCATGTTGCCTGCCGTCCGACCCCCCGCTAAATCTATTACCCCTGACTCATCTTGTTGAAATGGAGTCCTACCTGGCAAAAACAGCAGCAGGCGCACTAGCTTCAATAATACTACGCTCATATACCAACCAAAACTTATTGTTCACAAACATATTTGCATGAGATCGGGCAAACTGTATGAAAAATACAGCCACTAAAGTGGTTTGTTTTGTCTTGCTCCCCCTTCTTTTCATAAGGTTTGCACGGCTGAGCGCTTGAAAAACAATGCATTTGTATTTTCAGCTGGCACAGACGGGACTGATGTTGCTGCATCTCCACTTTCTATATCTATTTGCTTTGTGTTCATGAGATGCTGGTCTGCAGAATAATCATCTACACTCTTTGTCTCGTCAAATCATTTATCCATCAAAGTTCAGGAGGAAAATAACCCACCACAAAGTATTAGCAGCATAAGGCCTTTACATCAACTGTAAAAAAAAAAAAAAAAAAAAAAATCACATGTAAACCAAGGTCTAAACATTATTTGGGAGAACAGAGATTTAAAAAAAAAAAAACAAACAAAAAAAAAAAACTTTTTTTTCTGTTTTGCCCCCATATCATTTCCATTCCCCTCCACAAACCCAAAATGAGGTTTAGATACAAAGCCTGGGCCATGGATTCCTAATAGATTTACCCTGATGCCACGGCCACCATTTATCCTGCTCCAAAGCTGCACAATGCAACGGAGTGCTCCTGAATAGCATGGGCAATTACAGTGCATGTGTGTGTTTTTTACGTGTGTGTGTGTGTGTGTGTTTGTGTGTGTGTGTGTGTGATGTGTTGTGTGTGTGTGTGTGTGTGTGTGTGTGTGTGTGTGTGTGTGTGTGTGTGTGTGTGTGCATGCGTGCACGTGCACGCTCTCTCTTTTTCCAATTCTAAAACCCCCACTACTCCATCTCACCGTCCCCTGTACATGACACAGGCACACACACTACACACACTACACACACACACACACACCACACACACCACACACACACTACACACTACACAAACACACACACACACACCTTAAAGCAGATGTAATAACATGAAACTACGCAGCCATGTGCACTTTGCTCTTTGTAGAAGCCCAGGTGGTTACCATGGTGATGTAGGTTTTTTTTTTAAATCTTTTTTGACTTACCCTAACATTTTATTACCCATCATTATGTATCATTAAATACATACATATTAATGTAAAAAACAGGGGTGATGGGGATGGGGGGAGGAGTAAGTGTGAAATTGGGGGTGTATCTACAAAGAAGGAAACACCTGAAAGGGGCCTTTGGTGGTTTGATGTCTCTCGCTATATAATTCAAGTACGAACATCCCTCTGTGCATTTTTTACACGAAAGGATTCAGTACAACATAGATTTGTTTATACAATGCAAAATAACACTGGAAAGGTAGTTATACATGATCAAAGGGATACATAATGGATATACTGATAGCTTTGATGAGAGTCTGTCATAAGCTTACTTAACAGTTGGCTTAATATTAATGAGCGTGGATGAATTTGCGGCATAAAGAGAGGTTCAGCATAGCAATTTCACAGTCAGATCAGCATAAATCTGCACAAGATAACAGCGATAATATCAATCTTCATGAGATACTCTTTGGTTGATTCTCTAATTTTATCATTTTGTAAAAAACCTACAGCTACATTTGTTGTGTATCTATTACATCTAGTGTGAATCACACCACTTACAATAGCAGTATTTCCATAAGTATAACCTCCACACTGCAAGGATTGTCTAAACAATTCAAAGTGTACAAGCATCTTAATTTATGTGAAACATCACCTTATATTAAAAGTGAAATGTTAGAACACCTACCCATCTTTCTTCTGGTCCACCACTCCAGCCAGCAGCTTTGTGGCCTCGTCCGACAGCCGGATGTCTGTGTGGGCATGGAGGAAACGGCTCACAAAATCCTCCGGTGACATGAAATGCTCATCATTCTTCTTAACGCTGGCATACTGTAAAGCGAAAAGCAGATACAGACAGGAGGACAGATGCTGAGCTTTAGAATTTAATAAAAAAGAGAAACAAACATAAATCGACCGATGAGTGAAAAGCTTCTTTGATAAGAGGCAAACACAAAAGAGAAAACAAAAATATATGGGTTAAATCCCACCTTTTCAAAAATGGCTTTCAACTCAGTGGGGTCGGCCCTCCTAGGCAGAATTGCCTGCAAAACAATAAGTGAACAGTTAGTGAATACAACTTTCATCCACAATGGCCCACTATGTATCAATACCACACTTCTTCTGGTGCGCCTCGGTCGCATCCTTTGAGCAACACTGTAGAACAGTGGCTGCCAACCTTTTTGCCTCGTGGCCCTCAAAACAAAGTTTTGTCTGGTTCTGACCTCTTGTTACAGGTTGGAGTGGCGGCCAGTTAGGTCTTATCTTAATACTATTAGCAGATGTCAAATCACTCAGTAATTCAAAAGCAACACAAACATGGGAACATTCTAAACTCAAGGTTCACTTACTTCACTAGCTTTTTATGAAGCTTTTGTCTGTATCCCTTTGGAAAGATGTGAGCAAGTTTCAGTCAGTAAAGGGGGAAGGGTGTTTTATCACAAACTTAATCTTGTAAAGGAGAAATAAGTTCTGCTCTGCTCTCACTGACCAGCTCGCAACCCCTCAGGTGTATGCTGTGGCCCACACTGTAGAGGATGATGCTGATGTTGTGATATGTGTAATATTTAAAAAACTATTAAACAATGCAGCTGTTAAGGACTGTTCAATTATTCATATTAAAAGTTGGTGTGAGTGCCTGAGAGTGCACATTAAACAGGTATGTGAACATATTGGTTGCAAACAAGCAATGACAGTACAACCATGTTAAAACCTAAAGCCTGTTGAAACTTCTGGCACATGCAGGTAGTTTAACAGGATGCCACAACATGTAGCATGATGCTAACCAAGGTTACCGGTGAGTACAACCGACTTATTAGCAGATACAAACCGGTAAAGTGGAAGAAATGGGGCCTGGGAGGAGCAAAGTGGATAAAAATGAGCAACAGTATCATTGCTGCACTTTGCATCATTTTTGAAACGACGGCACTGTCACTTTGATTTAGGCATTGTTAGCTAAATGTACATGAACTAGCTAACCGGCTACAGTAAAGCCTCAATGTCATTGCCGTATGGCCAGTGTTAACCTCTAGCACATCCTCTTAATAGGCTAACCGGCGGAGAGAGAGCCCTCCGGGGCAGACCGCCTACCGGGCGGAGAGCTCAGGAGGAGACACTACCGGGACCTCACACATCACCGGCAAGGCGACAGCTCTGCAGAGAGAAGAGAAAGTGATGTGGAAAACTCATCAGCTGCTTACCTTTGCTGCCATGCTAAGCAAGCTCACCGTCAAATAGTCTCGTTCACTTCCTCCTGCGTGACGACGTTCCCATGGAGATCACGCGCCGGTGCAGTGAAAGGAGGATGAAAGAGGATCAGCTGTGCACGTGGTACGGGGCACGAGAGGTCAGCTGGTCAGTGGCTTGTGCATGCCAGATCCATTCAATGATCCATTAATGTGATTGTCTGTTTGTCTGTCTGTCTCTCTCTCTCTCTCTCTCTCTCTCTCTGTATATGTGTGTGTTATATTAAACTTTTGCTAAATTAAAATGCCATACAACTTATCCTATGGGCCCAGGGTGTTGCAGGACCCCTGAGCAAGACCCTCTGTTTTAGTGACTATTAAAAGCATTTAGCATTACCAAGTGTCATCTAGTGTTAATTTTTATGATATTTTCTTTTTTTTAGACTGTGTCTAGATCCAGCTGCCCATTGCATACTTTGACTACAGTAAGCTTACATTGAAACTAGTAAAGCAATTCAAATGGGCCGTTTCAGGAAATCAGCATCACAAGTTTCCTTTCATGGTTTCCTATAATATTTCCTATGCTACATATTCTGTATATATGTATAGAAATTTGTATCTGTGAAGAAGAGAGTGTCAGTATTGATGGATTTGGTGACAGCCTCTACTCATCCCCCACCATCATTTCAACCATCAACAACCTGTAAACCTGAAAAAAACAAAAACAAAAAGGATCATAAAAATAATAGGCCATATATGTGTTTGCTGCAATGTTCACTCTGAGCTTTAGTGTACATGGAACATATTTTTTGTGTGGGTTTATTCTTATGCACATAGAGTCTCTACTGTACTAGGAACACAGGTCTGTAGACATCGGTATAAAAGTCTTAGTTCCTTCCTCACGCCTCTTCTTTCCTCACAGTAAATGGTTCCTATACTTTATTTCCAGCTTTTCCAGCCCATCTGTGCTTTGTGCCGGGAGGGAAAAAGGTGCAGAGAGAATTTCATGACTACAAAAGCAAAGGTTAACATTACTCACAGCATAAAAACAATTTAAAAGGGAGCAAAAGGGCTCTAATGGCCCGACAGTCTTCAAAGAAAATGTATTTTGCGCTCAGAATAATTCATAGCTTTTTGCTGGTGGCTTTTCAGCTTCCCGGAGACCCAGCATGAACCACTGTATTTTTCCCAGCAGGCTCTCTGCTCCTCGCAAAATGGCCTTCGCCAGGGCATACCTCGCATCCCCTCCAAATATTGACAGCACTGAGTCCATCGCTTATTGGAAAAATGGCTGTAAGTAATGTTTTATCAGCAGATGCAATCTCCACACCTGTATTTTCTCCTGTCATATGACAATATTTGACAAGATTAATGATTTGATCCTATGACATTTTATTTCCCATCACTGTCAATCTGCCAGCAAACAACTCTTACTTGTGGCATTTAGTGTAGGAAGCATGTAGCAGCATTTGCTTTGCTCTTGTGTTATTCATGAACCGCAAAATTTACTTGAGGTGTATAAACTACAGTGTCTTGCAACTCTGACATGAAACTCTTGACTGTTTACATGGAAAATTCTTTAAAACTTACACTCTGAAATGATTTTGCTTGTCATGTCTAGAACAGCACTTTAGTCTCTATTTTTAGCAATCAAACCAACAATGATTCTGTCAGCCGCCACAGAGTAAGTGGGTAATAATGATAAACCTTGTGACCTTTCAACTTCCATGGCTTGAGGGGTCTCCTGCCCACGTCCCCAAGGGCCCACGTGTCCTGACAGCTTGAGCGATGAGTGGCGGACGGCTGTCTCAATCTGCCTCCTCCTATTTTTAACTCACACTAAACACAGAGCTTCCAAAATAGGCCCGAACTCTAAACAAATGATTAATAGGGCACTTAGGGCCTCCACACTGACCAGCGTGTCCCTATTAACAGCCAATAACGGAGGCCTCTGGGGTCAAAAGGTTTAAAGACTTTCTAATAAAAGTAACACAGACATGGGGATGTGTTTTGGAGGAGAAAAAGTTGTGTCTCAGTTTGAAATGCTGACAAGTTAATAATCCCTTCTCAAATGGCCCTACCGCAGTAAAATGGCCAGTTTGTTCTTACTTTTATTGCTATCATCTGTCAGTCACTCACATCTCTCTCTTTTTTTTTTTCTGCCGCTTCTTAAGTGGACTGAAAGAGCTACAACAGATTTACAGTAATGTTCTCGCTGGGGCTTTATTCTCATTCCCCACTCTTTCTTTTCTCTTTCAGTTTGAATGTGAATTCTTATTGTATTTTTAGGCAGGAAATGCCTAATGGATTCCCAAAGACGTATTCATGACATGGTAATGAGATTCAAATTTGTAAGACATTTTTGACCTGAAAAAGGAGGCCGCTTGTGGCAATGGCTTTGTCCTGTGTTCGACTGCTCGGGAACATCGTCACTCTCACTATTCCCGTTTTTTTTTTTTTTTTTTTTTTTTTTTTTAGAATTGTATGCTATGAACAAACAAAGCCAAAAAGACCTCACATGTAGAAATAACTAAGGAATATAATGATCTGTCACTTACTGTCAAAACAGGTTTTCCTAGGGTTGATGGAGAGCATCATGGGTCAGTGGAAAGTTGCACTGTATTATGTTATTGCACTGGATCATCTTAAAATGTGTTGTTTTTTTAGGCATCACATGTAATCCGTTCATATTCAAAGTTATACAGACAATAAACAAAAACTATAAAGTAAATAAATCAACATTACAGTTCATTCAGCTTGGAATATATAAAAACGTCCACCTTCCCTCCTCCGCCCAACCCACCGTCTCTCACCCCAAGATAGGCAAATATAAAATGTTTAAATGCATCACCAGACTTTTAAAAGCGTTAGTGAAGTAAAGATTCTACTGTCACAAGTGCTCCCTCCCACGGCCCCAGTATCTCCTGTTTGAGCCAATTCCCAGTCGGGAGCTGTTGACAATAAGATAAATAGGCAGAACATGAACATTTGTTAATACAGTATAAATGCTATGATTCAGATTTTTGTACAAACAGGGAAAATATGTTGAAAATTTGCCATATAATGTGCTGGACAAACAGAATTATGAACCCTTGTTATTGACTTTAATTTATTTAACTATGTGTGCACAAAGAGCAGAAATATTCTCTAAAAGTAAAAGTATTTAAAAGTGGAGATGAATGTTTTTTAGATTGGCAAAATCAAATTTTATGTGCCCAATGGGGTGACCCTGACATAACCTACATCCTAATTCTTCTATCACTTTTTTGTTTTGCACATTTTCAGCTGGTCTTCTTATTTAGACCTGTCATGTGCAAGAAGTTAAATGTCTTGCTGAAGGACACATCAGCAGGACACATGGCTGCTGATGGACACAGTGGCTACAAACCTGCAACCACTTGATTATAGCCACTTTATTTCCCCTCTAATTAACTATGTTTCATGTGAGAACCAAGATTGATGCCAAAGTCGTTCCAGTTGAGCTCAGTGTTTGAAAAACTCAGAGATGAAAACACCCATTGTGCAACGACAAACCATTGCAAACTTCACACTTGCCAAAGCAGGAATTTTATATAACTTAGGGGAGTCACCGAAAAACCACAGAGTAGACAGACTACCCAGATAGTGTGGGACGACTTAGACAAATCTGTTTTGAATAAAAGACAAGAAGGTGGCGAGAAGAGAAAGGATGGGCGAAAACAGCCTGGTGAAGCCATTCTTATGAAGTCAGCCTTGTAATCCATCTAATATGCTGTACTTACAAGGCAAAGAAGTGCTTCTTATGTCTATTTTGTACTTCTTTCTTACAGCTTTCTGGTGTACTTACTCTCGCATAAGAAAAGCAGTATTTGTGCTAATACATAAAAGCCATCAGTCCTTCCTTTATCATTCATATAGGGGAGCCTTCTGTCTCTATGCATAGTCTCTGCTGCCAGTCTAACAACAAAACAATGCCTCTTATAATCTACTTTCATTTCTCCAATCAGTTGGTTGTCAAACACTATGCTTAATCATCATACATAATATGCACTGCATTAAAGTGGCATTCTTGTAAACACCATATCTGTAATAGTGTGTGACAAGCTGCCTTTGTTTACACCATAATAACTGGGTGTTTGAATAACTTCTCAGTGACTTTAAGTAACTAGCCAGACTCACTCTGCTTCCATTCAGCTGTGCAGTTTGATAACTTGGACTGACGTTTGGCATGGAGCTGACTGTGGATTATACCAAACAGTGGGGCTGAATGGACGTCTCATTCATTTCACCTGTGGTCTTGAGACATGGGAGTGCATTTCCTGCACACGCGCATTTTCGGAAGCAGTGTACATCCGCTTGTCACATTATGCAAATGTAGACGTGGGCATCCATAAACATGTGAGACAGTTAATATCAGCCCCACCTACACACACTTATTTGAAGCACCAGCTTTGCTTCCTCTGCACACTCTCCCCCTCTTTTCCATCTGCCATGAAACTCTCCTAAACCTCCAGGCCGCCTGTCTTCACTGTAGCTTCTGGATGAATCTGTTTAGTATCTTTCAGTTCTGATGAAACGCTACACTAACCATGCTTAAGGGCATCTGGGATAGGCGGTGGGCCTGGTGAAGCAGGAGGGAGGGAGGATGGGAACTTTGAGACGGTCCAGACAGGCTAGTGGGCAGGCTTGAGCTCCTCTCTCCCACAACAACAAGGACCCACACTGAAGCATGCTCGGACCCTGCAACCAGAGAGGGCACAGGGGTCCTCCAGCCTGCCTGGGTTGGGATAAATGAACCCAGATGCTTCCCGCAAATGCAGAGCGACCAGGCTGAGGGAATGAGGGCGGGGGGGTAGGTGGTAGAAACGGAAAAAGAGGAGGCTTACCTCTTTTTTTTCTCTCTCTCTGGTTGAGGCAGTTGTCTGTGAGATTCCTGCGCTTTCTCATAACCACTGATCACAGAGGCCTCCGTGCAAGGAGCATTGTGGGAAATGATCAGGGGGGCGTTCGTGTTTGAAGGAGAATGAGAGCAGCAGCAAATCTTTAAGTCCTTTCCTGTTCCTCTTCCTGTCAAGCTGCCACCTGGACTGAGAGAGAAGGAGGGAGCGAGAGAATGATGGTCGCATTTGTCTAAATGACTTAATTGAAGTTCAACTTGGTACAGGAAGTTTTAGACTGTAACATGAACAGTGTGGTTCAATTTTTTGAGTGACTTATTTTATAGGTGAGCTAGGTTAGCTATTCATCCCAGCAGTGCACTTGATTGAAGATGCAGAGCTGCCACTCTCTTGATGGTTCCCCTCTATAGAATAAATACCTGTGTCAGTCGCCTTTTAAAGGAGTAGTTCAACATTTTGGGAAGTACGCTTTTTCGCTGCCCTGAGTTAGACGAGAAGATTAATACCATTCTCACATCTGTCCTGAAAATGTGATGCTACAGCCAACAGCCAGTTGTAAACAAGTCACCAAAAAAAATTACAGCTTTCAGCCGAGAAATAGTCCCGCCCATAACCCATCTAAAACCACAATGTGTGGTTTTTACACTCCAGTTTTGCACTGAAGACAATATAAAAAATTAATTTATGAGGAGGTTCTGGTAGGTGGTTTTGTTAGCTTTGGACAGCCAGGCTAGCTGATCCCCTTGTTTCCAGTCTTTGTGCTAAGCTAAGCTAACAAGCAGCTTGCATCAGCTTCAAATTTTTTAGCTAACAACTAACTCTCTGCAGGAAAGGAAAATTTCCCAAAATATCAAACTATTTGGTTAAGACACCTATGCTTGTCCGGTGCAGCTCACCAGTTGATTCTCCTCTTAAGAACACTGCATTGTGCATAACATATAACTACTTCATATACAGTATAACAATAAGGATTTGATGTGATGATGATGCAATAAAAAAAGATTGGCTGCATGAAAACATTGGAATTCTGATGCGTTTATTCCCCTTTTTTGCAGTAGCGCTTCAAAGCGTCTTTTCCATTGCAGACTGCGGTGAAATGTTTCTCACCAGGGACCTCGGGAGTAACCTGTGTCACTACCAATCTGCCAGGCTCTCGTGATGCCATCCAGATGCCCCATCCTGAAACACACACCGGCCTCTTTGTTTGCTCCACTTGAAGTTTAGGAGCCCCTTTTTTCACCACACTGGACATGCACTAACACATATACAGATGCACACGCAATTACACCAATTCACGAGCACGGATACACACTTCCAAACCGACACAAATTTTCAGATACTCCGTGTGCTTACCCACACGTGCACGCACACCCACACTCATAAACCACCCCCTGTCTGAGGTAGATGCAGCAATGAGGAATAAACGACAAATTTCCTATTTCATTTTACCAAGTCTCGCCTGTTTTAGCTCACTCCTAACCTGCCTTGCCACATCGGAAGACCAAGAGTTAAACTAGAGAGGACTAAATTTCCTGAAATGAAATGACTGTCAAATCAACTTTGCGCCATCATCTCAGAAGAGCGCAAGAAAAATAACCCAGTCCTTCCATTCTGTTTTTGCCAACTGAACAGCAAATAGACTTTGAATTATCAAAGGCAACCAAGGTAAAAGCATCGCTCTCACATGAATTATGAAACAAAGTTGAGTTGTTTTAGTCTGTCTTTGATCTCAGAGATTTCTAGTGAGCCAGCAATATGTAGCTCCTGTAGATGTCAACATGACCATTAGGAAGTGCTGACATCTATCTGATTAGGATGACAAAACAGCAAGCACCTGTGTGTGTGTGTGTGTGTGTGTGTGTGTGTGTGTGTGTGTGTGTGTGTGTGTGTGTGTGTGTGTGTGTGTGTGTGTGTGTGTGTGTGTGTGTTTGTGTGTGTCCCAAATATCATTCACATCTGCTGTACTAAGTGAAAGTTTTTTTTTTTTACATTTTACATGTGTGCATTCTTGAACATTTGAGTGTATCTGAGTCTGTCCATTTTTGTTCTGTGTGAGGATGTGAGAGTGCATGCCTGTGTGGTGTGCTGGCTGGCTGTCCTGCCTTGAGGGGAGATAAATGGCTGAGTGTTGTTGTTGTCCAGAGAGCAGACACTCAGACAGCCGCTCACACATGATTAATTGTTTCCTTGTTGGGACTGGGACCAGTTGACTGTGTCTGGGCCAAGGCCTCCCACCCAGCCTTTCCAGGCTTGTGTGTGTGTGAGCAAGAAAGAGTGATGAAAGGCAAAGACAGTAAAAGAGAGAGGGAAAGAATGTTATGTCCTATTTTATGAGTTTGTCTGTCATTGTACTCTCTTTTTAAACATATGCTATTGTTTTGAACCCCAGCCACACAGTGAAGTGGTGAGGTTTTTGGTTGAATGTGGTGAAAATGATCGATGCGAATTGAGGGGATGAATTTGTCCTGCAACCTTTTCATGTTCACTTGAATTGGATTGTGCAATGCTAAAGGTTTTTAATGGACTTTTTCCTGCAATTGTTTCCCTCCCTCGTGTAGTTATGATGCAGATACTGTGGTGTGTAATTAAGCATGCTCTAATTACTTGATCCAAGTGAAAGAAGCTCTAGCTATTGCCTTGAATCATGGCTGCACATTGATTTCTCATAGGTCAACACTGCTCAGGTTGATCTACAGTGATGCTGGGTTTCATGGGAGTGCATGAGTGAGCCTGATGATTGATTAATTACAATTATCAGAGGCCTGATAATTCACCAGAGATGATAATAACATCAAGTGTGCTTTATTGCTCTGGCGGAAAAAAGCCTCTCCGGTGTCTAAATTGTCCCCCCTGTTAATTTCTCTTCCTTCACTGTCCAATGCTTTTAAGTGCAGCAGGACAGGTGGATGGCTGATCCACTGTGTTCAAATATTGGAGGTTTGGGAGGGGATGAGGGCTAAAAATCAGGAGTAAAAATAGAAAACAAACTCCCTAATTGCCAGGTATCATGGGCATACGGGAAGGAAACGCCGCAGGGGGTGTTGTTGCCAGACGTCACAGTTAAAAACACGCTGCCATCCTCGCAGGGCCATTTGGCTCGGTTGCACATTGTGGTTTAATGATGGCATGAGGATGACTCACATGCAACACTGATTCACTTTACATTAGACCCTTAATCACAGCAGCTATTATCTCCCCTTTGTGTTGGTAAAAGTACTGGACTCCAGCAAGACTTGTGTTAAATCAATGCAAAACATTTACTCAGTGAGAGTTTCTACTTCAGTCATGTGTGCTGTTTCACAGTGTAGGCCACTATCAGCCAGGTTTGTGATTGAATTTGGTGGTTCGTTGATGAATAAAGCAGTACTGGTTTTGCTGGAGTATGTGTCATATTTCACAAATGCTGATCACCTAACTCCTACCTTTTCTTCCCTGAAAAACCAAAGAGCTGTAAATACATGGGTAATCACCCATGCTGTGTAACAACTTTTAAAACCTTAATTTTAATACCTATGATTGCCACACACCTTACAAACCATTTTTGATACTAGACTCTAAGTTTGAGCAATCAGAAAACACATCTACAAAAATAGCATCTCAGTTTGATCATTTAAACTAATAAATAGTTTAATAAATGAATATGTAATACATTTAATATATCATTTAAATGTAGCTTAACCACCTCAATTCATGTGAATTTCAAAGGAGTCAGAGGCTGCAAATTTACTCTAATTACCTAGTTTACTACTAGTTTTCCTCGTGTTTTTGTTTTTCCCATATTGGTTAGATTTTGTTTGTTTGTTTGTTTATGTGAAGTAAAAATAAAAACTCCTGTACTGTAATGTTGGAGCATCAAATTTTTCAATTACAGAAAATACAAAAATGTGGGTAAAATATTTTTTCCTAAGGCTATCTCACCTGCTAGCTGTAACTTTGTAGCTAGCAAGAATGCAGTCACTGCTACTCTGCTAAGCTAGGCTAGTTATCTTTTGGCAGTATTGGTTCATCTGGTGTTACTTTTGTTGTACATTCTGTTTTTTTCCCAAAAAAAAAAATCATAATTATAATAATTAAGTAAATAAGTAAAATTCTGGTCTTGGCTTTGTAGGGTACTATATACATTCTCTGTGCTCCATTTCTCACATTTGTGAAATTATACATTTATCTGTCAAAGACCTGCAACTTGGATCATATCATAAACTTCACGGCTGAAACAGGGCACTCATAATCCCTCCTGACATCAAACCAGAGTCTTGTGTTTTCATAGTGACTCAAGCACCAGGGATAGCAGTAAACTGAAACATACCCATCTGTTTCTTTCTGTGTGCCAACATGTCAGATCAGGTTAAAATCTGGACAGGTTTAAGTGACAGTGAGGCCGCTGCGTGATCCCATACTGTGTGAACTATCCAGTGTCATGTTCACATGCTTGGATGAGTTTATCCTCATTTTCAGCTGAGCTGTGATGACTCTCATAAAAACACAGAGGGCTTGCAGAGGAAAGCATGAAATATAATCCAGATATTGTATCTGTTAGTTATATGTGTAACTAGGTGGAGTAAAATATTTCCATTTTAGCTATTTATGTTCCCCTCAACCACATGTATGAAATTTTGGGTCAAAGTATGGAGCTTGATGGTTACCTCATAGTGTGGATACATCTTTACTTTTCTAAAGATCAAAGTAATAATGTGTCAACTTATGCATTTTTTGGATTAAAAGGGAATTATATTTTTGTGGCTTGAGATATGAATGATGTGTGCTGAATCTGCAGTGACACAGCATGTTTTAACACAGAGCAAATGTCTGTCTGAATGCAGCCTAAATCATACAACTATAGAAAGGTAGTTAAAGGAATAGCTTTTGTTCTTGGGAATAACGCTTATTTTCTGTATAAGTTTGCTAAGTTTAGCACGAATATTGGAACCTAAGGAGGAGCTCTGCCAAAACTGCCAATTAACATATTTAATTCATGCAAAAACTGGTGTGAGGAAAAAAAAACCCTACAATGCATCATTATGTTATGTGCCAGCCTAGAGTCTCCACTGGTTGTCCTTTGTCCTGTCTTTATGCTAAGCTAAGCTAACCATCAGCTGGCGCTAGCTTCAGACAGATATGCTAGCGATATTAATATTCTAATCCAACTCTCCTTGTGAAAATATTGAACTTTTCCTTTAATGACGTAAGACTTATTGTCATTGTGGTCCTTGATGTAAAGATAGCAACGACTGGGTGACAGTATTGAATGTTTTATCTTCTGACTCAAACCAACATTATAATCCTATCGAATAGCCTGTTTGCTATATTTTCATGCAGCTTTCCTAAGAGAACATCTATGAGCATGGAAAACACACAAACTATCTATGCATTATTACAGTCCTTCCATAAAAATGGCCCCTTTGTGCGATCATAACACATATTGTACACAACTGCATGTGTACAGTATATTCCCACATTTGTGTCTTTGTTATATACATATATAGAGGTTTGAACCTTTATTTTACGTTGCACAAGACATTGTTGGTATAATTTTTGATGGGTTTCCTCTGATCCCATAGAGAGGAGGGAAACCATTCAAGACAACACAGGATCATTTTGATGAGAATGAATGGAGTTGAAAAAGTACCCTGTGGTCAATCCATACTGGTTAATTGAGGCAGTTAGGGTAGAAGAGACATAAAAGCCCCAGTCCTCCTTGACACTGATGGCTGTCCTATAAGGGACCCTCAGTAGGGCCCTCAGGTCTTTTGATAGGGCACTCGCCAGCGTCCTTTGGGGCTGTTTCACCTCCCACAATAAACAGGCAGCCCTTTGTCAGTGGGAGTAGGGGGGTCTGGAGGGTTGCTCCTCGTTATTATTTTCTAAAGTAATTATACCTTATTATCTGTGTTTACTTTAGCGGGGGTGCGAGCGTGCAGGTGTGGGCCATTCGACAGTGGCTTGGCAGTCTCACTGGTGAACGCACCCCTGAGTGTCTTTTTTTTTTTTTTTTTTAACTCTCTCCCCTCCATCTTTACTTGGAGGTTTTTGGGGGTTGTAGTAGTAGTATTGTAGCCCCACCGCTAATTTCAGCCCAACAAAAGAAACGTGCAATTAGGGCTATTATAGTAGCAGCTGCATGCTTCCTAGCTGTGCAGCGGCAGCTTCGTCCTCACCCGGGCTTGGCGGTGAAGGGATTGGAGAGTGGAGAAGCAGAGAGAGTAGGGCCTGCACCAGTGGGGAGAAATATGGTCACAGTAGCCTCCAGTGTCTGGAGAAAAGAGAGGAAAATATAGCCTGGGAGGCTGGTGTGTTTCTTCAGTGTAGACACAGCAGGGACTCTCGCCCACAGGCTCGTGGGCCTTGAGAACAATGGATCTGCCATCTCCCAACATGAAGTATTATGAAATAGTGCTTTCCACAGTTCCATTGACTGCTCTGCTGCATGAAGTCATGTGGTCTCACAACTGCGTGGGCCAAGAGAAAACGATTTGCAAATAAGAAAATGCTTTTCCAGGAATCTGTGCTTTCAGAAAGACAACAATCAGTTTACAGAATTTGCTACACTCGGTAGTTCCCAATTAGACTGATCCAGAAAATAATCAGGTGCTTTGGATTTCTTGATGAAGCCCAAACTGTCCATCTCTTACAAAAGGAAACTGGGCCGTTCTTTTAAAAGGTAATCCACTGTTTAAAAGATTTTAAATGCAGCCTTCGAATGATGTCAAAACTAATCTACTAATTTAGCAGATTTTTATTCAGTTCTCCCTAAGTCAGTCAATACATGTCAGGATGAATCATGTGGGTCATAACAGAACAACAAAAATGCTCACACAAATTAAAGTCATGATGAAATTGGTTCGAAGAAGAACTTGTACACAGACACTGAAAAGCCCGCAAATCTGTGTGAGGTTGAATATTGAGGGCCTATCAAGGCCCTCGCAGCGTCAAACACAAGGGACCAATCTTACGCTCTCAGCACAAACAAAATGGTCACAGGTCCTCCTCTGTTGCTCTCACTTAACGATTCTCTCACTTCACTGACTTCCCAACCCTTAGAATAATCATCTGGCCCAGGGCCCTTAGTTTCAAGGGCATAAACAGATCTGAGTAGCCCATATGTATGAGTCACAGCTCTACGAGTTCACTTGGTGAACATGTGACCTTGCTTTATTTCTACAGTACATGCCAATAAAATGTTTATTTTCTTTATTGGCATATATATCAGTGGGAGCTGGGGCCTTGTCTTTCAAACACAATATGGGATGAGCACTCAGGAGAGCTGTTGGGCTGTGATATGGAGCTGATTGGGATAATAACTAGTAGTAAACAGGGATCGTGTATTTTCCCAGAAGAGAACGACAGACTTGTCAGCATGCTTTCAGTTGCCAACATTTAAACGCTTGACCTGAGCAAACAGATTTCCACTTCTACCTTTTCCAGCTTTTAATGCCAAAATCTGAGTGTAACGCTTTGAAGTGCAGAACAACTGTTTCCAAATATAAACTGGATGCAGAACGGCAAATAATGCTGGTAAATCAGCACCACAAGGGAAAAGTTCAAAAGCTAGAAAGAATGGCCACCCCAGGCAAAAGGTAGTTGTGGAAAAATATTCTAAACTTAATGATCAGCCTCATAGTGCACTCAAATTTTATTACTTTATTTCTTAATTTTTTTTTTACAGGTTATATCTGTAGCAGATCGAAGCAGGAAGTAATATGAAAGGACAAAGAAACAGTACTTGGCTTAGCTTGTAATATCAAAAGAGAACTGTTTGAAAATATTTTTCACTGCAAAAAGTTATTATTGTCCAATAATTTGAGCCATTGAAGTCTAATATTCTTAAAGCAAGTGCAAAAAGCATGTCAGTAATTCTTGATTTCTTTTGAAGAACAAGTTAAAAATCTTGTGAAAAATCATGTGTTTTGTATATAGAACTACATAAATTGGATATAGTCCACTAAAAGATTTTCATCTCAAATGTGTAAAAGTTGCACAAAATGGAAATACTCAAATACAAAAATTGCACAAAAATACTGTACTTGAGTAAATGTATTCAGGTAACTTTTCGACTTCCACACACGAAAGATAGATGTTGTTTTCGGGCTGAAAACTGCTCTTGTAGCCTTGGTCTTACTAGCATCCATTTCACCTCATTAGGACCCTGGGACTGAGAGTCGACAAAACACTGAGAGAAATCATTTTGCCGGGGGAGTGTGGCTGGGATAAATTGGCCTCTGGTTCAGTACCAGAGTCCCCGCTGTGCCAAGCGGAAGAGAAGGGCCTGGCTGGCAGTAGGGGCAGGTCCAGGCAAGGCAGGCTGGGAGACCCCATGCTGAGACCCCCTCCCTGCCTCTGACAAACACGGCAGTGGATAATCTCTCCTTCAGGGACTTGGCCCAGCGCTGTGGGGCTGAGAGGGAAGGGGGGATGTTATACAGCACAGTGCAGAGGAACTGCCTCTGTATGTGTGTAGCATGCATCACAAACACTCACACACACTTGTTTGCATTGTGTGTGCGTGAAGCGCGCATAGCTTATGTACATTTTCTTTCTCTCTCACATCTGACAGTTTCAATAAAATACATACATACATAAAAGTATTGTTGCTACAGAATGATCATGAATATCTCAGATAAATTCTGTTAGCACTTGGAATAGAGTAATATGCAAAATTCACATACTCTCAAGTAAACGTACAATGTGTCAGAGGGAAATAAGCTGTCAGTTACAGGAAGGCCATGTTGACTTGGAAGATATGCTTCTGTGGAGATCAACAGCTCTTTACACAGACTTTAAATTGTAGATATTTTAGCTAAACCCTGAATCTTCTTCCATAAAAAAACGAATAACTTCCATGTTTTGGGTTTAGTTTATGTATCAAAGAATAAGAGCAGTCTAAGGAGTAGGTGAAACAGAAGGACAATGGCTGGATCTCTGGTAATGACCATTAAAGCATCAGTTAAATTTAGCCAGTGGTTCTGCTGCATGAATTGGAGGTATGAAGGCAATTATTGTATATTAATTCAACATCACAGCTCAATGAATTTCAGCAATGTCCCTATGATTACTAAAGAAGAAATGCAAGCCTGTTTCTCCAGGTGAGATGACTAGAGCCACTCTGTAGATCAGTCTCAGTATTATCACGGTGGATTACACACAAAACACTAATGTAGTTCATAAACAACAGGAAATTTATTATCTGTAAATGTCATTGTCTACATTTGCAGTATAGTTAGTCAGTAAAAACACTCAAAGGAACTATTTTCTCCAAACACTTTACTTTTATCAATATTTCTTACAAAAAAAGAAACAAATGAACATCCTCAAATCTCTTTCGGTGGTGTGTGGTCAACCAGTCATGTTCAAATATTAATGTCCATATCCAATGTCATCGCATACTGAAAGGCCTTGACAGCCGCTACGACGTCTCCATTTTGTAACCATGTTTTTCCAGCTCTGCTCTATAGGGAGGAAAAGGAAAATAGAAAGATCAAGTCAGTAGACATGATTACAGGTGGGTGGTTGAGGCATAAGTACCCTCTATTGATTGTGAGAACCATTAAGAGACGGGAGTGAAAAAATATATAACTATTGCATGATGCATGTAGCTATGGATTTGATAATATATATATATATATATATATAGCAGCTGTGCCCTTTAACAATAATGATATCTTTAAGAAACAACTTAATAGCATAGCTGTCATAATTGACCTAAATAAAACAATAGCATATTACTGTCTAAAGTGTACTCAAATAAAAACAGACCAGCCACTTATCTATCAAGTTATTGATTATTCAATAAGTGTGAGAGTAAACCTTTGAAGCAGAAAAGATCCTGTGATGATAAAATTGATGTATAATGCACAATTCTATTGACGCTGCTAAATTTAAGATTATGTCACCCTTTGACACTGGTCACTGTATTTGTCTAACATCTGGCTACTTTTGTTTTTTCAAGGTGTTAATAGCAAAATGTTACAAACAAACAAAACAAAAGAAAAGAAAAATAATGCAAAAAAACAAAGAAAACCAAATGGAACATTGGATACTATAACTTCCACATTTAAAGATGCTGTATAGAGTCCATGTTCTACGGTTGGAGTTGTATATTAGAGAACACTTTCCTACATCTTTAAATAGACATGCTATGCTATGCACTGGTAATTCAATTCTCAGTTGCATTTGGAGTATATTTCAAGATCTTATAAAATATGAGTCATAATTGTAGCTGTTGACACACTGACTACTGCTGAAAATATTAGAAAAAAAGAAATGGATTACCAAATGATAACATTATGTTTATATTCTATCAATACAACTCCTATGACAGTAAAAAAAAAAAAAAAATCCAAATTACTTCTAGACAATAGTTTGCTTACAGGCCTGAGCACAACAGATCAGTGAGGTGATCTCTTAGTGTAGTTCTTTGGAAAATACCTCTCCAAACCGAAGGAAAAGTGATTTAACATTACCTGAAACTATATACTGGGACTGTATTATTCCTCCAATGCTTGCTTTTTTATTCACACACCCGTTTGTTAATAAGACTTATTTTAAGAAAAACTAAAGTGTGACAAATCCAACTATGTCCCCTCAGTACTGAGACAGGACACAGAAAATATTGTATAAACAAATTAATCAAGAGTAGCTAATGGCACTGTAAAATATTGAAAAAAAGACATGATGTATAGTTATTCCTAAACAGTAGTACAACCAGTTGAAAGGAAAGAGTCTCAATGTCTCTGTAATTACATCCACATAACCACTTTGAGCAGTGAGTCTCATTTTGTGTATTTTATGTACAGCTATTTGGCCAGTGTGAATGGCATAAGAAAGTCATCTCACAACCAAGATTGACATAAATAATTAAGGTAATTAGAGTATTTATTGTTATAATCCAAACCAGCTACGTGCTGAATACACTAACAGGGTACAGGGGGTGGGGTGTAGCTACAAATTGCTGATTCAGGTATTTTCTATTTACCTCAGCTGATTTGAGAAGTCATCTTCTACGTTGTCATCATCCCAGTTGTCTTCCCAAACATGAGCATCTTCATCTTCATCCAGCCCCGTCCAATCTGGGGATTATACAATGGAATCAAATAATCAGCAACATTAAAGTACAAAGCAAAGAAATTATTTTTATAATCTTAGACTGAAGCAGACAATTAAGTCAGTTGAATCTCAAACTCAAGGTGTGGAAGTCTTCTCAAACTGTTTACCTGAGTGGATAACACTTTAGCTTGTTGGCTTGAAGCTACATTACCGGTAGGCTAGATAGCTAGCAAACGTTAGTAAAAGAACCAAACTACATACGCTGTAAAATATGCTTAGAAGTAGCTGTGAAATATATAAAACACAATTGCTAACACATTAAATGACAATGAGCTCGATGAGTTAACTAATTTAGCCAGCTAAATCAGATAGCTGTGGCGTGTCACTAGCAACTTTGCTAGCTAATGCTAACGCTAACATGGCCTTGCTAGCTGAGTCACTGCTGCAGGGCCCTGGTACCGAAACATCCAACAGTTATTGACGTTCGCTAAGAAGAAAACAAGGGCAATATGACTTTAATTAATACGTGTATTACTTACCCTCGGCTGGGAATTCTTCAAACTCATCATCCTCCTCCAGTAAACCAAGGTCCACGGTCTGCTTCTTGTCTGACATGTTTGCTGTCCTGTCGCTGTGTTGCTGTTTGTGAATGAACGGCTCTCATACGCAGGAATAGCGCGGACGTCGAAGCGGTTCAAGCGGGTAGAGACTGCGTTCACTGCGCAGGACAGCGCAGTAATCACCACGCTTCACAGCAAGTGGAGGTAAGGCAATTTTGTCTATGTGGCACTTTTCATTACAATTCAGCTTAGTGTGGTCTACATTAAAATGCATGTGCACTTAGATAGAGTAAAGTACAAATGTGCAAATAGAGTAAAGAACCCACATTCACCGCCCAGACAATACTGACACAGACACTATCAGACAGGCACATGCAGCAATCATCAAGCTGGATAAAATATTAAAGTTTTTAAACAGGGCATTGCAGTTGTCGAACTTGGTTGGTATGAATATATGATTATTCAAATGAGCTTGGGACATATACCTCTAATTTTCCATAGCCTATCTTTTACAAGTTATAAAAGCTTCCTTATTTAAAGTTCTGAGTCCAAAATAACTAATGTTCCTGACTTGCTCCCTGTAAGTCCTACAACATAACAATGTTAGGTATTACTATTCTTATGTTTCATAGACAAAGTGACTCAATTGTAAATAAAATTCTTTGGCATTTAGGACTAAGTATCAGTCAGTCTTATCTTTAGTTAAAATAATTCTGGACATCCAGAAGCCTTAGTGATGTCTGTTTGATGTGCACTTTAAAATTAACTATAATAAATGGACTAAATATCCCCTGAAGTCCCTTGCCTTGTGAAAAGTTTGTGTATTTCTATGACTGTTGTTGTACCTCTTTGTTGTAGATGAAGACATTTAAAAAAAAAAGTATGCTGGCCAGACCCTTCATCAGTATAGTGCCTCATAGATATAGCTAAGGCTAATGTGAAGCATCTGTTTGTTTCCCTGTTTTCAGCATGGATGGTTTTCAATAACAGTGGTTTGACATTGAAAAGGTGGAGCAATGCTTAGAAAATACTTGCAAATATTTTGGAAAACAGAACACTCTTTTTCTCTGAATTTTTACCTCTATGTTTCTCTCTCTCTCCCAGACACACCACAAAAGCCTTGTGCAGCCCTCTCTTTCCTCAAAACATATGCACTCAAGTCAGTCACATTTCGGCAAAGATTTTTCATATAGGAACAAATGCACATTGTAACCCATGTGGCCTGCTCCAATAATGAAGCGTTAGCCACAGCTTAGGATGTATTTTAGATAAATGAGAGCGCACATTTACCACAAAACCACTCGTACCACAATGAAAATTGCTCTGCAGCTGTCATATGTTGACAGATGGAGCAAACCTCAACTTAGGCTGTGCGTACTTATTCTATTTTCAAATTATTTTGTAATCATCCTAAGCCTTTACACATGACAATGCCACAACATTTGCAGGGAAGGGGAACTAGACAGGGAGAGAGGCTGCAGGAAGTAAATGCCACTGTGTTTAAATGGCCTCATTCCAGTTAGAAAGACATGGGATTTAACTAAAGGAGAAGATCCTGCGCACACATTGGAAAAAAAATCCACTAATTAAAAAGACTGAAAATACTGTTTTCATTAGAAGTAATGGATGAAGGCAGAGGTGACATTCTGGATATTTTTGTATCACCCCACAATTGACAGAGTACCTATCATATAATTGCTTTTAGTAATAAATTGCTCTCAGAGCCAGACTTATAAACATTTTTGGTGTGTACCACCATTATCTTTTATTGTCTCCTCTATAAATACTGAATATCTATATATATATAGTTTTAGATATATTTATCTATCTGTTTATATAATACTACTGTATTTGCTACCAGTGAAAAGTTATATAACACCACCATTTTCCAGTTTTTATTGATATTTCAGCAGTTCAAATCCAGTGAATAACCTTAAATGGTACAAACATAAGCAGTAAACTGCCCAAGGTCAAAAAAAGAAAAAAAAATTTAGGTAATTAAAAACTGAAAAAAAGCCAATTGGTTAATTTACACCTTTCCTGCAGCAATGGAAGTAAATGAAGCTTTGAATGTAAATCCAAACAATTCAGGTGCCCCAGCTTTTGTTGAAGACTTACAAACTATCTGTCAGTCAAAAGGGATCATTAGGACCATACTTTACTGCAGGAAGCAGTACTGTATATTGCTAAAAGGATGGTGAGAAAAAGACAAGTACCAAGAGAAGGCAAACTTTTTGGTCAGGGGTTCATCCTACAGTAAGATAATGGGCCAAAACATTAGAAGAACAGAACTCCACAATGGCTTCACCTGATGAAAGACCAGCACAGTCTCCAGACTTCAGCCCCATGGAGCTGGGTTGGGATGAACTGGAGAAGGTGAAAGCAAAGCAAACTATAAGTGCAGCACATTTGTGGGAACTTCTGCAACAGTGTTGGGATGAACTTTCTGAACAATATTTGATTTAAATTGTAATTAGAATGCCATAAGTGCGTTTAGAAAAAAAAAATAATTTAACAAGATTTCATAATTCCTTATTATTAAAATCTCCAATTATTTATTTGTTCTATGCTTTAATTTCAGAAACAGTGAGACACTGAATTATGTAAATTTAAATAACAGCTGGAAAAATGGAGGTGTTTTAAAACATTTGACTGGTAGTGTATATATGATGTAACTTCAATGGAATGACTTTAAGATTTATCATACTGGAAAGAGTTTATAATCAGAAAAGGTTGTATCAATCGTTAGCTATGATATCGTTAGCATTTATGGACATCTCTACCAATTGGTTGAGCATGTTATTAAAAAAATGTAAAAAATCTGATTGACTTTTCTTGAGACATGCATTTACAGCACTCTGTAAAGGAAACCACATGGAAAGGTATGGATTCCTTGGTCTAATACACTTCAACAGGGTGCTAGTGACGATCAGTCAGGTTAAGTGACAACCAATTTTTCAACAAGATGTCACAACTTAAAATATGCTCTAAAAAATGGTAGAGAAGACCATTAAAGGGTTAAAGATACTATAACATTGAAGTGTTGGGCGTCATCAAAGTTAATTAGGCTATAAGCTATAATGGCAGGAGGAGAGGCAATTTCATTCACGTCTTCACTTATGGAGAGATTGGTTTATGAATGATGGTCTGTCGCCGCATCACTCAGTCTCAGGTGTAGGTGAAGCCCTGGGAAGTCGCTGCAATGTCCACCCAGCATACCTGAGGCTGCAGTTACACTGAGTCTGGCGCCTGGAGTCTCCCTGCTCAGGGAAAGTAGGAGGAGGTGGCGGGGGCTAGGGGTGGGGTGGGGGGGTGGGTGGGCTCATAGACGGGAGATACAACATGGCTCACGCAGACAGACTCCACTACAACTTGTGTCTGAGAAGCCGCATCACATTTCTGTCCTTTCACAAAGCCCTCTGGGAAAAGGACAGGCTGGCAGCCGCTGTAAGTGCACCAAAAGAGACAGACAGTGGACACAGAGGACGACTCCAACCGAAGCCTGCCCAGCCAGTCTGACAGTCTGCCACCCCCCCTCCCCTTCCACAACCGCATGGCTCTTTAAAACAGGCCCGGGTCATGATATGGCCTTCAGGCGGTGCGCTGCGAGAGGTAAATGGATGGAAATGGGTGGAGATTTGAGAGAGAAGAGAGAAGTGTGTGTGTGTGTGTGTGTGTGTGTGTCACCAAACAATCCAGATCACCTCCCAAAGATAAGAGACAAGACCTCTTCTCCCACATGTCAGAGAAAGTGACAGTGCATAGGAAGACAGTTGGCTGTCTGCTGTGTTGTCTAGCTGTATACTTGCCATAGGTTACCTGCGGACACTTTGTCAACCCCCACCCCCCTGCAATTATACTTTTCATTATCATTTTTCCTGCTTTAAAATTGAGCCTTCCTATGATGCCACTCAAAACTGAGCATGTGTATACCTTAGAAAGTTTGGTTTGAGTTTAATTTTCTTCTCAGAGCTGTGAGGTATTAAGGCTGCAAGGTAACGAGATACATGAGCTTAAAGAAAATGCCATAAGACATACAAGAGAGTGATCATCATGGATTAAGGGGACTTAACCATCCAATTAATGAGTCAAATCCAAGAAAAAACATGTAAGCTTTGCTCCTAGGAAATCTGCAGACAGAGTGATATGCTTCCAGGATATGTCTGTCAAGATGCTGTATTAAATTTAATCCCAGCCATTCAGTAAGTCTACTCCATTGTGTGTTGTGTGGAAACCCCGTCTCTCTTTTCATATGAATCCTTACACCAGTATAGAGAACAGTGAATATTGATCATTTCTTGCGAAAACTTTAAATCCTGTAGGCATGAAGTAAATTTCAAAATGAAAAAAAGAAAGATTCCTTCTCTGTTTGTTTTGCTTTACAGATCCATTTTTCTTTGGGGTCTCATAGATGTCTGTCATGACGAATTTAAGTTTCATATTTTCCTCCCTGTCCGTCTTGAAAAGCTCTGTCATCTTGGGCTTGAGGTACAGTTTGCCAAGAGGCTAATGGCCCTTTATGACAGTACAATCTGATGCC
This sequence comes from Seriola dumerili, assembly GCF_002260705.1. Taxonomy (NCBI): domain Eukaryota; kingdom Metazoa; phylum Chordata; class Actinopteri; order Carangiformes; family Carangidae; genus Seriola; species Seriola dumerili. Next base: position 3,306,506 of record NW_019174365.1, on the reverse strand, counting down.
TGTCCCGGCTAGCCTCCAGGTAATCCTGTCCACCTCGGCGGCTTAGCCCTGCTCAGGCTTAAGTTGCATATTTTGTTTTTATCAGGACACTGCTGATAAATGCTATCAGCGAGGGAGAAATGAAATATGGGGGGTCTAGCTCCATTTTGCCTGAGCCCCTAGTTGAAATCTAGAGTTGAGGAACAATGACACCTCTATTGGCGGATCTAGACTGTCTATAGACCTGGAATAAACTGAATATTATTTACAATATTTGTAATATTTCTTTGCCTAGACAGTTGAATTTTCTAACCAACTATGATTGTGGTACAAATTCCACTTACAGGCCACGTAAACTGCATTCGATTTTTAATTTCTTTGCATAAATGCATGATAATCCCACCGCTCAAAACACTTTCAATCACAATTACAGCAGGTGTACTTTTAGACCCCCAAAATATCATTTAATAAAATCATAAAATTACATGCTAATTTATTTCCAGTAAAGTGTGCTAATAGTGCACTACCTCTGTGTCCATGGTCCAATGCCATGGACCTATACTGTACGTGAAAAGCACTCACACACTCTTACCATAGGTGATAACCCCCTCTGTGAAAAGCACTCTTATTGGAAGTACCCATTATCTGCAAAGTCTATCCTCATGCTGACACTAAGTCATTAGCTTAAGCTGTCCTCTGTGTAAAATCATAGTTAATTTCTTTGCCAATGGTGCATGGTGAATTGAAACATATTTTCATTGACTGCTGCAAATGAATTACAGATGAATTAAGCGAGGAAATCCACAGATATAAAATATTACACACATGTATATAAGTATATTGAAATTATAGTGCTCTATGATTTATAATTTCCCTCACAATTGTTTTAGTTCATTAATCATTTTTTGTAGAAAAATAATAATGATACAGTTCTTATCATTTAGGAAGCTAGATATGAAAGTAAAGTGATACATGTTCTCTCGCCATCTGCTTATTGAGCCTTTGCTGATTTAAGCCTAAAGTGCATCTATTGTACTGTGATACGTCCCAAGATCAGCGCTACAAAGGGGCTTTGTGAGAGATGACACATGTGACATGTCCAGTGAGAAATGCTGGCTACCTGGATTTCTAACCTTTTTGCTTTGAAAAGTCTTTAGTCGTCCGCCAGTGCCAGTGCACCCAACAAATACGTCTTCCCCCATCCAGACTTTATACACTCCTTCAATGTTTTTGTCTACTTTAAGAGGATCATTATATAGTTTGTTGCGTCCATATCTATCTCATTACCCACATCTGTCTTTTCTCCCATTTTTCTCCCTCTCCCTCACCCTAGTCATTTTCTATTTCTCTATCTATCTCGTACAGAAACAGACACACCTCCCTCTCTCTCTCCAGTTATAGTTATGGTATGTCAAAGTGTGCGTGTCCCACACAGTGGGGGATTCAGTGAATGAGTGACAAGACCTGCTCTGCTCTTCTCTGACACCTGTCAGAGCCTCATCTGTCATCTGTGTGCAGAGATGGAAATGAGCAGGAGTGACACAACATGCCAGAGGTGATGGTGATGGCTCACCCCTCTCCGCCAGCCTCTAAATCAATTGCACAGCTCGCAGCTCGTGTGCTGGCTGGGTAACAATAATTATCTACTCTAACTTTCAGATGAATCTTATTTGTAGCGCAGTGATGTCACACCACTCAGACATTTGAGTTGCGATGCTGTGGATGTGGCGTGGGAATTGTGCATTATGTGTCGATCTGCACGTTTGATCATCTTTAATTGCAAAATAAGTTTGGATTTAAGGCGGATACATCAATCTGCATACATGCCTATGGACACTGGTCATTTTTGCTTTTTCTCTTTTGCTAGGCTGTCCCCATAAGCAATAAAATGTACCATTACTCAATTTAATACACTGAGGGATTTTGCTGTTACAGCCTCACGTGGTCTGGTATGACCAGTAGCTTATGTTGGCTAATATTAGCAATATTATATTGCTAATATTGCTGACTTAATGACTATTCTCTGTTCCTCTATGCTATTGTTAATATAGCTAAGCATTTTAGCTAAATGTTGAATAGTAGTTCAAATGTTAAATTGTTTATCATTTTGAATTAGCCTCTATTGTCATTTGTGGCCACTGTTTAGAGAAAGTTCCATAGTTTGATTTTACACTGACAGGTGATACCAACAGCACATTGATCCATCTGCAACTGTAACACAATCCAACTCTTTTCATTGTTGATTTGCTATAATCTCTAGCTGGCTAACTCCGCACAATTTAGTTGTGCTGAATTCCCTGCACCTAATCCCCAACATGTGGCCATCCCTAGTCCCGGAAAAGTCTGTGATTGGTCTGATTGATAAATGAAGCTCTCCTTATGCTTTTGGGCGTCCGTTCGTGGGGGCCTCTGTGGGTCTGGACTATGTCCAGGAAACCTGGGACAGCCACTTATTAAGTAGTTAGACCCTCAAAACGAGGCTGCAGACAGGGACCGCTGGTGGTCACCTGGACTTGGATTTAGCTTTGGCATCCCTCAGCCATCAGTCGGGTCTCGGGGTCTGACTGTGGTTTCATGTTGTGAATGAGACACAATCCTTTCCTTTGCACTAAAGTCAAGGGTCGTGTGTTTGTTGAGCCTGGTCAGGTAAAGAGATGTAATTATTAGCACTTTATCAAAACAACCAGGCAAACATCAACTGTTTGTTTTTTTTTGAATTTGTATGTTAACAATCTAGCTTTGTCCACAAGAAAGGACACTGTGAAGTCTACATTTTTAATTAAGATTTTTCAGTCCTTGTTAACTTTACCCCCTTGGTATCAGATTAAATTTCCTTCACAGGTATTGTTTTTGTATTGAGGAAGCTAATGATGAAACAGAGAGGAAGATATGCAACACTAGGCTTGAACCCCCCCCCCCCTTTTGGTAAAGTCATTACTGTTTCTTAATTGTTTCTTCTCCTTCAATTATTTTTTTTCACTAAAAATTCACAGTGTGTGTGTTCATTATCAATTTCACAAGATTCAGGGGGGAAACAGAAAAAAAAAAGAAAGATCTTAAATTAAGCATAGAGTAAGGCCACAATACATCCCACATGCATAGTCACATACTTGGTCACATACACTGAATTTAGACAAGGGAACAACTGTTAAAGACACGTATGATTTAACATTTAAGCCAGATTGTGTCCTCCCACCACAACAAAACACCACAGTTCCCACACACTTTGCCAGTCTGCATTTTCAAATTGCTGTAACAGCCAGCGGTAACAGTAAAAAGTCAGTTTAGCACTGAAGTCCAGGCAGGCATAAAACCAAAAATGTTTTCTTGAGTATATGGCCATGGGCGAGGTTTAAATGGCTCAGCCAATGATGTGGCGCTGCAGTATCGGGGCAGAGCACCCTGTGTAGAGCCCAGATGAAACACTAGGAGGTGAAAGGGAAAGTGGTGATTTGTCATTAAGACTTTTCAAAGAAAGGCCAAAGCCAAGGGTAAATTCATGCTTGTTATAATTTCACCCCAATCGCTCCCCCATGCCCCTAAACACATTCTTCTTCTAGGTATCCAAAGAACGCCACACAAGTTGCAACTGGAAGTACATGATTAAATACCGAAATATCACATCGCTCACAATGCCAGAAATGCTTTTGTAATGTTGCCATAAATTTTCTGCTTGCATTTTCATTCAATCATATTGACAGAAATATTTTTAAACATTAATTGTTATAACCAGTCTCTGTTTAATGAGACGCAATTCACTCCAGTATCTTTTCAGCAGTATTTGCATTAATGTTTGTCATGCAATATGTTTGGCAGCTGCCTCACACTGTGTGTAATCTATTTTGGCTTTGAATGCGAGCTGTTTCTGGGCTCATTAATACTGAGAGAAGGTGAGGAAAGCCTTTTTCAGTGTGACTGCCAGGTACAGTTTCTCTTGGCCCGTGTAGCATTTGTAAAACATGCTCTCATAAAACCGAAATCAAACGCTCCAATTCTTGAATGGGATGTTGGAAAATTATTTACAGGCAAATAAAGTTGCGTGCGACCATGTAAAAAGCCGCCCAGTTTTTTGGGGTATGTTTCTGTTTAGCAGAAATCATTTTCACTCCAAAATTTGGAAGTGTCGACTGTGATTTGCTGCAGACTCTTGTTAATCTCTTGCACACACTTGAGCGCTGATCATCTAAATTTAACACAACTCGTGCCCAAACTGCAGCTACATGATTTTGTTATTATTATTATGTGTGTGTGTGTGTGTGTGTGTGTGTGTGTGAAGGGGGAGATACATGACCATTTTACTTAAAGAATTCAGAGAAGCCATGCTGCTCAATACCTTCCCGCCTGCACACACAGACACACACAGATGTGCATCATCACTGGTTGATTGTTGGTGACCTTGGCTGATTGAACTGGTAAAGGGCAGCCAGTTGTGCAGCTGGGGCCCACTGTCTGGCCGTCCAGGGCAGTGGGGTGCTAAGAGGAGAAATGGTAGCGTGACTGCGAGGGACCGCCAAGCAGCCACATCATGACCCCAGCAGACACACTCCCAAGTCTGCGCACTGTGCTGCACTTGTTCCCCTGGCAGAGACGACAGAGACAAAAGAGCAAGGAACTTCCCCAGACCTTCATTTGGGGTGTTTGGACAACTCTAAGGCCCCCACAGTGCCCCCAGGGGCCTCTCAGCTGGCCTGGAGAGTGAGAGCAATGAAGAAATAAAGCAAAGCAGTGAACATTGAGCAATTAAGAAGGGAAGTGTGTGTCTGCAACTGTGTGTATGTGTGTTATGAGCTATGGGGTGATGAGGAATCCATGACATCATTGTTACAGGGAATTTATAAAAGGCATTTGTCATATCTTTAGCCACAGTAATTCAGGTCTCCAGTTAGGATTTACAAAATAATGAAAAGTAATTTAAGTGAAAAAGCTGCAATGTCTGTCTTTTTGCATATTATGAGATGACATGAATTTGAAAGATAAATCTTGCCTCTGTTTTATTAGTTTGGGAAAAGCCTTCCGTTTTATCGACCGTGTCTATGACTTTTATGGACATATAAAGTCTGTCCTACTCTATTATTATCGCTCAAGTATACAGGAAGCATACATAAAATCAAATATTTGCGTAGTTAATGTGAGCAGGATAGCCATATCCAATGTTTTATAGAACTATGACTCATGGTTTCTCCATTGTATGTTTATTTGTTTGTTTATTTGTTGGCCACATATTTTGGTGGGTAATGACCCACCCCAGCGAAACACATAAAGCAAAAGGGGAAACATTTGTAATGGCGCAATGCACAGCTTATTTTTCCAGCCAAAGTAATGGCCAAAACAGTGAATAAAACAAGGTGCTACTCTTGCAAACAGAACCCAAAGTATCACTCAAGAAAAACAAAAGTGAGCCATGTCCCATGCCTGTCAAAAGTAGTTCAATTATCCTCATATGGAAGGACAGAGAGAAAACAACTGTAAACTTTTTAGTAAAGAGGCTGTTGTGAGTGGAGACGTCGAGGCTTCAAGGAAGTAGTTGCAAGGGTGAGTCAAAGAGTCATCAAAAGAGGTTTTTTGCAAAGGGGGAGAGACAAAGAGACGAAAGGTTTGGGTGTAGTTACATGAACGCAACTTGGCCTCGTTGGATGACAAATTGTCCGGCACTGGGACAGGACGGTTCAGCCAGCTGGTTGGCCCCATCGGCGGGTTGATTGATGGTGTTGATGTTCTAAATCGGCCGCCAACACACCGAGTACAGGACTCATAATAGCGCAGCTTTAGATTGGCCCTGGAGATAGCAGGAAGTGGATGGGGGGATGCAAGGAGGGGGGACTGCAGGGGAAAAAGGACACGTTCCCATGCATGCGTGCCTATGGGATATGAGGTTCCGAAACTGCAGCTGCTGATTTAAAGAGTCCGACAATCTGCTAAAGTTTAGACAGGAGAATATGTGTGATCAACTTTGGTTACAATTAATTGAATACTAATGGTGTTCTGTATGGTCGTATCAGCCAAGCATCTACCTCAGATCATGCTCAGTCATGTCTCAACAAAATACATGCAGGGTCATCATGGCTTAGACAAAAAAGCCAAAGGTCAAGGCGCCATCATTCCTGTCAAACAGACGTCAGCAACGGTGCTCTCATGTCCACAATCTTCTGACAAACCCATCTACAAGATGAGGGTGAGGGGGTTTAGTGGTGCAACTTCCCACTAATTGTAACAGGAGCCCCTTTATCATAGTTTTCAGGCTCTCTGAATAACAAACTGTACCTTTGATCAAGAGCAAGGCAGTCTGGGATTGTGTGGGAGGTTCTCAGATCTTGACACACGCAAAGGGGAAACACGGGGCAGCTCATGGTTATACTGGATCACTTCCACCATCATTGCAAAGCAAAATGAGATTTTTTCTAAAGGTTCAGATTGTGTTGGAGTAATTTTAACATAAGATTATAGTTCATTACTAGCAAAGTTAATGGCACCCACCCACCTGCCTAAAAATATGATGGAGAACCTGGTCTTTTAGTTCAGAGTGAGTTATTTAATCAAAATCAAAATGCTTGTCTGCAGCTGTCAACTAAACATTTTACACCAGTAAATTTCCCCTTTTCATGCAAAAAAAGTATTAGTAGCCACTAACTTCAAAGAATACCACATGCCTAAAAGGCTAAAGCTAATTCAGTGGCATTTTATTGCTGCAGTTTCTTTCACACGTAAAGCTGCAGAATCAATTTTCCCACCACACACAAACACACCCGTGTGCATGCAGGTATTTTATAGTAGTTTCCCAAAAATCCTCTCATGTAGTTAAAGTGCGCACTTTTTAAACGCTTTTAACTCTGTGAAGAGACGATAAAGAGTTTACAATGATGTAACTTTGAGTTGACCTGTTCAGTGAAACACCTCTTCTCTTCCATTATGTGAACATCCACAGCTGAGAATAATAAGTATTGAAAAAAACAGTAACAATGCACACTGTACACTGCAACAGTGTGAAGAGGTGATCCCCTGGCTCTAATGAAATAAAATCTAGCTGATTCTGGGATGTAATAAAATTATAGGAATTTTAAAACTACAGCAGCCTTAATCGTGGCTGATTGCTTGACACTAAAGGGCAAAAAGGATAGGAACTTCAGAGCTTTTATTCTGAAACCTTTGCTTGTTCATCTGTCAAATTTTGACCTGTTCATCTTTCTTTCAAAGTGACAGAAAAGTGCATTATTTTAAAATACAAAGGGACTATCGTCTGCAAAGAGGTGTCTATCATATCAAGTATTATGATTTCTGAAACCATCTTTATCAAGCATGACAATATCTTTGTGATTCTAAGATATACTGTCCAAAAGGTGTGAGGACACATTACTTCTTAACTATTTAGTGAGTAAGTAGACAGTTCTCTCCAAATTGGGTTACACCCAGGACGGCCTTTTATGCAGCCTCAACTTCTGCTACTGAGTCTATTCATTAGCTCTTGTAAAATGCCAGAGAAGACAGAATATCTCTGGCTGGCTGGTTGGAGGAAGATAATGGGCGTGAAGCCAGGGAGTCGTCTGTATGAGCTGTTGTTGGGCCGACGTCTTTCTGGCCTTGGGCCGCTTGGAGTGGCGTCTATGAACCAGTCCTATTGTTTCCACTCTTACATGCACAGACATAGACCTACACACACACACACACACACACACACACACACACACACACACACAACACAGCACACACACATAATGGCCAGTCACGTGTGCTTGCACATACACCAAGTGTATGCCTAGAACCAAGTCTCATTCAGTGAATTATAGTTCTCAACTAAATGTATGTGGACAGTGTCGGTTAGGTTACTTGAAAATGAAGTCATTAGTTGATTACTTATTATGCATTTAAAATATAATTACAATGTTTTACTAATTACTCATCAGCAAAAGTGCAATGACTTGCATTACTTGTTACATAACTTTCGATTACTGCTCAGCTCCACCAATGATGCCTTTAAATAACTCCAAAGCCTCCAAACACACACATCACACCTTCTGTATGTAACACATGTAGAAATGGAAAACATTATGGCATTACAGCGTGACAAGAAGACAGTCTGCATTTTGAAGACATTAACTCTGTGCGTAGCCCCTGTGACCGCTGAAGCTTCACGTACGGAACAAAAACCAGGCAACACCTAAATTTAGCTTTAGCAGTGGCTAGCTAGCTGGACATCGCATGTAAATAGTGGGAGACACATTTCTCTTCTTTCAGCCGAGGCCAACCTCCTCCATACACCTCCAGCTCCTGCACCATGCTGACTTGCCCCTGACCAGTATCTTTACTACACAGAGACGAAATTAACATCAAAAACATCAAGGCCTCGATCCCTTCCATGAATGAAAAAGTAATCACATTAAAACAATTTAAATCTAAATAAATCACATGCTGCTTATTTCATATTTATTCTGTGATTCTACTCTAGACAGAGTAGCCTGTTCACTGCAATGCCAGCACTGGTCTAAATGTATATTCTGATCATATCTGCGAAACATTCACTGTCAACGTGTTTCATTTCTTTACCCTACTCCTGGCAACTAAAGCAAGACTGAGGTTTTTATGGTTATGTTTGGGCACCCTTAACCACTTAAGGGTGCAGTTAAGGGTGCCTATGTTTAGAAACGAAAGGCAGGACGTGGATGCAGGTCTCTGTTGCCAAATTCCTGTGCTTCGTCTAATTTGGCAAAGCAAATCAGTTCATATATAAACATCTTTTGTAGGAGATAGACTTGGAATATGTCACCTTGTTATCTTAATGGAATTCATACACTTTTTAAAATGTTAAACATTAGGCCAGAATCAGTACTATCATGTTGGCAAGCAAACAAATGAATAAACTGACACTGTCCAATCCATGGCACAACCCCCCCCACACACACACGCACTCACGCACGCACGCACGCACGCACACACACACACCTACACTCTCACACACTCTCTTCTCTACTGTTCTCTCTTTTCAGAAGGCTTTGCAACCACCCGGAGTATGATCCACTCTTTTGGACATGTGTGCAGAGGTGTAATTTTCACCCTTTCCTCCTGAATTAGGACAGCCCCCCCCCCCCCCTCCAGTTACACACACGGCACGCACACACACACACACACACACACACACACACACACACACACACACACACTAGATTCTTGGATAATTTTGGTCACTTTTCACCCTTGGCAGACTAGTGCTGTACAAATGACAGAGGCAGAGCAGGCCTTGCAGCTGTGTTTCTGAGACCTCACCCACCCCCTAAGAGGTGTACACAACACACACACACACACACACTTGTTCGCACATACTACCTACTGGCACAGCAGTGGAAAAAAAGACCACCTCACTATTATATTCTGTGACTAGTGTGTGTGCGTGTGTGTGTGTGTACATGCTTGAGCGTGTGTGTGTGTATTTGATTGTCTCTTTCTCCTTTATCTCGTTCTCCCCATGTCTCTCTCTCTGCCCCCTCCCTCTCCCTTTCTTGTCCTCCTCCTCTCGGATCCTTCTTCCTCGCCATGATTTCACAGACCTCCACTTACTCCATTGTGCCGAGAAACAAAAAATAAAAGAAACACAATCGCCCTGTCCTCTTTCTCATCTTAATAAGCAGCTCCAAGTTTGATAATTACACGTTCAGCCCGCCGCATGAGTTTCTATGCAGTGTTCACATCAGGGAGAAAGCCATTGACTCCGCTGTTGAGGGGAGCAACTATTAGGAATGACTGACAACTGTCCCCCTCCCCCTTTGGTTGGGGAGGCTGTAAAAGTGAGAACAGCGCCGATCAATTCTGTCTCCTCGTTAGGGAGTGTGTCCCTGAAAGCCACCATGTAACCATCGGAGCAGCCAGCGGACCACATACGTTGCAAGGCCCATAATCCATTCCATAACCTATCGCCATGTGCTGCCGATTAATGGGGTTTCTGCGGAGCAAGCGCCGAGGAGACGGCCAGACTGAGGGTTTTCTTCTGTGGCGGAAGCCAATCTGTTTAGGATTAGGGGAATAACTGGTGTGGCTGACACCGAGGCATCCAACGTGCAGGGCTAAGGAGAAGAGAAGGGAGGAGGAGAGAGAAAAGAGGAAGGAGTGTAGTGAATGTGTTGACAGGGAGCTGATTGTGTTTTGGCAGGGGTCTGGTTATTGGTGATGGTTTGAATCTATAAATGTTGATTGTCTTGGGAGTCCAAAATCTGAGAGCCATCTGTGGTTGTTTAGTCAATTCCATTGCACCATATTTAGAAAATGTCTTAATTTTTGGTATGAAATTCTGTTGTTAATTTCCATTTTTGTTGATTATTGTAACGTCCAGGGATTCATAATTAACATAATGTATATATAATAATGTAATAATAAATAAACAGTTTTGAGCATCATCTCATCCAAGATGATCAAAATAAAGGAAACACTGTTCTCCTCCCTTCTGTTTCCAGGCTGTTTGAAGCACAGACATACCTTATCTGACTCCTCCACACAGAGAGGCCTTCTTTTGTGAACCAGTGGCCCACTCAGCCATTATGATGGCAATCTTGATGATTAAAGACCCGTGGAACAAACTGGGCTACCTGTTGCCATGATGTCATGTCTAGTCTAGAGCAACTGCAATGATTAAGATTTAAGGCCATTAGAGAACTTTACTGGATGCTGTTTGTGGAAAAATATCAATTAGCTCTTGGCTACGAAGAAGCGGTTTATGTTTTGGATCTTAGGCTTTGGCTCTTAGTGAACATTAAGGGGCACATATACAGTGGGAGCAAATGCTGATTTTTTTTTTTGGGTTGAAAATGTATAAGAAACAGCTGTTTCTTGAAACCACACTTTTGTATTGAGGCTTGAAGCAACTAATTATCACTCTTGGATTAAAAGGACCAGCTCCTCAACTCTTGGCTCTTGGGTTAGTGGTAGATGCGTGGGTTTGGATTCTGTAGTGCAGTGCCATATTAATTTAAACAGAGCAGAGTTGCAATGAGTTGTGGGAATTGGGTACACTTGAAGTTATGAAGTCTATATTTCAACCATTTTTCAATAAAGTTTTCTGTCATTGCTGTCAAATTTATTGAACACCGTACTTACATAAAACCTGAAAAACACGTTAGCCGCAGCTGCTAGTTAAGTAGCACCAATCAGTATTTTTATATTAACAAAAAACCTGTTATAGGAAAGGTGTTGCTTATGGTGACAGATGGAAAGAGAGTTATTAAACAACTCTGCAGCTTCTCTCAACTCTTCAGAGTTTTTCAGTGTCTTTCATCTCATTGTTTTGGTTTTATCGCCCACAAGTTTACCGTTTAGCTTCAGTCTAGCTTCTGTTTTCACATAAAACGCTCTAATAAGCAAGGTAGACAAATTAGGGACCGGCTGATGAACATAGCAGATCATTTAGCCACCATAGAGACAGATATTTCTTTTAGTTGGGGTCAGTGGAGACTGAAAACAGAACTAAGAGGAGGGTAATGGACATGAATTAATCACGTGGCCAGAGACACAACTCCCAGATAAATGTCAACACTGCTTTCTGTCTTCTTCATGTGTAAAGCGGTAACTGTTTGCTAAAACATTTGCCATTTAATTTAAACAAGGTGTAACATGTCAGTGTTGTGTTCACAGCTTGTTGCATTGTAGTAGCCAAAAAAATCAATGAATGCAGTTTTAATATCAAATCAAATTTCAACTTCTACTACTAACCTTAAGAGAGCAATGTCCAGGGAAGCAGAGTTGGCCCAGAAAGCATTTTCCTCAAGAATCTTATGAAAAGAGATACAGAACAATGTCAACAGGACACTTTAAACATCACACAAGGTCAGTTGTTTCTCTTTGTATTAAAAATTTTTGACCACAAAGGTGTAACAATCAAAATGTACCTGGAGCCCAGTAATGTTAACCTCATGTGCCAGATGTTCTGTAACAGAACAATCTGGGAAGGCTTTGCTGGAAACTGTTTGGAAAAAGGAAGATGCTTTTACAAAAAAATACTTGGCAGGTGATTGGATGAACTAAATGTCTATCATATGACGTAGTAGGAGAGGGTCAAAGAGGAAACACAACACATCAACAAGTCGCAGTCTGACGAGCTTTGAAAGCATAGACGATTCCTGCCGCCTTTGTAAGGAACATTTGTGCATAAATTGCACAACTACGAATATCAAAACAGTCACTTCTTCGTATCTGCCATAGTTCCTCCCTTATAGGATGCTGACTGGTCTGAAGCATTGTGGTTCAGCCTCAAGCTTGGAGCCTGGCAGAGTGGATTCTCACTTGTGAGAAATCCAGCTGCATCGCAAGGTTACAAAAATGCTAAATTTTTCATATGTACCTGTTACATTTGCCTTGCGTATATGGTTAAGTCTGCTTTGAGGTTAAGTCAACCAGGACAAGAAAGACAGATGACTAAAACCTAAAATGGTTGAAGAGAAGACACAGAGCACACAACCATTTGGCAAAAAGGTTGTTACAGATGAGTAGACAAAATACACACTGCTCTTTATGTGCAGACTCAACAATGCAAAAAGCCTGATATCTTAGTGCTTGTTTACTCACCTTGCTGCACAGTCATTTGAGTTCATGGGACCTGCTCAGCCCTCCTCTGCCCTCTATGACCAGGCTTCCATGAGTATGGATGGAATATGAACTGGCTGATACTGTATATGCTGAATTATTTCATTTCATTTATCACCGCAATGCTTCCTCTCACCATCTCTCTTTTCCTTTCTCTCCTCCTCCAGCTGCTCAAAGGTAGCTGCGCCCCAGCCTCGCTCACATGGAAGCAGGTTCTTCTCAACGCCCGGGGCCTCAGCCTCTGAAGCACTCCTCTGGGAGATCCCACCAGAGACCCAGGCCTGCACTCTTAATGCAAATGTGCAGCCACACTTGAATTGAAAATCTGAGAGACTGTGGCCCTTGGAACATTTTTTTTTTCCACACACAAGCACAAACACACAGACACATGCAGGATGAAACACAGATACCTACGCATGCAACTTAGACACACAACAAAGCACTCACCTTCTCCTCCTTCGTCCTCCGTCCTCCCTCAGGGTAGTGTTATTTTTGGCTTGGGCTGGGACATATGTCACTGGGTAGTGCGTGTAGTGCCTGGTTAATTAGAGCTACCTCAAAGCAGGCATAAAAACGAAGGCGATATTTATGAGGCAGCATTTTAGCTGCTTGTCATGAGTGCGTGTCAGCGCTGTAAAACAAAGTTTGAATGAGTGAGTCAGAAAACGTTCTGTAACTAACCACTGCTACCCTGCTGCTCATGGAGAGATTGACATTTCAAGTTTCTTTGCTCTGATTCATAAATACATCCTGGTGCTTTGCTCCATATACACTCTCAGGGAAGATGTATCCCTCTCCCAGTACTATTTATTTGTCGTAATCAAGTGCACAGAGCAATGTTTGTCCTCTGGTGCTTGCTGTTCATGATTCCTCTTTCAGCAGCGGTACAACACTGTTACACACCAGAAGCGTCTGTTAATGTGTGATAATTTACGATGGCCATTTTAAGGTGGCTATGTAAAAGCAGACTTGTTTAATTTTGCACTGAAAGCTAATAAATCCCTGAGGTAACATGAGTTAGTGTAACTGTAACTGTTGTTGTGATGAATATTAGTCACACCCAGTAGGTGTTGATGTACTTTACAAGGGAAAAGAACTTTGGTATCAATATGCGCTGAAATTATATATTCCCCTAGGCATATTTATTTCTTCAAGGAGGTTGTTTGTTGGTGTGTGGTTGTCAGGCCACAGTATAGACAGTTTTCACATTTACAGTCTACAGTCTTACAATCTGTTACACCACATTGATAGACGTCTGATGGTTGTGAAAAGGTACTACTTTATTTTTGATTTGATCTTCTTTTATCTGTTTTATTGATTTTATTGTTTTAATGTACATATTTGTAATTCTCCCAGTTAAACTTGCCTCACTAATACACTTTGCCTCTCTGTCTTTTATTGTTTTGTTTTGTTTTTATGTAGCCTATGTACAGCACTTTGTAACTCTGTTTTGAAAAGTGCATTATAAATAAAGTTATTATCATTATTATTATTATGTACACTAATAGACAGTTGTCATGGTTAGGTAACATGACAAATGGATTTCTGGTGAGAAACAGTGGCTAGTAGCTAGTCCACACAAAGTTAGCTCTTGCAAATACTAAAAAATGACCTGCTATATCCCAAACCATCGTAGGGGCAGCACAGGAGCTATTTGTAAATTTTGTTATTGCTACATACCCAACGTTAGCATTAACTGCTGTTTACTTACCAGTCTCATCATTTCGTTTACAAGATGAGATGTTATATTACTCCCTCTGAGCAGCGCTACATCCGCAATGAAGGCTGGACTATCGAAAAGTGACGAGACGGGCTAACAGAGCCGGGGCTAGCTGTTTAGCATGCTAACTACAGTAGAAGAAAAGAAGACATAGAAAGAGTAGCAAAACAAAAGGGTTATTCTCTAACACTGGGGTCAGCTCTTGGCGAGTAAAGGAATGAAGTTTGACGCTATACTCCCCACATTTCTTCTAGACTGGTACGTAAACAACTGTTGCTTACGTTGGCTATGTAGCAATAGCACAACTTACAAATAAAAGCACAGAAGATCCTTCATTAGCATTAGCTTAAAAAAAAGTGGTTAGCATATAAGAAATTTCTGCTGTTTGGTTAAGAGCACAAAATAATTATATTAGTAAGGTTAGCATGTATAAGCCATCACAATATATCAGACAGTACAGTATACTAGATTTTTTAAGTTATAGCATAACCTGACATTAGATGACTACAATGTAAACAGGCACACTTAGACATAAGGAACTATGTCAGTATAGGATTCAATATCATTTAGTAAAAACCTTACCATCAGTCTGCACTTAAATCAGTTTGTCACCAAGTCCCACACTGAAATACTTAATGCAGCCCGCAGCCATAAAGACACAGTAACTCAGTTTGTTGTCTTACCATAAAATGGGCTTCTCTTCCTTGCCGTGCAGTTTTTGTATAAAACTATCCACCACCTAATTCAAATATAGGGTGTTGACCAGATCGCTAAATGCTAATCTAATTATGCACTCCTAGCTGCAAGGGAATATTTTCCACCTATAACTTTTTCTATTTGTGTGGTTTATGTCACAAAACAACTCCTCCTGTTGATCTCCTCATAAATGCTCTGTGTTTCTGGTTAATTTTCTACCCACCCCATGTGCGCTTGGAGTATTCTGGGGAAATGATGCCGTGCCATTGAGCAAGGCATCCTTTCCCCAGAATACTCCTCCATCTCCTCTAACCCCCTGTACTGCCTGTAAATAATATATGAGGGATTAAACCAGTAATCCCTCATTAATTTACTGACTGCCTCTAGGCCATTCAGCCCCCAAATCTCCCATTCACACAGACAATTAGAAGTGCATATCAGTCCGTATTACTGCCACATGTGAAACAGGGTTAAACAGGACATTTCCTATAAAACCAGAACAACTACTAGCCACTACTTTGATTGAAGTTCCTTTTTTTCATTCTCTTGAGATGGTTGTTTGGCTGATGGAAAACACAAGAGTATCCACTTTTCATTTTCTTTCCCCCTAAAGTGGAATTCCAGAAAGAAGTAGTCCGTCCAAAGAAAAACAAACATCTGCCACTTTTTTCAGACCCTTCAATGTGACATTGATGTAGCATGTCACGCACAAGCTCTTTGTCACCTATTTGTCTTCCTCCAGCGAACACAAAGACTGTTGTTTTTGGTTGTGTATGGAGTATTTTGGCCACTTCACACCTGTCATTCACATCTCTCCCAGCCTGTTCTTTTCTGTGAACTACACTCATTTTCCCAGTGAATGGACAAATATGCGATAGTCCAACTTACACAAAAGACAGCCTACCTAATAATTATGCCCACAAAGATGAAGATTCATGAATAGCCATAGACGTGTTCTCCCAATGAATGACTTTGACGTTAAGCTGAATTCTCACAGCTGAGCTTATCCTCGAGTAGATTGCTGTGCTAAATACAATCATACCATAGCTACATCTTCTTTCTTTCACCATAGTGCATGTCTACGAGATGGTCCTACAACATTGTAGTGTGAGCTGGTTGATTCAAGAGTTCAGATTTCATGATACCTGGCCTGGAGAAGAGTGGGTTGTGGTTAGGGTTGAGGATGCCAACAGAGGCCATGTGATGGGCATTAACTCAGAGTGAGGGTCCATGGAGTTGATTACACTTGAAGAGCTTTTTAATACTCATTAACACTTCTGGCTCCTCTCAGGCCTGAATTTAAATCATGGCTACTTCTCCTCTGTAGCAGACATGAAGCTGTACCTGATTTATAGCTTAAATTCTTACATTCTTGGAGAACTGCTGTGTAAAGAAAAGAAAGACCAACTCCAAATTTGTGAATGAGTTTTGCAGACCTGAAAATTTCTCAGACATTTTGATACATGAATAAGTGTCTATCATTCTGACACACTTGAGTGGCTTTTTTTGTGCAAGTGCCACAATATTGAGATATTATCCAGACCTCCTCAAGCCTCCATAAACAAGGAGTTAGTCTGCTGCTACTGGTATACTTTATATAAAACCACTTAAATAATCAACACACATTACATTACACATGAAGCACAATTTGTCACAGACAGACTGAAAGCAGAGCATTCACTGTTCTGTTTTTGTTACATTCAAGTTTACCATAGCTTTAGCAAAGTTTTAAAGAAGGATAATGCACCTTCGTACATGTTATAATAGTTTGTGGTTACTGGGATTACTTGCTGAGAGTTGTTTGGTTCAAGCGGTGATTGTACAGTACTGTTGTAATAGACTTACAAATCGTTATTTTCCTCCTTGCATGTGTGTGATTATGGTGAGAGCAGCATGATCACCTACAAGAATTAAACATAGCTCTGTTACACTATTTAAAATTATTACTCTGTCTCAGTTTTATGAGCAACTATTCAGTGGTTCTCTACAGTTTTCTCTATTCCACTTTTACTTCATACCTCCTATAGCCCTGGCAATTTAGCATAAATAATTTGATGATGGCCACATGCTTCACTGCAGAAAGAGAAAGATGAAAAGAAAGCTCTGCATTCCGGTCAGTAACTCTTTGAGGGAGCTGTTGAAATTGAAGACATAATTTCTGGTAAACGTGTTACATTTAAAAATGTGATCCGTCATGCCAGTCTCCTTGTGAAAACCTCAAGGCTTTTTCCTAGATTTTACTGCGGCAGCCATCTTGATTTTTCTACTGGCATGACTTGGCCTCCACAGATTGGTTTTAGGGGGACAAAATGAGGCATGTAAATGCTGCCAGACCTTAGGAAACTGAGACTAAGGGCTTCACCAAACCATAGCACTGAACCAGCCACTAATCACAGGTTGCTAAACCAATTCTTGATAGCTAGTGTATTTATGAATGTGCAAAATCACCAGGGGACTAAGTGAAAATAGTCAGTTACCATCTACTTCCTCTGCTTTTTTATTATCTGGAGCAGGAATTCATCTTGTCATGTCTTGTGTATGATGGTGTATCAGGTGTACCTTATGACGCATCGTTCATGTTACTTGATACCTTGAACTAAAACAGAGTTAAAAGTGTTCTCAAATAAATATGATAGCACAGCATTCTTCAAAACCATGAAAATTTCCAACTAAAAAGAATAGTTCAAGATTACTTGCTTTCTCCCTGAGAGTAAGATGACGTCTGTGTGGTAGTTTGTGTGTTAGCTTGTGACTAGACCGGAAGCAGGTGAAGCCTTTGGCTTGGATCAGTCCTAATTGGAAAAATATATGCCTATCAAGAAATCTAAAGGTGTCTTATTTACATGATATATTTTGTTTATTTAACCCATACATGAACATCAATGCAAAAAGGTTTATCTGTCTGCCCAGTATAATTCTGTGGAGCATGTCCAGCTATAGCGCAGGGTGCCAGATTCTCTCGGCAAGCACAGGTTTAGGGCCTGTGTTGAAGCTGTCAATTAAAAAAAAAATTAAGTCCAAATGAATTTGCATTTGAAGTGTCAGAGAAGGACCGATGCTGCTTGGCTGCAGTGAGTTCAGAGACATTAATATACGGAAATGACAAAAGTGTGTTGAATAATTGTTTGCTGGTGGAAAGGTGTTGCTAGCCTGGCCACGCTAACTCTCGCAGTTTATTTAGAACCCCAGTGCTTATGCTATTTTCCTGCCCCACCTGCCTTTTGCCTCTGCATGCGAGTAAATTTTGCCAGGCAAAATCTGGTCTGTTTTCGGTTCATTAGCTGTGCCTCCATTGCCTCACTTTAGTAACAAGCTAACGCTACTGTGAGGTAGTTAAGTTTTACAGACTCAGCAAACAGCCTTACCTTTATCCAAAGATTTTCCACTGGAGGTGTCAAAATCAAACTGCTCCACACATGGTGTTATGGTTATCCATTTAGCACAGATTGCTAGTTTTCTCCATTATTTGTTAGCAAAGCTTCAGCACATAACTCCCAAGACCACAAATTGCCCATTTCAGATTTTATTTACAGGTTAAATGTACAATGATAGAATATGTTCATTAGTCAGCGTTTAAATTCTCGGTAGGCTTATTTTCTCTTTGGACAGAGCCAAGCTAGCTGTCTGTAGTTTAAGCTAGGCTAAACAGGTTTTGACTCCTGCTCCGTGGAAAAAATAAAATTTATATTAGTCTTCTTAGGTCACACTTGGAAAGATAAGCAAAATGTTGAACGACTTACTTGATATATAATTGCAAAGACTTCATTGCAAACAAGGCTAAAACAACATTACAAGATCTTCTATTATTATTAAGTTTGATTTATATGATTAATACTTAAGGGGTTTCCATAAAACGATGGTTTACCTGAACATTTATGCAACCTCTAAGCCAATTGCAAGGATCTTGCAAAACTCCCACCAGTCTTTATTAATTTGATTAATTGATAACACAGCCGAGTTAAAGCTTGCTGCACATTTATTCAACGCCAAGGTCGAACATATTATTGAAAAGCTGAGGCTGAAAAATGGCAAAGGGACACATACGTTTGTTTTGGCTTGGGAGCCTTGTTCCATTCTAAGAAATGGGTTTGCAGACTACTGGTGTGGAGCCGCTCTCTTTTATTTGACTATGTGTCTCACTGCGAGAAAGGAAAAAATGGCTTTGTATAATCACCAACCAGCCATGTGGCCTGAAAAAAAAAAGAAAGAAAAAAATGTTGGCAACTGTTTTTTGTGCAAAACATTAAAAAGAGAGCAAGCGAGAGAGGGAGAGAGAGAGAGAGAGAGAGGGAGAGAGGGGCAGAGGGAGACGTTTCTGACCGCAACTCATAAACCGCACTTTATTTAGACTGGCGTGCACCCATTATTTGTTCACAGGGGCTTTCAGTCAGTCTGAGGGAAATATGTTCCAGCATCTGGGGGGAGGAGAGGGAGGGAAAGGGGAATGATGGAGGAGAGAAAGAGAAAGAAAGAGAGAGAAAGAGGAGGTGGGATGAACTCTTGCCAGGTGTCGGCCGTTGCCATGGCGTTCCATCAGGCGACTCCATTGCGGCTCAGCGGGCTCATCAGTGACTGAATGCCAATGGGAGGGTGTTCATGCCGTGGAGAAACCGAAAGTGGCTCTAAAGCACTGGGCTCAAACCAGCCCCCCCAGCCCCCCACCCCCACCTCACGCCCCTTTTCTACTTGCTGCCACCCACCCCACATACGGGAATGTATAGAATGTGACCTGTTTGTGTGATGCATGATTGACAAGGAGAGTCTATATAATACACTCAAGGCTGGCTCTGTCGGTTAAGTGTGTCACTGCAAATTCACAATTTTCTGTGACACATTGAAGAGAGTTTAAAATAGGGTCTGATAATTCCTGTTAGGCGGATGATTTGCTGGTGAGCGGAGTGATGTGCATGATTTTTTTTTGTATACAACCCTAGGCTTTCCAAGTACCAGGCTGTGTGGGTTTGTTTTTTGGAGGGATTCTTCAGAACGATATGCTCCAGCTGCAGCCGTAGCAGGAACTGGGATGTCATTTTGACATCCACAAAGCATGATTTGCCTCAAATTCCAAATATCAGTGACATTTTGTCTTAACCGCTCTCATGCTGTTATGGTATGAATGGTTTACATTATTATCCTCTTCACTACCCATGGTTCCTAGCAGTGTTTCCATGCCCATGAATATTATGTGGTATTGTTAGAAATGTCACCATCATCATCATTGATACACAAAACAGCTCTATCTCTATTCACCTATATTCCTGTTCAGCAGCAACTGTACATATTCACAAACTGAATAGGCCTCACTCGCTGCAACTCTTAGCAACTGTTGCTATGTGTAACATTGTTGAACTCCACCTCTCGCTCGCTCTTCAAACGCGAATGACTAATCCATCACGGAGCACACTGAAAGCTCTTGGTAAGGCCTCTGGAGCCGCTTGACGCCCCCCGTGACCCTCTCCTGGATGTTTCCTCATTACTTTATAATGTATT
Organism: Seriola dumerili; assembly: GCF_002260705.1. Taxonomy (NCBI): domain Eukaryota; kingdom Metazoa; phylum Chordata; class Actinopteri; order Carangiformes; family Carangidae; genus Seriola; species Seriola dumerili. Next base: position 3,286,063 of record NW_019174365.1, on the reverse strand, counting down.
CACGCTTATGCTTCCATGGCGCTCGCCCTGGCCTCGTAATGGGAGGAAGCAGTGAGCTGTTCCAATGCATACGAGCCCGGCACAATTTGCACTTCATTTTATTAACAAAAAACAGCCAGCCCAGCTTCTGGCGGTGCCTTGCCAAAGCTCACCAGGCTCCAATGTGCACTGCCGACAAATTTCCTGCAATGTGACGACAGGATAGAGTCTCTCAGCATCAGTGGGGTACCTCCGCTGGCCCCCGGGAGATGCTGTCATTATGCGTGTTTGCAATCATGGGAGCTGAATACCTTGGCTGGAAGTGAGGGAGAGGACTGACGGAGGCAGAGGGAGAGGGGAAAGAGATTGAGCGAGAGAGAGAGCGAGAGAGAGAGAGTGAATGTTTCGGCTCCTTGGCGGTGTTTTGAGCTTTCTGAAATGCATGTGCTATCATAGCAATGTTGTGTTTACCACAGCAGGAGGCAAACACAGAGTCACAGAGGAGAGGCGCGGAAACGCCAGACACAGTAAAATGAGCAAAATACATACATTAGGACTCTCTGTATTCACTACACACAAGCCGAGCTGAGGTAGAAAAAACTCATTTCAATATAAATGGAAGACAAGCAGGGAGTGTGTGTCTTTATATCAGCTTTTGAACATCTTTTTTTTTTTTTTTTGCTTGCCCATGGAAATATCCAGCAGAAGCCCTGAGACGAGTTTTGCTGGGAAGTCAGGATGTCAATGATAATTTTCTTCCCGTTGCTAAGGAGACTCTCTCTCACAGAGGCCCTGGTTCCCTCCCCCATGGTCACCGTGCTTTCAGTCAAAGAAGCCTTTCTGTTTCCAGTCTTCTTCCCTGTGCAATCAGACATTGAGGAACATCTCTGCATCAGGCTGCTCCATGGACCGGGAGACCCCAACATCTGGGGGCTTTATTGATTTCCAGTGGGGGGAAATGTCTCCCTAGTGAGCTATTCAGAGCAGCTACTTTAGCACACAGCCAATCTTCTGCTGTGATTGTCACGCTAGTGTTTTGATGGCAGGGTGTAGTAAGCGCTTGTCTTACACAGGAGTAACACAAGCAAGCACTTTAATATATCAATACCATACCCCCCTTTGAGCCGGAGACTTAGCTGGTAGCCATATCAAGGGGAAATTGCTAATGTGAGGACAAGCTGCAAGGAAAGCATTGTAAACACTAAACATTTTAGTCTGTCAGCGCCTAGTCAGAAGTGGAAATCACTGACACAAATAGCTGTTGTGTGGCTGCCTCAAAATGATCCCTCTCAGCCTCCATAGTCACCTTTCCGACTGACACGCTGTGCTAGTTATCATGTAACACATCAGGAGCTTAAGGGGGTTTAGATGATATGCTGTATGGCTTGCATGCACTGCCAGGCATAAACCCCATTCACGTTACTGAGCTTGCTCTCTCCCTGCAATTGCACACAAACGCTGCAGCTCAGGTCATTCAATTACCACATCTCTGGCTCCGCTATCATATTCTCAGCTGCCTTGTTGGTAAAACATTTTCAAATTTTTTAGTCTAAATCGATCAATCACAAGAGGCGTTCCAAGTATTAGGGTAGAAATAGCAAAGAGGCATTGTGCTGCTGCTCAAAGCCTCGATTTATACTTGATGTAAAACTCTAGCATTATTTCATTGTTTTCTTGTCCTCCTGAAAAGGTTTATTCCTTTAAAAAAAATCGTAACAAGTTCAAACACAGGCTGTCACTTTAAAAAAAATCAATGTATGTTTAAAATAAACAGCAAAGACACAGTGTTTTGTGGTAGATTTTATTTAGCTTTGAAACAGCCGTAAGGTTTCATTTCCACCTGACAGATTTAATTACATTACAGTTAGACAAGAATTCCCTGCACTTACAATATAATTATTGCACTTAACACATTTATCAGTTTGGTTACATTGCAGGTTTTTGTAAATCAACATATTATTAGCAACACATTATAATTGAAAGCCTTTATTTCACACTCTGAATTAGGGCTATGCCGATTATTTTCTTTATGAATCCTTTTAAGTCCAAGAAATTAGAAAAAAAGGTGAAAAAATGTCCATCACAGAGTCCAAGGTGATATCTATAAATGTCTTGTTTTGTTTGACCAACAATCCACAACTCAAAGATATTCAATTTACAAAGATATAAACAGAAAAAACTGCAAGTCTTCACATCAGGCAACAAGCAAAAGGAATTTTAGCTTGAAAAAAACAATTAATAGACTTATTGTTTCGACTCTATTCTGAATGAGTCCATCAAATAGTTTTATTATACATGCAGAACACATACAGAATGTCAGTTATGGAAATTGCCTGAGGCACAAAACAAGATCTTACACTGATTTCTTCTAAGTGCATATATGCAGGCAACAGAGTTGCTGGCTGAGGGCTAAACAAGGAAAAGACAAAAATGACAGGGATTTCACCACCGAATCCTTTTAGCAGGCCACTGACACATGAATGAGGGCAAAGAGAGAGAAAAGAGAGAAGAGTGAGAGGGAGAGAGAGAGCATGAGGGAGGGAGGGGAGGGAGAGAGAGAGAGAGAGAAAAAAAAAGAGTAGACAACCAATTTGGGAGTAATGCAACTAAAAACTGACAAGTGTAATTTCATCCATCTGGGCCGATGTGTAAAAAGCGCTGCTCCGAACATTCCCCATGATTCCCCCTGATTGATCTTCCCCCGGTCTGAAACACCTATTATTAGCCACGAGCCTAATAGCACCAGGATGGCTCAGCGCTCTCCCAGGGGCCAATTCTCCGGTCATCTGCCCCTCACTCACCACAGCTGTGGAAACCAACCCAGGAGAGACAAGGGGGAGGCGAGGAGGAGATGGAGCTGCCAAGAGGGGGTGGAGGCGTACCTATTTTGGGGGGGGTGAAGGAAAAGGGGGAGAGAGGTGTGGGGTTAGGGAGAAAGGAGCGAGGTTGAGGGGAATGAGAGAGAGGGGTAGAGTGGGTATGAAGAGGGAGATGGAGAGGAGAGAAGGGGACAGGATGGAGACCACTGGCTGGACATGATGCACAGGGAGGGGGGATGGAGAGCATGAGAGGAAGGTGGGTGTGATGGAAAAGCCAGGGGGAGATATTAGAGAGGGGAAAACAGGGAAACAAAGAGAGAAAAAGTTATTCAGTTAGATTTAATTTCTAAAAAAAAAAAAAGAAATCGCCTTTTACTGATTGTCGGAATTAAAAACATTATGATTTCAATTTTAATTAAAAAAAAAAAAAAAAAAAAAAAAGGAAATGACCAGGACATGATGCCAGACTCATATTTATGAGAGCAGCTGAGGAAGCTGCACTCATGCTAATGCTGGCCATGAAAAAAACTACACAGAAGACACAATGAATAAAGCTGCAGGCCATACAGTAGTTTCAGGTAGGCTATATCAACAGTTTTACTAGAAATATTGTAATGGTTTGATTTTAAATGCCATATTGTGCCTAGTTTTCATAATTTCTTAAATTTTCTTGAATTAAACCCATTTGAAATCATCTGAACTATCCTTAAACAATAATACGTTACTAAGTACCCCTGTTTAGCAATTATGATCAGTTTATAAACATTGAATAAATGGTTTATTACACATTATTACATTATAATGTAGTTGTAAGCATATATAAGTATTTATCTGTGTACTGGTAAACACCTGTCAGTGGGTGCTGCTGTATAAGCAGATAATGAATGACAATATAGTAAAACACAGTTGTTATAATCTAAAATATGTCTTCATAGGAGATGTTATAATTGTTAGCAAATACTGTACATTAATGAGCACTTAAAGCTGTCCTAATATCTGTCAGTTGTTATAAAAATGTGTTAAATGTTGATATAATGCTAATAAATTCTAAATATGGGGATTTGTAGTGTTACCACTTAAATCATGAAATTGACATTTTTTCATGAAAAAAATCAAGCAAAGAGATTCACAACCTGAAATTGCTTTGTTTTACTCAGTAAAAATATTCAAGGGTGAGCAAACTTAGAACAAATGTGGCAAATCCATGTTCAAACACTAATGATGAAAGACAATCTTCAAGGCCTCAAACCTAGAATTGCCATTATGATGCCCAAGGTTAGATGTCAGCAATAAGAAAGTTTGCAACATGAAGCTGAATGAGAGATGCTGATTGCTGTCTGGCCCTTTTGGGTGACTTTGTGATGGATTAAGGTCAGAAGTCATCTGTTAATCGCCCCTTCAGTCTCTTTGATTGAGTGAGCCCTCAGGTGAGGCGTAATGCATTTTCAGGGGCAATGATGACAATAATTGGCTACCTTCAATTCACCAAAATGGACAAAGTCCTAAAAATCTCTCCACTTGAATTTGACAGTTCAGAGCAAATGAAAATAAAGGCTCGGAGGGCTTTCCAGCCAACATATTAATAACTATGATATTATGGGGCTTGTTATAGACATGATCTCCTGGCCAAATCATTAAGCTGATCTGTGATCTGTGGTTTGTTAACTCAGAGCACCCTGGACTGTGCTGCTTATAAGCATTTCACAATATGCTAACCGTTAAGGCCCAAGTGACGTTAATATGGTCGAGTGTTGGTTGATTCATAAATGCAGCCTTTTTCATTTCATATAAACATTTGTCATAATGCTGCAGGTCACAAAATCTGAAAGGCCATTGAATTGATGAGATTTTGTCTTTTGCTTTTCAATTGTTAGCTTTTGTTATTTTGAACATTTGAAAGAAGGATGATCATTTTATAATCAGTTTTAGTTGTAAGACTACACAACAGACTTCCTGATTTTAAAAATAAGTAATTTAAAAGCCCTCGCTCTGTATTATACGTGCAGTACGGTGGACCCAACCTATACTTTCAGTGCAGCTTATATACAGTATAGTCTTGTGACGTTATTTGAGGGATTTTAAATTTGCCTGTGGTGCTCAGCAATGAGGGCATTCTGAAAGTATGCTTGTTTTTTTTGTTTTTTTTTAACTCCTATAATACAATTTCTGTCATATTCACTTTTCCTAATATATTTGTTTTGCCTGTACTATGTTTTGGTGTATATGTATGGGATTGTTTTAAAGATTAGCTGCAGTATAAAACCAAATAAAGGATGGAAACGTAATTAATATGATGATGATGATGATGATGATGATTATGATAATAGCAGCAACAGCAAAAGCAGAAGCAGCTAATAAAAATAATGCTAATAGATTATTTGACTGTTTTTGAGGACAATATACTTGTTAAATATTTGTAAAATATGTTTTCTAAATACAACAACATTGGGTTTTAATATTACCATACAAGGCAAACAGATAATACCTTTTTACTATGTGATCTGATGTGTCCCTGAAGAAGACATTTCTCAAAAACAGGTAATTTGCTAAGACTTGCACCTTACTATAAATAGACAATGTCAGTCTGAAGAGGACCATCTCTTTCCTCTTTTTTCTCCGATGCAAAATAAGCAGGAATACAGGGAGACTCAGAATGTGAACTTTTTTATGGCAGACCTACTCATCGTTAAACATCAGGGCTTCCATAAACATCATTCACTCAGTTACTCAAACTTTCTGTGAGCGAGACAATGACTTAACACAGCACAAGACCAAACCAAAACCCAGCCCGGTCTGAAATGCAGTTTCAGGTAGGAGTGTCTTAAGGTGCGGCAGACAAAGGTCCACAGCTCTCACCTGACAACCTCCTGCAACCCACAGCTCATGAGAACCCGAGCAGCGTCTGAGAAAAGGACGTGCTCATCCACCTCGCTATATTTCACCAGGTGTGACTCTCTTTCTCTTCACCTTTTTTCCACTTCAGTTCACACTGTGCTCTTAAATTTCAAGCTCTTTTATTTTGCAGTCAGTGTTAGCTATTGTGTGCAGCACTTCCTCCACTGGAGCATTCATTCCTACATGAGAGCCAGGACTTTCCCATTGGAGCACACACACACACATTTTTTTATTAGTTTGTACTGTTGTGTGCATTCAAGATTTTATTTTGTGTGTGTAGGTCTTTTCCTATGAGAGATGTATCTACAAAATATTCTCTCCAACAGGATTTTTTCAGTATGATTTCACTGATTTTCATATGAACTGCAAAGCTTAATCCTGTGCAAGATCAAACATTTATGTCTACAGCAATCTATATTTTCTCTAGTGCCATTTTAAGGACTTTATAAAGAGTTTAGTACTCTTTCCTGGTGTTTTTTCTCTTTAGTGAGGTTCATCTGGTTGTATTTGCAGATGAACCTCAGTCTCAGGTCTAAGTGAGGTTTTAATAGCTTAGGAGTTAGTTTATTTACCTTGCATATGCTCCAATTAAGTCTCCCTGTCAGCATTGTCTTTAAGATTGTGCCTGACATGTTTACTCAGGCCTGGTTCTTATGGCTTTTATATGAAAAATAACAAAATTATATGAAAATGTCTTTCTCAATTCCTTATTAGAATAATAATAATAATAATAATAATAATCATTTTCGTCCCTTGCATCTGTAATCAAGATTAGCTAATTTTAGGTTGCTTGGACTGATGCCAGACCTCATTGAGAATCTAGCCATTTTTAATTAATTTCCAAACGAAATTATTATTATTCCTGTAATATTCTTCTACTAATGCTGCCACTCTAACAACCTATTATTATGCTCCTACAAGAGACTGACACAATTGTGGTGAGACATTTAATATCCCTCCACAATTTATGAGATCCTTTCTTAAGGGTTGACCATAATCCAGTGCTTCGGGTGTCATTTCTCCATCTATCTACCAGGCTCCATGCAGCGTGTGGCGCGCACTAGAGGCGCGCTCAGATCCTGGGGAGGTTTGAAACCACCTGCCTGCTCGGACACAGACAGTAACCCCCCCCCCCCCCACCCACCTCCCCGTAACTGACGATGGCCTCGCCACAGGATCTATCTGTGCCACTGATAAATAATCCCAAAATCACTGTTAATTAACGAAAAAGCAAGAGCTGAGGCCTAAAATCTCCTCCTTCCCGAGATTAGGCTTGTTTTTAAACCTACAGTAATATTTCTCTAATATAGTTTTTAAATAATGTTCTCATTCTTCATATTTAACAACATGGTGTTTTTACTGGATTTATTTGAAGACCAATCGCAGTATAATACAAAATACAGGATTTAAACTCTTTAAAGGAACCGGAGATGCGATTAATGTGATGATTGTGATGATGATTATAGCAACAACGGCTGAAACACAAACATCAAGAATAACAGCCCAATAATAATAATAATAATTATAATAATAATAATAATAATAACAATAATAGCTAATGATGATTATGATAATAATGATGATTTAGGTGTAAAATGCTTGAGAATAACAAATATTAAAAGCAAATACAGTCCAATATTTGACGACTAGTATATTTTACACACATATAAAAAATATTTAACCCTTTACACTACAGGTTTTCTAAATTCTAATAAAACTAAAATTTGTCCTTCAATATGCATCTCTTCCCCACTGACATGTTACTGTTCATTTGTGCCTAATGGTTCAACATTTCAGGAGTTTTCTTCATGCTCCTCATTGCCATGTATTCTTTCTTAATTTCTCTGTCTCTCTCTCTTTTTCTCTGTCACGACAGATGAAAAGGCGCTGTAATTATTCCAGGAGGTTGGGAACTAAATGATTGTCTTTGAAGTAGGCCCGAGCCTTGGACTACATTAGAAGCCAAGCATGTGATTTGCAACTGTTGAAGTAAAACCTTCACTCTGCTGCAGAAAGGGGAAAAAAAACGGAAAAACGAGGAGGGTGGATTCTCGGCAAAAGAAAATGGTATCTTTGTTTGCTCCCCTTTGTTTACCGGGGGATTCTTTCTCATTTTCCCCCCTTTTTTTCATTTTTACTAATTCATTTCAATGGCTTTCAAACTGGAAAATGGAAATGTTGCTCCTGCCCTCTATTTCGGCGGCAGCGTCCTGGCAACAGAGCAATTTTCTATCATCAGGGATAAACGGCATCGAACAGTACATTCTGATAAAAAAAGAGCCCATGATTGCTGGCCTTCCTGTCTGTCATCTAGCGACCAAATCCTCTCCTTCAAGACCGACCACTGTGCTGTCAGACCTAATAATGTCGCGTATTAAGTCGAGAGAGAAAAAAAAAGTGGGGGACCAATGCTCGCCCTGGTACTCACTAGTCACTAACATAAAGTTCACATCAACTTTTTGGATATAGCTCCTTTTTTTTATTGACCTAGCATGCAGAATCATAGACGGACTTGTGTTTGCTAGGTCGTAGCCTATATGAGCATAACCAACAAAATATCTCCTTCTCTAAATATGTCCTCCCTTCATTGTCTTAACAATATTGATAATAAAACCCAAGGAGAGTGCGCCCATTCCCGTGCCATTTTGCTGAGGAGGATTTCATGCATATTCTACTGTTACACTTCACCAAATGACTAAATTCAACGATTACTGCCCTTCGTTTCCCCTTTTCATTTCAGAGATAAATGATGAAATATAAAAACCACATGGCTACTGCAGGAAACCGAGCGATGCAATCACTCAGGTGGACCTAAACATGTAGAGAGAGAAGGCGACAAGAGAAACAAGCAGTCTTAATTAGGGACACAGGCCCTGAGTGCGACCAGTGCAGCTTCAGCCGTGCCAAATTAAATCCATTAGTCTTTGAGAGGCTGTGAAGGCTCAGTGGTGCAGGCCTTTGCTTATTTGTGGTCATTTAGCTCCACTACCAACAAGCTACACCGGGTCTATCTGAAGGCCCTGCACCTGGGGCCATGCATATGCCAATTTTGCTATTTACTCGAGAGATAATGCAATCCTAATTTATGATGCAAAACTTATTGTAAACAGTCGCCTGCCTGGGAGCGCATGGTTTTCTTTCTGAAAAAAACCACACTAATTTTTCTTGGTGTAGTTGCAGGCTTTTACAAAACACATCAAAGCTTCGCATAAGTGGGTTTGCATTAGTGCGATGTGCGCAATTTATGTGCGTAAAAGCGGCGCGCCACCATTTGGGCACAGATACATTCTACTGGAGCATTAGAGGCTGATCGGTAATCATTTTGGGCTGATGTTGGTGTGTGTGTGTGTGTGTGTGTGTGTGTGTGTGTGGGTGTGTGTGTGTGTGTGTGTGTGTGAGTGTGTGTGTGTGTGTGTGTGTGAGGGGGGCGGGGGGTTGCTCCCTCTGAATCCAGTTACAGTGAACCGTGTTACACTGACAGCTGTGTGGTATGCATCTGCGCTTCCCTTCGCCACTTCCCGCCCCTCGCACGGCAGAGATGGAGAATCGTTGACGCCTGGCTGTCTGTGACGCGCCAGTGGCTTTTGCGCTGTGGAGAAGGGAGACATGTTGTTTAAGTGCCTCCCGGTCTCTGTCTGCAGTGACAAGCCTCAGCGTCCCCAACCGACCGGGTCCCTAGAGGAGCCAAGGAGGTGGCTTTCCATGCGAGCCAGTCAATAGCTGTTAGAGGGACCGACCGCAAACGCCACAGCCTCTCGCTACAATTATGATGTGTGCCTTGCTGGAACTTCGTGTTAACGCTCAGGGATGATTAACACATGTGGCCAGATAGACAAGAAGAGACGCGCGGTGTTAAAATAGCCAGTGACACACATTCAGAGAGAGGAGGAGAGAGGGAACTAGTTATATTTTTTTAAACTGGCCTCCTGAGAATGTGTGCGTAAATCTACCGTCTATCCATGTGTGTACAGATATTTCCAATTCACTTGGAGGTGCTTTAAAGACATATAAACTGCTACTGACCGTGTTAATTATAAAATAACGCCAGGTTGCCGTAGTGTAAAACATTCTCAGTTTTCATGCACCCCATCCCAGACAATAGATGTCAGGGAAATCCCAGGTCTGATACATCCGCAGCGGTTGGGTATTGGAGTGATTTTAGAGAGTCATTCATCAGCGTTTATAAGACAGCTGGAAATAAAGACCACTTCTGTTAAACCACCACGGCCATTGATTGTGCTGAAGGTCAATCATCTACTTAGGGACAAAGTGATTTCTAGATTTGCAGCTGAACGGTGTTCATTTTGTGACTGACATTTCCACGAACTGAAATATAAAATAATTTCACTCCAGAATAAGGCTATGAACTCCTATAATCCAAGATCAATGGGGCAAAGTACAACAGGAGCCAAACCACAGCAGGTGACACGTGCGCTAAAGGTTTAATGTCTCATTTTCTAAAACATTTTGCACAAATGCAAATTGATGTTTTTGCTTTTTAAAAAAAACAAAATGATATTTTCTAAATTCTGTCCCCTGATAACATCCGATATAGGCCCCTGTTGCTTAATGTGTCTTGCAATTATACAAGGTTGTCAGCATGCATGCAATAGGCCACATCTTAAACATTTCCAAAGCAGCAAGGTCGAGTATGTCACTTTCTCTCTGTTCAAACAAATCCGTCCTTTCACCACTTCACTTAATCTCATTGTGCCTAGAAAAGCCTCCCAACTCGCCTGCGGGACACCAAGCCTGTGACATTACCCGCGCAGCCATCCCGCAATTTAATAATCCTGCGGTGGCACACACACACACACACACACGCGCGCGCGCACATGATGCTGCAAAACCTGAAGAATGAAGATGTCTCATTCAATCGAGCCCAGAGGTTTCAGCCCGAGGGGGGGACGCAGCTATAGCATCGCTGCAAAGCATGCATGTCTTTGTAGTAGCACTCAAAGGCGATTAGAAAAGGTGTAGGGATCTGGTTTCTCTTCTGCGTGTCCAAGTGGAACACGGACAGGGGGAATTGGCCACTATGTTAAATCACTGAGGGGTGACCAAGGTGTGCTGAGGTCTCCGAGGCCACTGTGCGCCTAATATACAGACTTATCAGAGGCCATAAAAATCATTTCACAATGTCAGTGAGCAGAAAAGAGGATTCAAAAGAAGCTCTTACCTGAACCCCCTCCTGAAGAAACAGAAGTGCTCTGGTTTTTCTTAAAAATGGATTAATCTAAGAGAGTCTGGAAGAATACAACAAATCCGTCTGGGTGTCTTGCGGCTCACATCCCAGCGTCTGTGCTCCTCTCTTGGTCCGCTGCTGTAAAATGATTATCCGGCTGGGTTGTGCACTTTTTAAATCCCACAAAGTAAATAACAACCGTAGCTGACGATAATAGCAAGGTACCAAGTTCTTGTTACAGAAAAGGAGAAAATTGAAACTAAACGCTGCATTTAGACAACCATTTTTGATAAGAGGATAATTGAGGCGACACTGGCGTATAATTAGGGGATAATTTATGCTATATCCACTTTTATTCCACCCTCCCAAAATAAATCCAGTCCATAATCATTACAGGCGAATTGTTCTTAATTTTATAGCTGCAATTTGAGTAAAGTGTGGCCGCTAATCAAATAGGTTTTCGTAGTAACTTGATTGCAACCATAATTATTTTTCATCGCCTTTTTTTGTGTGAAATCACTGAATGCTACATTGCGGCAAAAAATGTGTTGAAAGTGGTGCAAAACATGATTTGAATACCTATTGCATTAGTGGTTATAAGCGGAAATAAGATTTTATTCTTATTTGCAAATCGAAGATCGCAGCCCTCAGAGGCAAACTGTATAATTTACATATATTGAGGACCCTATCAGGCCTCATATTACAACAGGGATAAAAGACACTGTCAGTTTATCTCGGTATCCACCCTTCTTTCTGCAAAATAACCTATTGTACCTCAGGCATATTGTTATTTGATGTGTCACATGTACTGTATTTTGAATTGTCTGAGGATCCTTAATCATATGGTCAGTAGCCCCAGAAAAAAACAGTTATAATATATATTACTTTCAGAGCAGAGGGGGGCTTGAAGAGGGACTGCTCATTAGGCGCCAACAAAGCAAATACTACACTGCAAAAAAAATTGTTATTTAAATCTTTGTACAAAATAAATGCAAAAGTTCTCTTCTCCACATAAAAATCTGTAGAGTTAGGGGCCTATTTTCTCTTATTTCCAAAGCAATGCCACCTGTTTCAGGAGTTTCCTTGACATAAAACAGATCACACCACTAGTGTAAATACTTATAGTGCCACTAAATGTAGAAAAGTCTTTCAATGTACATTTAATACGGATGGGATTATTCCACAAGCATTCGTAAATGTTTATGCATTTGTAGAAAAAATATTTAATCTTCCTAAACAACGATAGACGACTTGTAAAGATGATTCTTTTTGTAGAAAGGGGCTAATTTGTAAATAATTTGGTGGTATTTGTTTTAGAAATCAATTTAATATTAAATAGGATATTAATATTCTTAAATAGGGTGTTTGTGTGATGCTTTCCTAGCCTATATGTAATTAATTCCAGAGGAAAGGAGGAGTTAAAAGCTGAGGAGAAAAAGAGGGACATATACACTGCTGGCTCATCAGGCTAAATCAAAGTGCGCACTATATGTTGCGCGTCGTGCGTAATTTGGGGGTTTGGGTACAAAACAAAATCGACTCGGCAATTCCAAAAGAGCTGGTTTTACGTGTGAAGCTTGTCTGTAGGAATTAGGCGTCTTTCCCACCATATATTATTTCCCCCATAGTTGTGGTGGGAGCTGGTAAGGTGGGTTAACTCCAGCTCAAGTCTCCGTGAAGCGCAAAGCACTGATGACGTTGGGTTGGATGACCAATCGGGAGGCGCTGCCCTTTGGAGACAAACCATTTTACTTGTAGTGTCTGCATCAAGTCTGGAAGCAAGGGCTCAATTTTAACAGAATCCACCTTAAAATCTCTCCCTTAACTTATGCCTACCTTCCGCCACTTTGAGTGAGAATATCACAGGACAAGGGGGGAAATAAAGACGCCTCTGGAAATTTCGGGTGTTAATAGGACAATATCTGTTCGCGGTGGAGAGAGGGGAGAGAGACAACAACACAGCGAGAGAGAGAAAAACGATTTGGTCTTGAGAGAGAGGGGGGTGAGTGCTCTCAAGGCAGAAAATTCGATGATGACCATGACTACGATGGCTGACGGTCTGGACGCTCAGGACTCGTCCAAGTCTGCTTTCATGGAGTTTGGGCAGCAGTCGCACTCACAGCAGAGCTCCCCGTCGATGGCCAGCGGCCACTACCCGCTGCACTGTCTCCACTCCGGCTCACACGCTCACCACCAGCACGACAACACCCCGTACCCCGGGACCAACACCTACAACAGGTCGTTACCCTACCCCTACGTGAGCCATCCGCACCACAGCCCGTACCTGCCATCCTATCACAACAACACGGGAGGACAGACAAGGTTAGACGGCACAGGTAAGAGACCCCCTTTTCACCAGCCGAGTGGAAAATGCACCGCGTCATGACAGCACCATCAGCGCATACCTTCTTTTAGTGCGAGTGGCCCACAGTGGGGATCAAACCTGTCTCTCCTGCCGGTGTTGGTATCATGCCCAAGTCGGCCACTCCAAATTCGGACGAATGATCTTTCAGACGTAGGTGGGCGATTACATCGAAGAAAAATCGTGCGTAAATGGCACCGGATAATTCGACATCCAGCCTTTTACCTTCTCAGCCTGTAGCCTGTATTGCTGTCCCGTTTAGCACTCCCCTCGGTTCCCACAAAACCTGTTTTAATGCCCGGGGTGTGATCATCACGACCGTGCAATCCTCACCAACTACTCGTGGAAATTAGGCAGCCCGCACGCCTTGAATGTTGTAATTAGCATTTAATTGACATGTCATTACCAGCAATATCCTAAATATGACAGCGTACGAGGATTGTGGCTGCCACGGCGCGTGAAGGCAAAGTCAGATGTCAACATTTATCAGCTTTTTTATTTTTATTTTTAAGACACTTTCATTCGGCGCCTCTGAATTTATCCTCACCTTTCACAGATATTTCAAGCTGTTTGATACATCGGTGTCTCCCTTGCACACACACACACACACACACACACACACACACAGAAAAAAATGAACACAATCTCGCTGTTGTGGTTTTGAATAATAACATTGCTTGTTTTTGTTGCAGAGCAGCAGAAAACGACGGTGATTGAAAATGGGGAAATTCGTTTTAATGGGAAAGGCAAAAAGATTCGCAAACCTCGGACAATTTATTCCAGTTTGCAGCTTCAAGCACTGAACCACCGTTTCCAGCAAACACAGTACCTCGCTTTACCGGAGCGCGCCGAGCTGGCTGCCTCTCTAGGACTGACACAAACCCAGGTATGCAAGGAATATGCACTGCTTTACAGTTTCACACCACTTCCTGGAATTTATCATCTATATTCTTCTATCAATTATAATGCAGTTTTAAATATTATTATTAACATTATTATAATAATAATGTATTTCTAGTATTAAAGATTTAATAGCCTACTTCAATTTTCTACATCTACATGCAGGCTCATTATGCATGTGTCTAACTGCATGCACCCCTCTCCTCTCCCGTACAGGTAAAGATTTGGTTCCAGAATAAGAGGTCAAAGTTCAAGAAGCTGCTCAAGCAAGGCAGCAACCCGCACGAGAGCGACCCTATACCGGGCTCCATGTCCCTATCCCCGCGCTCCCCGACCATCCCTCCAATATGGGACGTCTCGGCCTCTTCCAAAGGAGTAAACATGCCGGCGAACAGCTACATGCCCGGCTACTCTCACTGGTATTCCTCCCCACATCAAGATTCAATGCAGAGATAGACTGATGAGGCAGGAAAAGGGTCAGTGAGCTGTCTGGAGGCCTCCGGATCTCCGCCATGCAGTTTCCAACGTAGCCTACAATTTGTGTCAGCGCAGAGACTGGATGCTGGAGAGGAGGTAAAAAAAAACATAAAACCCTTCCGATACCTCTCTGCTGAAGGATAACACGCAGCCATGCCTCGGCGTGATGACACCAACAAGGGAACTAACCATTTTTGTCAGCGTACATGGCTGTTCAGTGGGCTCGCATCTCTGTTATGCTTTCATTCATGTCAACATCTGAACGTCAATATACCAAATATTATCAGTGACATTTTAGCCACTTTGGGCAAAGACTGCTTACACTCTCCGTGGGCTGTGGCGCCCAGAACCTGTCGCCATGGTTGACTCCTGACTGCTTTTTTTTTTTTGGTTGTTTCTTCAACATGCAAAACCAAGCAAATTGTCTGTCTGTAAATATAATCTGCGATTTTAGTTGTACATACACTTTTTATGTTTTGTCAGATTGAGTAAACCGTGACTCAAAACAGACGCCTGCTGTTGCATGATTTCCAAATATGAAAATTATTTCAAACGAGGCCTTTTTATGCTCCATATTGGGCCAACATCACATTATAACAGGCCTATTTCCCGTCTCCCTGGTGTGCACAAGCTTATAACAGACAATCTGAACATCAGTTACTGACAGTGCTCAAGTGAAAAGCCCATTTCACCAGAGTAAACATCTTAAATAAATCCACAGCGCTTAGTGGCTGATGGAGAACGCCACAGTAGTATATAGATTTATCAAATGCGCTCAACACCAGAGGAAATGAACTTACCCTGCACCGCTGCTGTCTACATTCACCTCGAAAGACATTTGCTCCAGGTCCAGCTTATCTTGTCATTTCACCCTCAATTATTAGAAGTATTGACAAAATGTTTTCTCCCGTCTCTCCGTCCTAATGCAGGGCGTTAAATGCCAAGCTCCACGGGATCGATGTTGAACAAAGCAGCCAGCTGCAGTGGCGTTCAATATGAAGGAGATATTTGGGACAATTTGTGGGTTTTTATCCAAGTGAGGCTTTTTTTCCATTCTCATAAATGCAGGCATAATTAGGGTAATTTTTGATGTAGCCCGCTGATTACAGCGTTTTTACCGTCAAAGATAATTACCTGTAATTTTCTACCACTTTTAATACTAAAAGGCATCTTTATTTGGATTTGAGGTAGCACAGATGGAACAAAAGGGAAAATTATTCGGTTATTCATATACAAATTGCTGAGGAGAGTGAGCGCTCGGGATATTATCTGAAATTACAACGCTGAAAAGCTCCATGCAGCTGTCAAGTCGCGGATGTCCCACTGGGGCGCATTCAGCCCTACCTGGGCCCCCAAGGCTGGGGGCCTATCTGCTCCTGGGCCATGTGCACCCTGATCTGCGGGCTGCAGGGAGCCCGACAGCAGCAGGTCGAGCAAACATCAGCAGAGCTCATAAATGCACATGCTGTACACATTCAGCTCCAGAAGCTGACGGGTTTCATGAGGTTGTGCAAATGGAAAATGAGCAAAATCTGATGAGTTTGAGATAGATAGATAGATAGATAGATAGATAGATAGATAGATAGATAGATAGATAGATAGATAGATAGATAGATAGATAGATAGATAGATAGATAGATAGATAGATGTAATGGTGATAAAGTGCAACAGGGTGACAGAGACAGATATGGGGGTGGGGGGATGCAGGGAGGGAGGGATGTGTCACTATAGCTGATTCACTACAGCAGACTTCTCACATAAAAAGCTCCCGTAGCACCTGACAAGATTTCACACATTACCAAAACATCAACCGGAACAAATCTCGTAAAGACATCCATTATTCTCTCCAACAAATAAAAAAAGAAATCAGATGTTAGGGAAACGCAAGAATGTTTCCACTTCTCTGTTGACAGCCCTGACTTAAGCTCAGAACTTAGTGAAGACTATTTTTCAGTCAAGAGTGTCGCAGCCTCCTCTAAGACCAGGAACAGTCACAGGACAGAAGATATAAGACTCATCCTTACCTTGCTCTGCTTCTCTAACACAGACTAACCAAAAAAGCGCTGCACGGTTTTACTGCTGGTGGTTGAATAAGCAAATCCAGGTGGGAAAGTGTTTGCACACCCCGGTAAGCTCTTATATATTGCCTGCAAAATTAGCTGTTATTACTGTCACTGTTTAGTGATGGCGAGCTTGAAAAAAAAGCCCTCTGCAATCAAGAACCAAGCGCATCTTTGCAAATTATAGGTAATTGTCAATGTCCAGATTATGATAATGGAGGCTCTAATCCTGGAGAATAATTATTGTGGAGTGTTACAGTTGAAGCTGTCCAGTAAAGCTAACTGTCATTATTTAGACTCGATTTGCAAAACGGGGGGAAACTAGCTGAGTGGAAAATGTTCGGTTGGAAATAAACGGGGGCTCTCGATATAATGGCACCACTAGTGTGTGTGTGTGTGTGTGTGTGTGTGTGTGTGAGTGAGTGAGAGAGAGAGAGAGAGAGAGAGAGTGCGTGTGTGTGTGTGTGTGTGTGAGAGAGAGAGAGAGAGAGAGAGAGAGGGAGAGAGATGGATGGATAGAGACATACAGTAGTGGTGTGTGTGTGTATGAAAGAGATATAGAGGTCTATGTGTGCAACTGTGCCCGCGCCTTGGGTGCGTGCACGTGCAATGTGAAAATCTAAATTTCTCAAATGACCTGCTCGCATTGTAATTACGTTCAGTCTCCAGCAGAAATTAGACTGAAAACAACAACAAGCAGTGTTGAGTTTTAGATCAAGAAGACCATTTTTTATAGTGTTTTGCTCCAGTGTGTGTGTGTGTGTGTGTGTAAAGTGTATTCAGTAGGCTGCAATCAGGAAAGGAAGAGGATTCTGTGTCAGGTGGAAATGGTAACATGCATGGGTCAGTGTGTGGGTCAGATGCAGTATTGTTTAGTGTGTTAGTGTGTGTGTATGTTTGTGTGTATATGTATGAAACAGGGGGAGGCACCCGGGGGGGAGGGGGGGGGGGGAGTGCAACATGTTCGTTTGTAAAAACTCACTTATATGATTTTTGTGCATATGGCCGGGCAAATTCAATTAGATCAATTTTCAAACCCCCAATGTTTCTCACAGTGGCGCGGTTTGTTCAGCGGTTTGCAGCGGCATCGCTGGTATTACTGCCTGCTAATAACATGGTGAAACTGTGGAGGATTTTCTTTCTCTTTCTTTCTTCTCTTCTTCTTCTTTTTTTTATTTTACCCGGAAGGTGGGCTGCGGCCGGGACTGGCAGAGCTCTGGAGCCGGTCTACCCCCACAGGAATGCGGATTGTCTCAGATCTCCGTGCCGCCCCCCTCGCCTCCTCTCTGCCATTCAAAGCAGCTAATTGTAGGGGACACAAAGCGAGAGCGACTGCAGACTGTCTGCTGCAAGAAGCAAGAAGCAAGACGCAGGCATTTTCTTTCCAGACCAGCTGGAAGCAACCGAGAGGCTCAGTCAGGTTCTCCACTAAAATACAATATGAATGATAAAAAGGTGACCAGAGGCAATAGAGAATACAACAATAATAATAGTTATTGCCATTCCCTATTATTTAAGGATTTCAAACTGGTAAATATCAGAGTAAATAGGTTGCAAAATACTGGGGGATTTTAATTACAATTTGAGTTAATTTAAAATATGAATTGTTATAATAATATCATTCAACTCCTATGATATTACCAAAAATGTGATCGTATTTAAAAAAAAAAGAAAAAAAAAAAGAAAAAAAAAATCAAGAAAAGGTTCCTCTACTGACTTTCACAAAAACAGTAATAGTCTCTATAACGATATAATGAAGATATCACAATAGTAATATTATATCACAAATCAATACAGTTCAATTAAGGAGCACCGAAATTCAATTAAAGCAAGTGTCATTATTATGATAGGCTTACCGTGATAGTAGCCATGTTTTCTCAGAATTGTATTTACAATAACATTTTCTTTTGCTTAATGTCTGTTTGCACTAAAATTCTTATTCTTTTCCTCCATTACTATTTAAATGTAAATTAAACTGAGTCTGCTCATGAAGATATTTTTCATTCCCATCTCCCAAGACAAATAGGCCTATTAAGTTTGTCTGCGTAACATCTGCAGATTTAAAATAACAAAGTCTTTAATAAAAAAAATAAAAAATAAAAATCACAGAATAAATAGAGATCGTGGCTGTTATTGCAAATGAAAACCACCAAGATTAGATTTACATTTTCTATAGATAGTTCACGTCATCACTGAGCAGCTGTGATTTACAACCTTGTGTTGAAAATGTCACCTGAGATTCACAAACGTTATTTATGTCTGTGAGTCTGAGTCGTGATTTTCAGTGTAAATAACAGGGTTAAAATGACAAGAGACTGTACTGAGGCCGGAAGTTTCAAAGTTCCATTGTCCATTTAAACGTTTAATATTCTTCCAAAATGCAATAAATTACATGCACACATTTACACATTTTACACGTTTTCTTCTATGACTGTCATCAAATACATTGCATATTCCTCTGAAATTTGAACACGAGTCCCATAGAAGGAGAAAAAAAAGTTTGAAATGAACAACAGGGTTTTTCAATATAACGTCCCCGCTCCAAGAGCCAATGAGTGCTGTATCGAGTTAGGGGTCTGCAGGTGGGAAGTCATGGAGCTGCCGGTGTACCATGACCCCGAGTTTTCCAAAAAGTTAGTAGCCGTCGTGTTGATGTTTTGTGGCTGTAGGCTGTGCGGCCTGGAGGGGCCCTGTGTGTCCCAGACGGCCGGGGACTGTGGAGAGTTGCACGCCATGGGGTCGCTGGAGCTGGGGCTGTGCTCCGGTGGAAGCTCGCCGTTTTTCATGATTTTCTTCATTTTTGATCTCCTGTTCTGGAACCAAATTTTGACCTGGAAAAGAAAAAACACGACTATCAATGTCTCATATACAAACTCGAAAACAATAGGAAAAAACAAAACAAAAACAAAGACGCATGCTGCGTAAAGACGCACAAAAACCAATGCTCGCCAAAATGGATGTTTAGAAAGCATTTAAACCATTTTAAACGCGATGTTTCCTGCATTTTAAAGATAAACCAGATTAGGAAATGAATTCTATCTAAAATCCCACCTGTGTTTGCGTGAGTCCCAGCGAGGCAGCCAGCTCGGCTCTCTCCGGCAGCGCCAGGTACTGTGTGTTCTGAAACCGCCTCTGCAGGGCGGCCAGCTGGAAGCTGGAGTAGATTGTCCGGGGCTTTCTCACTTTCTTCGGCTTGCCGTTCACCATCCTCACCTCAGGCTCACTTATCTCTTTTTCTGCCAAAAATAATCAGAACAAGAATAAGTATGTGCTCCCATTATAAATTACAGTGTCTTTTAAAGATCTTTTTTGTAGGTGGTCATCTATATCCCTTAAAACCCAAGTAAATCCATTTTCATGAAACAAATTCATTCCAGACCGGCAAAAAAAGCAAAACACATGTATTCTGTATACAAGTTTAAAATCACCTTAAATCACATAGTTTCAAATAACAATAAAGTCCTTATTTATTCCTTTAGCGTCAGATTCCACATTACTGGATTTTTTATGCAGAAGAAGACTCAGTAAAAAACTGATAAATTATGAAATTGGATAAAATTTACACTATACGTTTTTTTTAATTTAACAAGGTACCTTACACGATTACAAAATAATAATCTGCTCTTAACATAATAAAAATCTGCGGGCCCGTACCTTGTGGACTCGGCTGGGCTTGCACTCTGCTGTAAGTCCCAGCATACTGGTGGTAGGCGGGGGTCGTGTACGAGCTGTAATCAGTGTAGGATTTTGTCGAGTAATTTCCAGCGGACGCATTTACCCCCGGGTACTGGTACTGGTAAGCATTGAGAGGCTTCCCATATGAGGTGGAGCTGGGCGAGCAGTAGCCGTGAGAGACTCCACCGGCGGGACTGTAGTAGCCAGAATCCGTGGCGGTGGACTCGGGTAAAGTAGGAGATTCCTGAGACGGATGGTGCATGGCGGAGAGTTGAAAGGAGCTCTGGAAGTCTGCGGGTTTCACACTCGGGATCCTCCGGTCGAATACTCCAGTCATACTTCGAGAGCGAACGCGTGGGTTTGTTTTATTTAATTAGCAAAGAATGAGGCAGTCTGACTCCAAAGCGGTGTGAAAACTACACTGGCATTGTTGAAAGGCTCTCAGGCCGTCGGGCTCTGGTGAAGACTGCAGCCAGCCTCGCAGCAAAGACTTGGTTAAATCCTAAATCGCGCTCTTACGCACTGCAGGGAGGATCTGGTTCCATTGGCCAAGGCGCACACAGACACAGCTACACCCAATTCACTCAGCCAGCTTTCTTATAGGGGGGAAACCACCCGGGCTATGTGGCTGCATTGTTGTGTTTTTATTCTATCAATCAATGGGAGCAATTAAAGTGTTGGCCGTGTCGCCAGTCGACATTTTCAGAAGGATGAATTAGAGGGACAAAACCTCATTACCAAGGCCTCCTGTAAGACCGATTATTACGATTGTCTTCATTATTCTTTATTTATGCATTTTATTAAAGCAGACTCAACGTTACTCTTTTATGGCAAAATAACCTGAAAATGTTAGCATGAAGTTCAATGTTACAATCATTTCACTTCAAAGAGAAATAAAGCATAAAACCCAATTACCTTCGGTCGACCATTGAGCTCATTGGTTGTTATTTAGAATTGGCACAAAGGCTAAACCGGATGAAATATTCGATACATCCCATTCCTTAAAATATAGTCTTAAATCCAACAGAATGTTGCATATCAAGTATATGCAAAATATTATCAGCATATCAATATATTTAATGTGCCATATATAGCCTAATATATTCAGCAACTAACAACACCCTCCCACAAAAACAACTTTCCAATACGTGCCAATTCGTCTATGATTGGTAATGTTTAATAATGCCAATATTGACCAGCCTCTCCCATTAGGGTCATTAAAAGATTCATCTTATCTTAAAACCTGCTGCTGTGCAAAATCAATGCTCACCACCACACATTCAGTGGTGAACAGCTCCGACCAGTGGACAAACTGAGGAGCTGCATACTAAAACTCACGACACCAGGGGCAAACCCACAAAGACATATTGTATTTTGACAAAGAGAAATGGATGATGAATCCGAGCTCAGTGTTAAAATATAAATATTTAAATCAAAAGCAAATGAAACATAAATAAAACGAACAAACCAAACTGTCCATAGGGATTTAAGGCAACGGGTGTGAGGATAGAAATCACCAATACTGGATACATTGTATTCAGTATTTCATTATATCATGCATCACATATTGGCAGTATCTTGCATTATGGATACACTGTATCCACTATCCAGTGTTATATTCACAGTGAACAGGGAAAGAAGGTACAGTATAAGACTGCAGGAGACCAGCCTATGCTCTCTGAGCTGCAGTCAGTTTACATTTACACATTTGCAATAAGCCACAAGCTTTCATTGTCCAGTCCATACACTAATATTACAACTACAACTAGATAGCTAGAAAATAAAAACACAGAATTATACTGTTGTATGCAAAAATTTAGGCACCCCTAAGGAAATTAAATATTTTGTTAAATTCTGATGTGATAGGAAGTAAATTGACTTCATTTCAAATCAAAAATCAAAACAAATTATCAATACATGTCCTGCAGTCAACTAAAAAGGAGCCTTTCTTCAAATGTTAATCCACTCATGCTTTTTATGTCATTAACTTAAAAATGATGGAAAAAAACAGTTGTGTGGCATGTGCACAACTTTGGTCGCCCCTCTAACTGTATAAAAAACAAAGTTGTTAGGCCTTAATTGACGCATTAGGACTTGTAAGGCAGGTAATAAATGTAAATTGGAACCAAGACAAGCTCTGTAAGACCAAGAAAACCTTGAGATAAAACTTCATGTCTGCTGGGCCGAAAAGCAAAGCAAAATCCCCACCGTGCACCAAGGAGTCAAGGAGTGCACAACAGTTTATGTTTGACGTCTGCAAGTCAACATCTGGATAAGCCAGAGTCATTTTAGAAAAAAGTGCTGTGGACAGATGAAGTTGAAACTAAACCCTTGGATGCAATCATCAAGGGTGTGTTTGGAGCAAAAACAAGTGCAGCAATCAATGAAAAGAACATCTTACCAACTGTTAAGCATTGGGGTGGAAATGTTATTCGTTGGGGTTGTGTGTCAGTCAGTGCCTCTGGAAACATTGCACAGATAGACAAAAGAATAGATTCCACTAATTCTGGATTAATTCTGGGCTAATTCTGTCCTGCAATCAGTCAAGAAAGTGGAAGTGAAAAGAGTCTGGGCTCTACAACAGGACAGTGATCCAAATCAGGCCTCAAAATCCACCATGAAGTAGGTTACTTCAAGAAACACAAGGTGAAGCTTTTGGAATGACCCTCACAGTTGCCTGAGTCGAACATCATTGAAAATATGTGCATGCAAGACAGCCTAAAACATCTAAGAACTTGAAGTGATTCGCAGTAAGAGAGGGTGAAAACTGAAGAACAGAAAGACTTAGCTGATACAAATGTGTTTGCAGGATGTGATATCTGCCAAAGGGTTGCTAAGTACTGACCTAAACTTTTGCATATGCCACTATTACTGTTTATTTTATTTTATTTTTAAAAAATCTTTATTAAGTTCATGAAAGGAAAAGTAACAGTGCATTAACTAAAATTAATAAAAATAAAAATAAACTACCTCATGTACACATTATTGTGCTTTTCTTATAACAACAACTGAACTAGCAACTAGTCCCAGGTGTTAGCTTACCTTTGTCGCCGCCCCGGAAATGCTTCCCTCGCCGCCTCCACAAATTTCTTCCTGTGATGTCTCGCTTGTTGACAAGTTTTTACCGACTCCGTATACGGCTCATATTTTCTTAAACCAGAGCAGTATTGTTGTCCACATGATACAGCGCAATATATACACATTTTTAAATATATTTAACCGAACAAACTAGCGTTACTGCTGTTAACCGATTTGAATCGGGGTCAAAGCTGAAAGCGCGCAGCGTGCGTCTGACGTCACTAAAGAGTTCAAACAGCAAGATAGTTCCCCTCTTATTCACGTGCATAGAAGAATTCACTGGTGTCTTTTGAAGCGAAACAACAATGTTTAACTCATGTGCAACATTTTGAAATCAGAACACTAGCGTACAGGTTTATATATTTAACACATCAGAAAAGTTTATTTATAATGTAAAAACTTTGTACAAGAAACTGTAGGCTACATGTAGTGTCTGTCATTTCTTCTTTTACGTAAGTGTCGAGCTTTTTGGGGAGGTGACCAAAGACGGAAGTAAATGGGAGGAAACCCTCTCGCCCTGCATGGGTCTTTTCTGTGCTATCTTTTCTCTCTGCTCCTGTTTTGTGTGTTGGGGGGATGGGGCCGTGCCGAGGATGAGAGACTCCAAATATTTACCACTTGGCTTACTAAATATCTTTATTTCCGAACTGGGCTTCCTCCTTCGCTCTTGTATATATTAATACTTTTCGACCACGTATGAGTTTGGGTGGAATTTGGCCAAAATAAAGTGGAGTATCTGTACGTCCACGACACGCTTAAAAAGTCGACAAAATGTATTCCTCTGCTGGAGGTAAGTGCTGTAGCTAACATTAGCATCGGCTAATTGATGCAGCTAGCAAAAATGAACTCACTAGTTGCAGCATTTTACTGCCACATTGCAGCAAGTCGTTGCTGAAAGACTGACCCCACTCCCGTTTCGTTTAGCTAGTCAACAAAAAGTCAACAAATCCTTTTGATCGAGACAATCTCGTCCCAGTCTTAGGTGAAGGCATTAGTAGAAGAGGTAAGCTTAGCTAGCGTGCAACAACAACGAGCTGCTATTAGCCAAGTTAGCTTCAGCGGTACCTCGTTTCCCGAACTTGTTGTTAGTTAGCTTCCCGAAGTAATTTCATGAGGCGGGATCGATTGGCGAACATTATCTTAACAAACCACACGATTATAAAAACAGATCGTTGTTTTTAGTGCCTCGCAGTGTAACAACAAACACAGAGTTAAAGCAATATTTAGCGGCCGACCATGCTATCTAATCTAATCACCAATCTTAGCTATGCTTAGCTAACAGTATCCAACTTAAATGAGGTAATTTGGTTACGTTACATCGTTTTTGCCCACGATATACATTTCCTGACAACCTAAATGGCTCTCTTAATGTAATACGGACTTAATGACATTGAAGATAAGTATGCCTACGAAGTTTGGCTGAGGTTAAGTACAGTTACAGTGTAAACAGCTGACTTTCATTGAATAAGAAGGTAATGTTGGAATATTGTAGCATTTGCTGTTCATATTCGATTTTGTCTTAATCATTGACTTTTTGCCCTGAGTAACGAACAGAATAGACAACATCAACACTGTATTGTATTCCTCTCAAATCTAGTAATTGTGTTAGGGGTTGTTTTATGTGTTACAAGAGGCATTTTTGTTGTTGTAGAACTGAAATATGAATTGACAAGTAGCATTATCCTATTCCCAGGAGAAAGGGTGGCTTCAGCACAGTAAGATTGCCAGCTTGCGCGATTGCTTCTGTGTGCATATTGATAAGAGTTTTGAAAAAGTCGCCCTTGATTGTGGAAGATGGCGTTGTGGAAGTGATAAGAGAGCAAGACTTACTGACATGAAACAAGTGTTTGCAATAGAAATGTATAAGTAACGATGGTAGCACTGTGTACTTTGACACTTCTTGCTGCTAGCTACACAAAGAAATTGTAATGTTAACTTGTTAATCTGTAATTCTAGACTTCTGTCCTTTTGTTAAGTGACTCAGATGTATATTTTCACCACTTTATATGTTTAAATGCAGTGTACATCAGGCGAGTGGATTTTTGAGCATTCATAACATGTCATTTTTGTCCTCTGTAGCAGCTGAGATGCTTGAGGGACCCCGTTCCTCTGGGTCATTAAGCTCTGGTAAGCATTTCCCTTATTTGGGCTATAAAGCTTTAAACTGGTCATAGCAGTGGACCGGTGTAAATGGCAACATGATGTAAAAGAGTGTTTTTTACATCCTTCAGGCATCGCAGTATTTACTCATTCATAGTGCATTTTAACTGTATGACTGAAATCATCCAGAAAATAGGACAGAGGTGATTTGGTGCTATAGGTGACATTCTGAAGAAGATACAGTAATTCTGGATAGTCAGTTTCCTCTAAATGCACCTCATTTTGTGCTCTGAATAGCGGTGGACGTATAAACACCAAAGGCCATTCAATAATACCTACCATATATTATTAGGTTTTATGGGTGTTATTCTGCTTGAATGAAGCAGAGGCTGGGGCACAAAGATAAGGCACTGAGGGGAATTGAGAGAGTGCTCTTTCAGTCTGACTGTAATATCTGAAGATGCAGATATGGAGCTTCTCGGTTCAACATGTTGACCTATGATGAAAGCTTATTACATCTTCTACAGGATAATCCAAAAAAAAGGAATGACACCTCAAAAAGTCCTTCAGGGTGTATGAGGAAGAACAGACTGGTTCTGATTTAAGAAAATACTCATATCTTATTAACTGACAGTTTGAGTTTTGGAATTACTCACTAAAAGATATTCATCTGGAACATATACTGAGTTAGCAGTTTATTAGGTCCACCTAGCTTAACTAATGTAGTCTACTACAACATTAATGATGATAAAATGTTCAGTTTTTGTTGAAAGAGTTTTAGAGAGGTGTGGATTAAACTTGATGGTCATTTTGGAGGCTGCAGTTACTGGTATTGTTGAAATGTATTGCTTTATGGGGACAGATGTTTCAACCATTTTCACCACCTCATTTTTATCAGTGAGCCTAAATAACAGAAACACCTCTCTGTATAATACAGTACAGTTCAACAGCACCACAACCTGCATGCAACAAAATGATTGTACAGTTGGATAATCTTGGAGAATCTGTGCTAAATATAACCTTTTAAAAAAAAAAAAAAAGAAGAAGAAGAAAATAAACAATTTTTACCTCTTTGATTTGGCATAGAATGCACCAATTACAAAATTCCTTACTCATTCTTTTGTTAATGGTTTGTAATGTTTTTGACACTGTTAAACTTGATAATGTAAAAAAAGTTAACTCTAGACAAATTTTTATTGTCTTTTGTGATGAGTTGAAAACACACAATACTTTTTTTCATCTCAAAGTGACACTGTTCAGTTATAGATGTGAACATACCTCTTATTTATGAGATTTAGAAATATTCTACTGGGACTTTAATATCTCGGGAAATGTCATCTGTCTGTAAACTGATACTTATTATGCACGTTGTCATTTTCCGTCAACTTCTCCCGACATTTTAGAACCACCATCTTCTCCAGTGCCAGAATATGTGTTCAAGCCACCTTCACGGCCAGACTTTGGCACCATGGGCAGGACAATCAAGCTCCAGGCCAACTTCTTTGAGATGGAAATCCCCAAACTGGAGGTCTACCATTATGACATCGACATCAAGCCTGAGAAATGCCCCAGGAGAGTCAATCGGTACGCACACACGTATTATTGATCAGCAGCCCCTGGCACATGGTAGATCAGTGGTTGGTGTGTTCTGGGCATTGTGGTAATTTATTTTTCATTTTTGTTTCCAGTGAAATTGTGGAGCACATGGTCCAGCACTTTAAAACACAGATCTTTGGTGATCGAAAACCAGTGTATGATGGGAGGAAGAATCTCTATACTGCCATGCCCTTGCCTATAGGCAGAGACAAAGTATGTATTTTATAGGAAGACCTGCAACAATGAAATCTCCACTTTGGGACAAAATGCATAAAAATCAGTTAAAAAATGTTAGTCTGGAAATATCACAGCATTGCCTCTGTCTTTTTATTTTCTTGCCTGTCTTCCACACAGGTGGAGCTTGAGGTGACCATTCCTGGTGAAGGCAAGGACCGCAGCTTCAAAGTATCCATCAAGTGGGTGTCCTGCGTTAGTCTGCAAGCTCTGCACGAGGCACTATCAGGACGGCTACCCAGCGTCCCTTTTGAGACCATCCAAGCTTTGGATGTGGTCATGAGACATTTGCCCTCTATGAGGTGAGTCTTTGATTGTTAAACATTGTTTCACTTATGGGTGATGCGTTGTCTTGATGGGTTATTATTTCTGCCACATTTGCAATTCAAATAATTGTTGTAGATGTGTCAAATGACGTGTCTTAGCACAAATTACAAATTGCATATATTTCACATTATTGTTGACCATTGTTCTTAAGCGGTCAACATGATGCGAGGTGCAGACTTACAGAGTCACAAGTGATACATATTCACTGAACTAAGTGAAAATCTGGTTACACAAAATGAGTGATTACCCAGTTGCATCCCAATAAACAGGAGCCAAATTCATCTTCTTCCCTGATAAAGGCAATCTAGCCGAAAGGAATAAACACAGCATAATAGAAAAGTGTTGTACAACTTGTTGTTTATTTAATTCATTTTCTGAGCGCACTATGATTACCTAACTATAGGAAGAGATTGTTTGTTCGCATAGCATGTGATGTGCCGTGTATCACAGATCGTATGCTTTGTAAGTGTCTTTTCTTTTAACCGGTTCGTTGAACAGCTTGTGTTTCTCTGAACATGTTAATCAGGTTTCATGTATTCTGTTAAAGATATACCCCGGTGGGCCGCTCGTTCTTCACTCCCTCAGAGGGATGTTCGAACCCCCTCGGTGGTGGCAGAGAGGTGTGGTTTGGCTTTCACCAGTCTGTCAGGCCTTCCCTCTGGAAAATGATGCTCAACATTGATGGTAATTGTCATGTTGCTTTGGAGAAAGGTTGTTGAAATGAAGTTGTGTCTATGAATCTCATCACCGTATGGCTTTTCTGTTTGCAGTTTCAGCCACTGCATTCTACAAAGCCCAGCCTGTAATTGAGTTCATGTGCGAGGTCCTTGATTTCAAAAGCATTGAAGAACAACAGAAGCCCTTAACAGACTCTCAACGAGTGAAATTTACAAAGGAAATCAAAGGTAAGTAAAGCTCAGGAGCCACATATACATTTTCAGACTGTTTTTATTTGTTGTGTTTTTCTTGGTAAATTGTATTCGTTAAAAAGAGCTGGGAATTATCTTTCGATTTTAAATTTGATTCTCAATTCAACTGGTCAGTTTAAAGTTTCTGAAGTCTATTGAGTTTTACACTTGAACTACAGATTTATTATTCCTTTCCTTTCTGTTTTTATTTTTTATCAAATCAGGAGTTATAAACCAAGTATTTAAACACATAGCCATCCAAAATTTGGGCTTTATTTTCCTTTAGTTTCTGGATATTTTTGAAATCTTTGTGATTCCTCTGTTCAGGTCTGAAGGTGGAGATCACTCACTGCGGGCAGATGAAGAGGAAGTACAGAGTGTGCAATGTGACCCGAAGACCCGCCAGCCACCAAACGTAAGAGTGCTCTCCTGTCACTACTGTAGTCACAGTATTTGAATGTGGGGTTTACTGATGTTGAAGTACCAAGCTAAAACGTACAGTTTAAAATGGATGAAAAAATATTTGTGCTCCAGCAACAAGAAAGGTGTTGTTACTTAAAATGTAAAATACATATATTGTAATAAATACAGGGGTAGGAAGGGATGATAATCCTTCAATAATCATAGATGTACTATCTAATGTTTTAAAAAAAATACTTTTTGCTCCAGATGACTGGACTTGATGATGTTTGGTGACACTAAAAATTGGGACAAGCTGGTGTGAAAATTCTCTCTGAAAATGTTTAACAGGCATACTGAAGGTTGCATTTATTGATTCCCTCAGGTTCCCCCTGCAGCAGGAGAACGGCCAAACTATTGAATGCACAGTAGCACAGTACTTCAAAGACAAGTACAAGCTCATCCTGAGATACCCCCACCTCCCATGTCTACAGGTGGGACAGGAGCAGAAGCACACCTACCTACCTCTGGAGGTAATAATCACCAACGTCTTGTCCTTACCAGTTACCAATTACCTAGTGACCCAGTTGGTTTTCTTCAAAACATGTTTTGTTTTGTGTGTCCACTCCAGGTGTGTAACATAGTGGCAGGACAGCGCTGCATCAAAAAGCTGACAGACAATCAAACATCCACTATGATCCGTGCCACAGCCCGATCAGCACCAGACCGTCAGGACGAGATTAGCAAATTGGTGAGTCATTGTGAGATAAAAGTTTACTGAATGGTGCACAAATGTTAGTGTGTCTGAAAACTATCAGGATCTCAATCTTTAAAGGCCCTTAGTTGTGAAGACTTCCACAAGTTTGACTCTGTTTCTGCAACAATGTGAGACAGTAAACACCAAAGGTATTTACATTGTGCTGCTACATGCCAGGATTCATCAGTAATATTTGTCCGATGGTCTGGGGCCAGTAGCAAACCGTGTCATAACGGTGAAGTCGAGAGCTCACTGCCCCGTTCAGGCCAGAGCTGGAAACTCCAACCAAAAAACCAAACAACAAAAGCTTGTCACATCGATGGTTGTAGCCGGCCCCTGGCACATGATTCCCCACACTGGAGAACTCTGTAAGATGCACACGTGACAGCTGCTACTGCCAACAAATACTCTTACCAACCAGTTGCTGGTAGTCTTGTTGACTTTCCTGAAACTGTTGCATACACAGTGGTCCAATATCATTTAGGACTTGAGATTCAAGAAAAATTAAATTGGAAGAAAGTTTCTGCCTGTGCTACCAAGTTCTTCAGTTTGACACTTAGCACAGGCTCAGTGGTGTTTGCTGATCGGGTACTTGAGTAGAGGGTTCATGATGCTGGTCAAAATGAGCTGCTACCTTCCAGTCCTACCATAGTTGTCCATCATGCTGAACTGTATATACTATATGTAGATTCACACACGCTGCCACTGCAAGACGCTGAGAAAGTAGGACGAATTTGAAATAAGGATTTGTGATATTCCTTGGTGGTTTTTAAGTTAATGATTTTTTTCTAGAAACTATAAACATTTAATTGTACAAATATGTACAAGAGAAAAAATCTCAAGTGAAATATTTGTACAGTTTGCAGGCATTTTGATTACATGACAGGTTGAGAAACACAAAATTCACGGGGTTTTTTTTTTTTCTTTCTCAGATGAGAAGTGCCAACTTCAACACTGACCCTTATGTTCGTGAATTTGGAGTGATGGTGAGAGATGAGATGACGGAAGTGAACGGCCGCGTCCTACAGGCACCTTCCATTCTGTATGGAGGCCGGGTATGTTGATCACCGGTTCCGATGTGTTGATGGTGTCTTGGAGTCAATATACTTTTCATGCATGTAACTGCAACACGGTTGCATAACTCTTTTGTACACTGATTAACACTAATAAGGCTGCTGTCATTCCAATTTTCAGAACAAAGCAATAGCCACACCTATCCAGGGAGTATGGGACATGAGGAACAAGCAGTTCCACACCGGCATTGAGATCAAAGTGTGGGCCATCGCCTGCTTTGCACCACAGAGACAGTGCACTGAACTCCTGCTCAAGTAAGTGAGATACATATATAGAGTGCATCTGTTCCAGCATATTGTTGGGTTTGATGGCAGTCAGTGTATAATTAAGGGCTGGTGGAGAACAGTTGTGAGCATAGTGTAGGGCCTGAAGCATACCTTTTTTAGAAGTCCACAAACACAAGGATACATTGAGCTTATTGGATTTTGTAAATTACTAACTGAATGCACGTATTAGCTTGAGTTTCAGATGTTGCAGCCAGCAGCGCAGCAACAGTATGAAGCTGTCTTATTTGATTTGTGTCTTCTGTCTTTCGCTGTACAAGGGTGTAAGAGCGCATGTTAAGTGTGTACAGCTGTGCCATGCACTTGCAATGCATAAGCCAGGCTTTGTAATTTGCATTTATGTACTTTACTGTATGTTGTTATAAGCTTTGTCATATTGCCTTTAACAAGTACAGTGCAAAGAAAAACTGGCGGGCTCTGGTTTGTCTATGTCTTATATTTTCTCTTCAGATTTACTGCAACTCAGACCAAATATTATGTTCTTCATAACATTTTCTAAATAATTATTTAGATAAAGATGCATTTAATTGGTAGAATTGAATCCTTGAGACATGGTACCTAAGGTAGTGCAGGCACAGTATTGGATTGGGTGTCTGCTTTACTTGTTTGAGTTCTTGACCTCCTTTTAATTTTTCTTTAATTTGGGTCCTTTACCTTAATTTCTTTTCATTCAGATCTCAATTATCAGTTGTAACATGAGTCTCATGTAAATCGAACTGCCAAACATCTATGAAACTGGGAATAACGAAGTTCCTTATGTGTCTCAGAGCATTCACAGATCAGCTGAGGAAGATCTCTAGAGATGCAGGAATGCCCATCCAAGGTCAGCCTTGCTTCTGTAAGTACGCCCAGGGAGCAGACAGCGTGGAGCCCATGTTTAGGCACCTCAAGTACACCTACCAGGGCCTCCAGTTGGTGGTGGTCATCCTACCGGGGAAGACGCCTGTCTACGGTGAGGGGTCTTCTCATACATTTTGTTTAACAAACTAAAAAAAGCAGTTTAAACAGAAGTGTCATGCTAATTGACATCACAAACTCTCGCAGTTGGTTTGCGGAATATGAACATGGCTGCTGCTTCAGTGACTGCTTCTATTTTAGGAAATAACCACAAGGAAATAAGGACCAGATAAATCTACTCTCCCATTGTCTTCCCAACTCACTCTGTCAATTAAACATCTGTAATCCTGTGCCATACATACACAGCCATATTAACCCATCTTCAGGTTGCCACCGATAGATCCTTCTAGTCCTTAATTGCTGTGATTGTTCAGTGTACCTGTGTTTCATTAAATGATATGTTCTTATTGTCCTGATGTGTGCAGCTGAGGTGAAACGTGTCGGGGACACAGTGCTCGGCATGGCCACACAGTGTGTACAGGTGAAGAACGTTCAAAAGACAACACCTCAGACTCTTTCCAACCTCTGTCTGAAGATCAATGTGAAGCTGGGCGGTGTCAATAACATCCTCCTCCCACAGGGCAGGTTAGTGGAGAAACTACTACCCCCTAGTTGAAATCCTGACAGTAAAAAGATGAAGCCAAAGCCCACAGTACATGTCCCCTAAGCAGAACATTTGAAAACTGTAGAATATGTTTTTTATGTCATCCGTGTCTGTGCATTTGTTCCAGGCCGATGGTGTTCCAGCAGCCAGTGATCTTCCTCGGTGCAGATGTGACTCATCCGCCTGCAGGAGATGGAAAAAAGCCTTCCATCGCTGCTGTAAGTAGCATCACAACACACAACACAACATGAACAAAATAATTTAATGAGGTTTAATGTTAGCGGTCACTCATGGTCCTAAAATCATGGAGAGTGACTACACATCTCTCTGCAACTCTTCAGCTTCTTGCAGCTCTTTGAGTTTGTCAAATGGCCTGCACATTTACTGTGTGGTTGAGTCTCAGCTGCTCCCATCAGTCCCTGTAGGCAGCAGTTTCCAGTAAAAATCCACACAATGCTACTTACCCAGCACAAAGATACACAGGCAGAGGTCCTAACTGTTGATGGAGACCAACAGAGAGCTACAAGGATACTGAAAGTTGAACTAATAGACATTTGACAGGTGGCCAGAAGCACTGTTGTCGAATTAAAGTCAATTTGTTTCCACTCAGTCTGCTGGATTTGAGAGTAGGCAACTTTTGCTAACACATTAGCCATATAACCTCATAAGCACAGGACCTGCATAAAGTCCCAGAGTCATTCCTTCCAGCTATCACTAAATGATATTTGCTTCTCCTCTGCAGGTTGTTGGTAGTATGGATGCCCATCCCAGCAGATACTGTGCCACAGTCCGGGTCCAGCAGCACCGTCAGGACATCATCCAGGACTTGGCCACCATGGTGAGGGAGCTTCTCATCCAGTTCTACAAGTCCACCCGCTTCAAGCCCACAAGGATCATCTACTACCGCGATGGCATCTCTGAGGGCCAGTTCAACCAGGTGATGCATATATCACAGCTGGTGCAGAATATAAAGCTTCTAAAAATGTTGACAAATTATCTTAAGGCTGTATTCTAATTTGAAAAAATGATGGGACCAGCAGAGGTAAGGGTTATTGAAGCTTTCTTTGTCCTTGTAATTGTACATGCTTGTCATCTCTGCATCCTTTCACCTGTTAATCTTGATTTATAATTTTAAAAAAGTAAAATAATTTTTGACTTGAATACATGCAGGTTCTTCAGCATGAACTGCTGGCAATCCGTGAGGCCTGCATCAAACTAGAGAAGGACTACCAGCCTGGTATCACCTTCGTTGTCGTGCAAAAGAGACACCACACAAGACTGTTCTGTATGGACAGAAATGAGAGGGTCAGTATTGCATTCATCATTGATATGAATTAGAATTTTGTTTGTTTTATAACCAACTTAACTCTTAAAATGAGAGAGAGTTCATGCCAGATTGATGTAATTTTCTTGGTACTGAACTAAAACACCCAGTTCAAGGAATGTTTGGCATGCACCAGAGCTATACAGATGATACCAAGCCAGCTGCTACAGGTGTTAATGTATTATTCATTTATTTTTGTGGGGATTTCTTTAGGTTGGGAAGAGCGGCAACATCCCTGCAGGCACCACAGTGGACACCAAAATCACTCACCCATCAGAGTTTGACTTCTACCTTTGCAGTCACGCTGGAATTCAGGTAAAAAGTTGGATTAGGATTAACTGTAATTGAACCAAGAAGTTAAACAGGCCACATGTCTGCAAGTATTTTGCAGATATAGTGAGAACACAAGCAATACATTCGTTATGTCTCCTTGCAGGGCACCAGCAGGCCATCTCACTACCATGTGCTCTGGGACGACAACCACTTCTCTTCAGATGAACTGCAGGTTCTCACCTACCAGCTTTGCCACACCTATGTGCGCTGCACCCGGTCAGTTTCCATCCCTGCACCAGCCTACTACGCTCATTTGGTGGCTTTCCGGGCTCGCTATCACTTGGTGGACAAAGAGCATGACAGGTAAGCACTCAAAGCCGTTTGCTGTGTTTGCCACCTTGCGTCTACATGTATTCTGGTAAAAAACCCCTGAAATGTTTTTAATGTGAAAGTCATTTTTTTTTTTTTTTTTAATGTGTAATTTCAGTGCTGAAGGAAGTCATACATCAGGCCAGAGCAACGGGCGTGACCACCAGGCCTTGGCCAAGGCTGTTCAGATCCACCAGGACACGCTGCGTACCATGTACTTTGCCTGAGAGCACACAACCCCAGGTTGGCGTGGGTGAGACCGCACTGATGGAACACACTACCCCCCCGCTGTCTCGCTGTCAGCGGTAGATAGCATCACAGTGGTTTCACATCGTGATCTCCCTACTTAACAAACCTGTCAGTTACCCATATGTCTACAATTGTACTTCAGCCCCTAACCCACCCCAAACCAAGCCAGCTATTAGACTAAGATGCAAAAGAATCCCTCATTCATGGGGATTGAGTTAGAAGAGGTTTTATTTACATGTTGTGTATTTGTGTGTATTTGTATTTGTTGTAGGGAAACATGTTGCAAAGTATGAGAGGAAAAGGAAAAGTTTGTACACTGATAGATGAAATCTACCATTTCTAAACTAGTGGACAGTAACATTTTACATGGGGGGGGGGGGGGGGTTATAATTTAGAAGAAGCTGTTCACCCTCCTTCTCCTGTTTTTATTATTTGTTATGGTCTTGGTGCTTGAAGGGAGAAGGAGACATCAAAAATACAAGGGGGCCCGTTCACTGTTTATATGCCTGATGATTTGCTCCTCTGACAAACATTATTTATCAGCCAATCAAAGCAAGTGCACTGACCAGAATGGGTACTTTAACAAGGACAAAAGTACTTAATATATTGGGGGTTGTGTGTGATTTTCACATAGGGCACTATGTGATAAGTGCCATTCGAGACCACCTTTCTGTCGTCATTTCTATGTAAAACTATGAACTATTTGGCCCACATTGGCTGGGTTTTCAGTATTTGTCCTCGATTTACATTGGTGACCATTTTATGCCAAATCTGGTGACAACTTACTAAAGGATTCTTTGCGTCAGATTTGTTATCAACCCTTGAACCAACAGATGAGGGCTTTTTAGTGTTCCAATTTAAAAACAGCAATTTTATCCTCCTCTGCCTCACTTTTTAGTCTGAACTGACAAAGTTGCACCAGTAACCTAATTCCCATGCAGAGAAATAGCATAT
The DNA here is from genome assembly GCF_002260705.1 of Seriola dumerili. Taxonomy (NCBI): domain Eukaryota; kingdom Metazoa; phylum Chordata; class Actinopteri; order Carangiformes; family Carangidae; genus Seriola; species Seriola dumerili. The sequence goes on along the minus strand of NW_019174365.1, from coordinate 3,250,284 downwards.
TGGGACTGGTTCCCAACAAGGACTCCTTTCTAATGTACTCTGAGCCGTGTTGATAAAAGACACATGATGTAGAAATCAACATAGAAGGGAACTTGATGAAATCACTTTGGTTCCCTTCTGTTTTTATAGTCTATTTTAATTTCAATCATTTTTTTTTTTTTTTTTGTAATGAATATGCATGTAGCTGACTCATGTTTTAGACATTTAGGCATTTGTGATAATTGTTCATTTCTCCCTCTATACACATTAATCCTACTTCTATTTTTTAATGTATATAGCAGCAGAATAGTGTTTTCTGCAGTGTCTTTGTCACAGCGATATTTGTGTGGCGTCTCGATATTCAGGCATTCGGTACAGTGGAGTGAAAGCTGCAACATTTTAGAGTTGAACTGATTGAAATTCCCTTAAACAAAAACCTCTTGAATTATAGTGTTTGCTCCAGGAACTGGGAGCAGTCGTCGCACAAAAGCTTGGGTTTTATGCAAATGACTTTTTGTGAGTCTTTATACTATATATAGTAATGTTGGTAATAAGGTATATTTTGAATAAGCTTTCAGTGGAGGCTGCTGAAAATATTATAAAGAATTTTTTTAAATGACCGGCCCAAATGTAGTCTAAATTAACACTGTCTATTTGTATACAGATTTTAAATGCAAATATTCTCTTGCCTTCTAAGACTGTAATAGTCTTACTAATAATTCTAGACATTTCCTAACATCCCTCCTAAGTTTTACTGCTAAGTTAAGCTGGCGAATGTTCATAGTCTTGATTGGAGGCGAGTAGTCTATATTTTCTAACTATGCATCATTTTTAGCCAAGAGATTTAACAGTGGGGTATCTCACATGAATTTGGGTCATTTATAGAGGTAGATAATCAGGGCTTTTTTTGTTATTGTTGTTTTTTAGCATGTTGCATTTAGTAGCGTTTCTTAGTGCTTATCAGCATCTTCATGCCTTTCTAACGGGATGAAGTATTTATGTGGTCATTTGTAACATTGTAGATTTTATAGCCTGAAAATTGGGTGTATCCTTTGTAACACACAATCTTTCTTAGCCAAACAAGATTACAAACTTTTACATGATTATTAATCAAAAGAGATGGAAGCACAAACATCAACATCTTGATTCTAGGTGCTAGATGTTGTCACTGTAAACCACCTAAATCCTCACTGGATTGGTCCACAAAGCTTTTTACTTGTATGATAAAAGATGCTTCATCATTTTGAGGATCTTTTCTCTCCCTCTGACGACCTCTCTGTGTTACCCCTTCAACTCGTTACCTGTAAAAGCAACTAGAAATCCGACTGACTGTGTTTGTGGGGCATTCTGAAAATCATGTACTTGATATTTACTGTTATGATGTCAATATTGTTCTTATCGGTGCTGGTCTCACAACATGTAAATTTGGATGCACTTTTGATAGCAGAACGTTGGTATGACTTCTATAGATGTGTGTTCCTCAATCGAAGCAGGAGGCTCGGCCATATTGTGTGACACTGGTGTAATTGTATGGAAATGGCCGTGTGTTCTACCTCTTGTTACCTGTTTAAGTGTTATGGTAACATCACACTGCTGGCCATTTCTGTATAATTACCCCTGCTATCTAATTGGCATTGTTTGAGTCTTGCATTGACAATAGAGGTTTTAAACGCTTGGTGTGCATGATGGTGAACGCGCTTTTCTTAGTTTATGTAGTTGTGTGATTTTTTTTTTTCATTGTTTTACTCAGACTGATAAGAGAGAATGTGTTTGTTTTTTTCCTTATAGGGGTTTTGAGCGTTGAGCTGTACGACCAAATTCTTGAAGTGTGTTTGTATCCACACACAGCTTTCCCTGCTTTCTTTCCTTTAATTCTATGCACCAATGAAATGACAGACTTTATCTCGACACCTTGATCCCTTTTTTTTTTTTTACCCCCCACCTGGGCAATGTAACGGCAAATGCAGCCCAGATCAGGCATATTGTTGATCTGGACAAATTGTAAATGTACCCTAGTGGTGCTGTTAGTCAGACTGTTAATTCAAGTTGCTTGTAAGCTAAAAAGAAACTAGAAAACAACCCATCTAAGGATCAGCCTGAAAAATCAGTGTTGAAATCCATTTAAACAGATGTTTGTAAAGCATATGACACAACAAGGTAAATCTGATCAGGTAAATTTCACCACAGAACATTATAATTTATGTATATAATCTTTAGTTTAAGTACAAGTTTGACTGGATCGGAACGAATTACTCTTACATGTCAGGTGAAACCTGTTGCTGGCTCTGTACTAGGAAATGTGAATGTCCTCGTCTCTGTGCGTATGCAGGCCTTCGTGATGCTGCCACAAGCATCCACATTATTCACTTCTTCGAATGTCCAGTCTTCAGACTGTCTCTCAAAGGGATGCCTGGGTATTTAGTGTTTTAGTTGGTGGTCATTCTCCAGAAGATGCCTACCATATTATATTCGAAGTGGGAAAGTTTAACTGAGTGACAAAAAATGGAAACCTTTTGACCGCAATTTAACAGGTGTCGTAAAAAACAACTGGCTAAAATTCCAAACATCAAGGTGTCGTTTTAGGAGACGTGTTTGTACTTGTCACTGCTTCTTTGTGTTTTACATTACCTATACCAGCACCTTAAAATACCAGATCAGAATGGCATTGCTTTTCCTGGGACGATAAAACTCAAACATTTGATGATGTTGTTTTTGCACTAAACAAGAATGGACTCTGTAGCTGTTGCAGCATTGAGAGTATTTATCGGGTGGCAGAATGGCAGCCTCTTTTTTTTTTTTTTTTTCTTCTCCTTTTGTTTAGCCAGGAGGAGTTGGCATTGGTGGCTTTTCAAAATAACATGCACAGCCAAAAGGCCTGAGAGCCTCAATGTGTACACTCGCCTAGCCAACCAGCATTCAGCATGTCGTCTCAAAAAAAAATATCCCGATGCCTTTAAATGTTAATGAAAGAGTGAAACTTGTAGTTGCATGAGTGGGTTGCCTTTGCATAGTGATGTGGGAGAAAGGTGCTTTATACAAAACCGACCAACTAGAGTTGAAAAGAGCCGATTAGCTGTGGATAATAAGGTTTCTGTTTATCGCACTGCTTGTTGGAGACGTGATGCCAAAGTGTTGTGTGAGGACAAGTGCTGGAAGGTTTTTACATGATCACAGTCCCCGTTCAAGACTGCAGCGTGCATAGAAAGTCATACTGAAATACGGCCTCGTTGTGACACCACCACACTATAGACAATACATATCAAAATTCTGAAGGGGCTTTTCCTCTTTACATAAATCTGCTTTATTATAATGAGCTAAAACAAGAATGTGTATGAAACAAATGAATACACCAGCCTGGATGAATGTGGCACTGCTTTCTAAGTAAAATAGTGCTCAAGGTGCTTAGTAGGGTGTTAAAAACACCTGCAGTGGGAACCGTAATAATATTACCCTTATCCTCTTTCTTAGATGTGTAAATTAGATGCACACATTCACCTCAGTTTGGCTGTTTTTCCATTATCTTTTGTAGAGTGGACAGGACAAAGCAGGTTCTAGAAATGGCTGATTTGTAAATTAAATGGCATATCATAAGCTATTTTAATTTTATTTTTATGATAGCAGGTTTTCTTCTATTATAGGTATGTTTTTAAATTTAGGGTTAAAAGAGGCTGGGATGAAATTCCTTCAAGTGTAATGATCAGCCTGTTTACTTACTGGCTTTTGAATGGTCTTGGAATAAATGAATAAATAAAAAAAAAAAAAAAAACCTGATTCCAAAAAAAAAAAAAAGCAACAACCTTTAGTTTATTCCAAACCATTACCCTCTGTATAGTAATGTCTCTCCTCTCTGCCTATCATCCGTCTCTTGTAGAGAAATTATTGCTCACATAAAGGAACCTCTTGTAGAGTCAAACCTATTTTCCTAGCTCTAAATAATAACAATGAATGTACTTAGGGCCTGCGTGGTTTGTAAAATTGTATAGGCTATCCATCCAGTACATTTATACTCATGTTTGATTCTTGTGTACAGCCTTTGCTTCTTATTTTAGGTGTTTTTCTCTTATTTATAGGCTTTAACAGTTGCAGAAAGTATTATGTTTTCTTCTTTAATATTTCATTGTTATAGATATCGCCCACATCACAGCTGATATCATTAATCCTGTCACTGATTAACACGAGATAAACAAGTCTACAGTTGTCTTTTTTTCTGGGTGTTGGCTACTGTAGTTTTAGGAGACACGTTTTTTTTCACACTGGTTGCAAAGAGTAGTCATTTTTTCAGTTCTGGTGTCATGCTTGTGAGATGTGCTGTAACATAAGAGCTGTGTGTGTATATATGATGGTTGCTTTGGTGTGTGATGTTGTTTGCTGTTCGATTTTTGTCTTCTGCTTAAGCCCTCAGTCTGATCTTTCTGTCCTTGCAGAGTTGTCCTGTAAAATCCTCCACGAGTTCGACTCACTAACTCATTAGCGCGGTGCCACTTAAAAGCAAAAAGGCTAAGATTTTTGTTTGAGTGTTGCGTGTGTTCCTTACTTTTGGTGATTGTATTACTACACAGCTGTGTTTTTTTTCTCCCAGATTTATAAATGACAGCTTATGATTTACGTGGCACTCTGTTGGCTTCAGCAGGCATAATGTTTCCTGTTCCTATTCCTAGATAAACCTTTCCGAAGCATCACTTTGTCCTAGAAAGTGAGCCTTTGTCATGCCAATGTCCACCCAGTTACCCGCAGCCATGTGACACCAGTGTGGTATCCACAAGGTTTTTTTTTTTTTGAATATAAAGTTTGCCTATATTGTTGTTTTTAGCAACAAGTCTGAATAATTGAGTGCTAATTCAAATGGGGTACAGACCTGGCAGGCCTGAGGAAAGAGCCATTACCTCTCATGTCCACCACATGCGGCTACTTTGTGTTTTGGTTCTTTTGTGCGTTGTTGCAGTTTCAGTGAGTTTCTTCAGGCAGTCCTTCAGCAGCCATGTTGTTGTCTTGAGTTTTCTTGGTGACATTTTACAGATGGCAGTGTCGATTGGATGGTGGTTCATCCCTCCACTTTGGTCCAGACTTAGATATTTTAACACCTACTGGATTGTTGTGAAATTTTGTTCAAGCATTCGTGATCCCAAGAGGATGAATCTTAGCCAGTTTGGTGGTTCCCCTGACTATTCCTCTACCACCACAAGCAGATGAAAGTTTTAACTTATTCAGTGAAATATCATACAAACATTCAGGTCTACCAGACAATAAATCCTAATGAGATGAATGATCCCTTAACCTTTTTCATCTTTTGCTACCATCAAATAGAAGTTCTAATTTGTCCAGTAGTTTGGTTCACCACTAAATACATACAAAAATAATGACATTCCTTTCCACCTCAGCTGTATATTGTGTTCAGTGATAATTAGCAAAATGTTAGCATGCTAAAACGCTGAACTAAGAAGGTGAACATAGTAACATAACACCTACTAAACATAAGCATGTTGGCTATGTCGTAGGGAGCATGTTAGCATGTTGGCTTTAGCATTTACCTGAAAACACCATTGTACGTAAGCACAATTTCACAGAGCAGCTAGCCTGGCTGTGTACTCTTAGCCTTGTGTTTTACAAGCATGCTGAACGTTTGTGGCTGAATTTGACTCATTTTAATCACTAAACGCACTAAACTGCTCTGGCAGAAACAGACGCAACATTGATGGTGGAGCAGAGAAATGCCGTCACACCAGCTGCATCCGGTGGACATTTGGGGTTATGCATGGAGCTGTAGTAAATCTGACTTTGACTGAGGAGAACTGTTACTGAGCTTCACCAAACCAAACCAATGGCATCCAGTTGATCTTCATGCATCTAATAGTGCAAGACTCGTGGGTATTTTTGTATTTTTTCAAAGCATTTCTAGTCTTCAGAATGACTTGGCTTTTTATTTACCAACTTGGAAAAAACTACCTCAGAACAGTGTCAGGTGCTAGCTAATATTAGCCCTAATTTATAATAATGGTAACAAAATCAAAAATTGTAGTGACCAAACCAACACAAGCCAATATCACGTGAGAGCACTGTTCTTTTCTTGAACCTTAATAAATGGAAAACCAAGTAATCATGTATGACTGGTTGGTTGCTTTAGTTGGTTACATTTTAGGGGACCAAATTTTTTGTAATTGGGAGTCTCGTTGTTTTATGTAAGTCCTTCATTTTTCCAAAGACAGAGACAAAAATAACCCAGCGCAATCTAGGACTCATTCATGTGGTGAAAAAACTGTAGTCATGACTGGATCATATATTGACAAATGTGCCGTTGTAATTACCATTCACTATGACAGTGTGTTCATATTTCAGCAAAGTTTAGGTGATAATGAGAAATGTCTGTAGTGGCGGTGAAGGTGTTTCTGGAAAGATGTATGTACAGCAATAATGTCAGAGTCAGGATTATTGGCGATCATTTGTTCCTTTATACACCAGTCTGTCCTCTTTACGCAGGTCAAGGCAACTCAATAAACATATTAGACTTTTAGTTTGCAGGACAATACTTAGCGAATGGGTAGATAAACAGATGAATCCAACTTTTCTGTTTTCGTTTTACCAGAATGTGGAAATATTAAGATTTCATACTGGATAGAGCCACTCCATGAGATCAAATGCCTACATTTCTCTGCCGTGTTAACCCAGTACTGCAATAAAATCAGGGTGACTGTCCCTGTCTCTTACTCAGTTCATTTCCGCTTTTCCTATGATTAGCCAGACTCAATGCCATTTATGTTAAGGGTTTAAGATATGATTATGCATGCGACAATTTACAAAGGGAATACACACATTTAAACAGACTTTACAATGTATCGAACCATTGTAAACTTAAACAAAAGGTACATATGAGGTTGTGTGGTAATTAACTTCAGATTGTTGTCATTTAGTCTAAAACGAAAACATCCAGCGTGTTCGTAGTCGATTTATGTGTGCCTTTTGTGGGATATCTCTCCTTTCCATCAGCCCCAGCTTTGGGTTTCCGAGTCCTTTCTACATAAAGGTTTGACAAAATCTGCTTCGCCACATACAAAAAAAAAAAAAAAATCATTCTTAATTATCATGCAAACTTGCGTGTAGATGCTGCATAGAACGATCAGTATTTGTGTTTTGCACTTTCAAGGCAGTCTCAAGAAAAAAAAATGCCCACGTGAGGTCGGGCAGAAAGTAAAAAGAAATGACGAGGTATTTTATGCTATCAATAGGAATTATAAGGAATAATATGACTTTGAAGAGCTTTTCTAAAAAGGTTGATATATCTATATATATTCATGAAGTACCTCATAAGCCTGATATATGCTGCATTGACTTTTTTTTTCTTTAGTGTACTTCATATTGTCCAATAAAATTTTAATTTTTCCCCTTTGGGAGGGTTGAAGGTCACTACAGGCTGTGCAAATGCCACAACCAGTCAATCTGATAGTCTGTTGTAACACAGGAGTACGTTATTCCTTGTGGCCAAATGATAATGTGTCATTTATGCAATTTATACTCGAATCTCATCAGAATATTTCTGAGCTGTAGCCACATCTTTTTTTGTGTTCTTTTTGTTTTTGCATATTCTCCATGTCTGTGTAGCCAAAAAATATTGGGTTCAGTTGACAAAGAGTTGGCATGCATAAAGCATCTTACGAGGCCCTGTGGTATAAAATGACTGTTGACTCAGGTATTGCCGTGAAAGGGCTGTATCTGTTTACTGTGTCCCTGTCCCAAATTCCCCATCCACACCTTTGTCTTAAAGTAGCCTTAGATCTAGTGAGGTTCCTATTTGGCCTTAAAAGTTGGAACAAATTATGCACTACAGTTTCACAGACTTGACAGAGCTCGACTCCCGTTCAGACACATTTTTTGAAAAGTTCGTGTCGCGTCATTGCCATGTTATCTACCTCCTATGAATGTAGGGGCTGTCCTGGAGTTGTAGTCGACTGCAAAACCTTTGATTTTCTTGCTCATTTAAGGAAAACAGACAATCATCTGTAGATTCTTGAAAAATATAAAATACATCCCCTTATTCATTCTTGCTTAGAACTGATTCCAGGACACTCCATTGTTCTCAATGTTTTTTTTCCCTCATTGGCCATTTTCATTTTATACCATGTGCGATTTTTCATTGTAAGCCATGATGGAGAAGCAAAGTGACCAAAGTCTCTTGGCAAAGGCAGCTTTGCACAGCCGTGTGAATTCAAACCTCCCTTCATTTGTGTCATTTTGAGCTCAGTTTTGAGTTGTTGTTTATTTTTCTCTCTTTCTCTCTCTCTCTCTCTCTCTCTCTCTCTCTTTCTCTCTCTTCTCCCTTATTTAAACCACGACATGCCAAAACTGAATTTGCTGTCATTCCTGTTCTGGTGAGGGTCTTTATGTTGCTGATTTTAATTTGTTCACATCCACTGCTAAGCTCCTTGTTCTTGTTGTTGTAAAGTTGTAAGCTTTTGATTTCTATTTTACATTTCCTTATTTTTGTTAACAATTATGCTTACAGAACACAAGATATGCTGTAAACCCTGTTAGGACATAATGTGAATACGTATCACTTAATATAGTTCACTCTTTGGCTTGACTGTAAGTTGCATTAATTAATAAAAATGTTTTAAAAAGTTTTCTTGGTGTCTAATCACTTTTTAAAAAAAAATAAAATTAGGTTTAATGTTCAGATTGAATTGTTGTATGATTTATAAATGAAATTGTTTACACAGCAGACAGTTTGACTTGTCATTGTAGAAAAGCACAGGTGCTACTAATAACGTTAACGATGGCTTTGTTATATTCAAGTTCCAGTGGCAGTGTGACAGTGACGAGGAGCCGGCATGGACAATACCAGGACCCGGAGGCTGAAACAGCTAAGTGGAGTTTAGCCATCATGAATTTGTATTATTGACACCTGTGCTTTTCCTACTGACACAACAAAATCAAAATCTCATCCGTGAAAAAGGCTTGAACGGTGAAGGGCTGTTGCTGTGGTACTTTTAAGTGGCTTAGCTGAAGTTCAGAACCGGTGTAACTAAACAGGTCTTGTGTCGAGGAATGTTCCACCTTCACATAATGTTTTCCAACGTTGGGTTGTGGTGAGGTGTAGCGGAGGTAACTCGTTGGCACAAGTTCAGCTGAACTAGAGATAAAGTAATGAGGTTAGTGAGGGGCGGCGGTTGTTTACTTGAAAAATGCTAATTAATGAAACTGGTTTCAGCTTTGATTTTTTTTTATTTGATTTTTTTCTCCCCTCTAGCTCAGCCGGCTGTATACAGTGTGTACAGTGCTTGTTTTATAATTTATATGGCAGACACATTAATTAATGCATAGAGGCTATGAATTGACCTCTCAGGTTTATCAGACAGTCTGTCTCAGGTCTGGCATCTGAAATGAACTGAGGCAGATGGTGCACCTTTTAAACGTATTACACAATGCCTCCCAAGCAAACAGGTCTCAGGTTATTAAAGGGTCATTTCACCCACATCCCAGATTTTCTCACTTGCCTCTAGCCATGCTGATAGATTCTCTGTCGTCTGCCTCCAGGCCAATACAACAGGTGTTTTTCATGGAAAAAGATGCACCAAGTACTGGCTGATGACTTCTGCTAGTTGACAGCTTTCAATACTTGGTGCTATATACGCACTTCGGTCTATAACAAAAAAAAGTACAGAGGCCAGATAACCAGCCTTCACTTCAGTATTTGCCAGTAATTAATCTTGTAAGATATACATTAAAATAATATACACATCATTTAAAAAAGAACCAGTTTGTGAGGTTTAATAAACTTTATTCATCATAACTTTGCTGATAAAAATGTAAAAACAAATCCATAGACATGAGGTTGATGCGAAACACTTCAACAGGCAGTAGAGCTGTTTTCTAAAACGTGGCACAGATTGACCTCAGGATTTTAAAATGTTACATATATCACAGCGAATATCCATATAAGGTCATTTTTCAGAACAAATTTGAAATGGCCTGATCTTGACGTCTTTTTAAAAAATATTTTACTTGACAAAGATTTACAGAGCATTATGAGACATGCTGTGGTACTAGAATTTTACCCTTTGGCTTTGCTTGATGCATTTACAATCCAAAGTTGCATTATGTTTGTATAATAAGTATAAATTCATGTTACAGCCTGTAGTTGAAATACCAATCAGGTTTAACAACAGTAAATTTCAAACTTTATTTGGAGTATGATTCAGGCTTTGGCATACTGCAACACTGAAGGTAAGGACCAGTAGGAGGGAGTGGTTTTAACCACATATATAAAACTTGAACAAATTGGTTTATGTATAGACGGTAAAGATGACGGTAAGTGACACTGTGATGATCAGACAGACAGACAGGTGTAACAGGATCATTAAAAACAAAGCAAAGGATCATGTGTGACAAACACTACACTATAAATCACCACACTGATGAAAAGCTACTGTAAGAAAACAAAATTAGACAAAATTACCAGACACGGACAGTTTATGATCTTTGAAGAAGTACATCATAAAGTAGTTTTTCTTTCATATAACAGGAGTTGTGCACAAACAGGCTTTTCAACCTCTTTATTTCTACCCAATTTATCCTGTGGACGACACTGTGAGAAGAGTTCAGGGCCAGCTACATAAGAACGCTAAAGGATTCAGTTGTAGGGAGGTGAAAATAAAACGGCTCCACAGGTTGCTCAGACATGGCAATGATGTGTGATGCTGACAGGTTTCTTGGACAATGACTGCTCAAAGATCTTCTAATACTTCGCCTCTCCTTGTCTTCATTTTGGAGCTTGGATGGGGATCATAAATCCTGGGTGTCCATGAAGGAAGACGACAAAAACACTTGAAATCAAGAGTAACAACTACCCAAAAAAAGACGTGTAACTACTACAACAATAAATTAATGCAAAAATATGGCCCAAGTATGTGACCAGATTTTTTTTTTTTGTTTCATTCTCACTGGAATTCCACATTGAATAGAAAGATCTTTCATAAAAAGTTATAAAATAAATAAACACTCTTTCCCTTTTAGAGTTTTGAGTAGAAAAAAAGTTGCACGGCGTGCAGGCCTAAGAGGAGAACGAGCAATAGGAGTAGTATTTTTTTTTTTTTTAATTTGTTATTTTGCAGAAGCATGTTCGCTCTCTTCTCCTCTTCTTTGGCCTTTGTTGTCAGAAACACACACACACACACACACACGCTGGTGGGTCAGTGTGACCCGCCCAGAGTGGCTGCTGGTCCTCAGTACACCCAGTTCACTGGGACCCACTGGGGTTCACTGCACAGTTTGTCCACAGCGGCCTGTAACGTCTCAAAGGCCTTGTCCAGGTTGTCGTTGACGATGGTCAGGTCGAAGTAGTGGCTGTAAGCCCTCTGGATGCGGGCACTCTCATCCACCGTCTTCCTCAGGTCCACATCCTGCCAGCACACAGGGGACAGGTGAGTTGTGGAAACATGTACAAGCTACTGACAAGAGATGCACAAAAATATAAAGAAGTCTAACTGCAGGTAGGAAAATGACAAATGACTGAATGAATGAGGGGTAGTATGTGATTTTATTAATTTTTCAGGCATTTTGCATCTACAGAATGAAAACTTTATTCTTTTACTCCACTATTTCAGGAGAATATTCTACTTTTTACTCCACTACATTTGTTATACAGTTGTAGTTACTAGATATTTGCAACTTAAATTTTAGATATAAAAATGATGATGGATTCCATATACACTGTACTCTGAAAGGGGAAAGTAAATAGCTGGTGGTATAGCTACTTTAGAAGTAAAGTAGCTATACCGCTGCTCCATGGGGGCTGTGGGTAAGGATGTATGAATGTATAATCAGATGCTCATATGTCTTGTTTTCTTTTTTCAGGTGGCCCAGTGTGGGTAATGCAAATGTTTGTGGACACAAACATGTGCGTGGGTGTGCACCTACCGTGAGCTGCTTAGTTGTGATGCCTGCGTCCACCACAGCTTTGTGCATGCCCTTGAGTGTATCAAAATCTGGCGCCGCAATGAACACCACGTAGGGCATGAACTCTGCTGTTTTCAGCACCTTCAGAGCCTGGAGAGAGACACAAGAGGTAACATTGCTGTCAAAATTTTAAAAAACATAGTACTTCTGTAAGACTGTGAGGACCTCATTATCCAAAGACACTTGACAAAACTTGACTAAAATATGTATTAAATCCACCCTAAACTTGTATAAACTTTAACACTGTAACTGTAACACTGTCCTCTTACCTGTGGGTTGACATCCAGGATGCAGGTGCGTCCTGTGGCCACCACCTCATGTATGGACTCAATCTTGGTGCCGTACAGGTTGCCGTCATACTCGCCGTGCTCCAGGAAGCGGCCGGCCTTCACGTCGACCTCCATCTCTGTCCTACTGGTGAAGTGGTAGGAGTTGCCGTCCAGCTCATCGTCACGTGGTCGCCGTGAAGTGTCTAACAGAAGAGATTCAGTGTGATTGGACACTGTAAAACATTTTTTTGTGTTAGGGTGTGACAGAATTTAGAAACACAGGCAGAAACCAAGCGAGGCGTACATGGGATTGTTGTGCCGAAACGTGTGGGCTGGAGGACCATCAGTCGGTTTTTCAGGCTGCGTCGACCCACGCCCTGTGCACCAATCAGAACCAGTGTCTTTCTCTGGAACGGTGGCACTTTTGCCACTTCCTCATAGATCTGCAGCTCATGTCTGTCAAACTCTGTTTGAACACAGACACAATTACACAGTTAGCCAGTCAAAGAAAAAGATAATGAAGGTGTCAGCAAGGAGTCACCAGGGGGAAGAGCTTAACGACCTGCATTCTTGGCCGTCAGGTACATCATCTTCTTCTTCTTTTTGCCAGCTATGGTGCCACAAAGGATCCCTATAAATCAAGAGTGAACATTAGTGTGCTTGTACATTTTTTTTAAACAATTACAGCATTTGGCCAAAAGGGGGCATGCGTGGACCATATTCTGAGTGTTGAAGTCTGAGGCTTTTTCACTATAAATCAGTTTTCAGTGGTAAAAGCAATAGCAAGGTGACAGAGGTCTGGCAGCAAACCCATTGACAGACTTAATGGCAATCCATCTTTTCAACATCAGCCTTTCTAAAGAGAGAAACTGGAAACTTGAGTTGTAGCTCTAACCAAAGCACGATTTACAGTGTTTATAAAGAACACCGCCAAGAAATGTTTGCAGCCACCTACCTGATCCGTCAAAGTCTCGAGGGACGAAAGCTTTCCTCTTCTCCTCCAAGAACTGACTGGGTATCAGTCCTGTAGCCCCGCCCACCACATGACACGCCTGGCACAGATTACAGATCAGGTTGTAGTTTAGACTTGAAATCTTTTTTGTACCTGTGATTAGAAATAAATGGAGGGAAGCTCACCTGCCACCAGTTGGGATCCTCTCTGTTGACAATCTGAAGGATGTCTCCCTTCATGAAGGCCATCCCCGCCTCTCGACAGGGGATCAGGTTATCATTGGCTGGGTTGTAGTCAAAGTATGGCCTCACATACACCTGTGGATGAACACATGAACAGATTTGAGTCTTTGCAGGAGTTAATTCAAACATGGGTGTGTTTTCGTGGTCATAGGGAAATTTGCCGCACTTACAATAAATAGAAAAATGTAGCTAAGCTGGTTGTGGACAAACCACCCAAACATACACACACTAGAAAAACAAAAGGGCTCGAGCTCAGCATGCTGTCTCACACTCTGACACAGTAACAGTGGCTCATTCACGCCCGTTACGTCCCGCGTCCCACACTGTGCCCGACACAGCTGTTCACACTGGGCCAACAGTGGAGACTTTTGCCAGGGAGTGTAAGTGCTCTGGCCGATGTATTAGATTAAACAAGCAGCCAGAGGAAGCAATAAAACAAGCCAGTAAAGTATACAGAGCAGCGTGCCCTGAGCCACAGAGCAGGATGTGATTTTGCATTATGTGTCATTCAGTTGTACTGCTGTTCATTCAATTTAAACCAAACAGGCATTTCCAAGGTTATGTCCGTTTGTTCAAGATACAAAATATCTTCAGGAGTTTTCGACGCAGGTGGCATAACAGGTCGAAAAATCAGTGTTGCACGAACGAGAGAAAATAACTAAAACTATCATAAATTACTGTACTTTCCATGTGAGGGAGCGCGAGATTACAGGAAACGTTTGTGTGTGTGTGCAAGAGACAGAAACAGCTAGTGTGACCTAGATAGCATGTGGAGTGTTATTAATAGGGCTCCAAGGGTTCACATTCCTGCACAGGGGATTGTGGGAAGGCCGTAGGACAGATCACCAGCCCTGTACCACTGCCCAACATCTGCCACTCATTACATAAGTGTGCGTGCTTGTGTTTATATTATCATCTCATTTGACATTGGTCTGCGAGTGTACCTGCGGAGGTGCAGGAGCGTCTCGGTAGCTCGGGAGTATTTTCAGCGTGATCCCCCCGCTGCAGTCTTTGAGCATTTCCTGCAGCTCGGTGGGGTTGTTGCCGACGTCCTTCCCGTTCACTTCCTTTATAATGTCTCCCACGTGGAGCAGGCCCTGTCTGTCAATCATGCCGCCGTGCAGGATTCTAGCAATGACCAGGTCGTCTTTCTCCACACGAAATGTCACGCCCTGAGAGGAAGGAGAGGGAGGAAGATGATCTTTATCCTCTGATATCTTGTTTTACACACACACCCTCTTTCACACTAGCACCCTGTTCTGGCGTCTATTCACAATTAATGATTCACTTGGTTATTCATTTGGTTATGTACTCAACCACTCCCTTCCAGCAGTTTCCACACACACACACACACACACACACACACACACACCTGTACTTCTCGCTTTGTTAGGACACTCATTGACATAATGCATTCCCTAGCCTCTTACCCTGACCCTAACCATCACAACTGAATACTAATACCTAATCCTAACCCTAACCTAAACCTAATTCTTACCCTAAAACCAGACATTTCAAAGTGAGGACCAGCCAAAATGTCCTCACTTTCCCAAAATGTCCTCAAAATACTTTTTTTGGTCCTCACTATGTAGCACAAGTACACACACACACACACACACACACACACACACACACACACACACACACACACACAGCCCTCTGCTCACCAGTGGCTCTCCGGCCTTCTTTCGGATGCCAATCATGCGCACAGCATCGGCCTGCATCAGAGCGCTGTTCACAGCCGCATCATTGGCTGTTTCAGCTGGGGGCGGGACTTCATAGCACTTTGAGGCCACCATGTCATGTGCCTCTAAAAGAGACTGAGAGAGAGAGAGAGCGAGAGAGAGTGAGAAGGATAAAGTGTGTGAGAAAGAGAGAGTGAGAAAGAAAGAGTGAGAAGGATAAAGTGTGTGAGAAAGAGAGAGTGAGAAAGATAAAGTGTGTGAGAAACAGAGAGAGAGAGAGAGAGAAAGAGTGAGAAGGATAAAGTGAGAGAGAGAGAGAGAGAAGGATAAAGTGAGAGAGAGTGAGTGGTAAGTTTTGAAAGAGGAAAAAAGAACATTCTTCCTCTTACAAGTGAAAAGTTGAACCCATACACACCTTTGCTCAGTTCAATACGCTCACTGGTTTTGCCGTTACACTTTTACTTGATCTGATATGACCAGTATATTTCTGTGTAACTGACATTGTTAAGTCAGCTTGCTATGTGTGCTGCTGTTACACTACATTTTAGTTTTAACCATTATGCAGTAATTGTCACCTGGGGCCACAGTGGACACAGTCTCACTTTAATAATGCCAACAAAACTGTGACTTGATGTTTCAAGGAAAAGAAAAAAGTGATGACAGCTGTATGAGGTAGAATACATTGACAGATGGTACGAGTGGAAACAAAAACTCATGGACGGACAGTAGAACAGAAGCCTTTACCAACACACAGTAATTGTCTAATTTGCGGTGTTGCAGCATCTGTAACAGTTTGTTCATCATTTGTCTCTTGGGTTCAAATTTCCAAAAAAAAAAAAAAAAAAAAAAAAAAAAAAGGATCTAATCGTCTAAGCTGTTTAAACAACAAACTTCACAGATGTGCCTTCTCACCAACATATTCAAAGTTGTGGCTTAACAACAAAAAACAAACAAAAAAAAAAAAAACTAATCGTCTAATGGCATAAATCCCAAATATGGATTACGACCAAAATGCATTCAATTAATTCCTGGTTCGCTGAGTGTCCCTAGACCAGCTTTCATCCAAGCCTGTTTCTTGATTATACTATTGAGACTACTTTTAAAATACCTTACTGACGATCAGACAGACAAGTGACAGAAAAAGTTCATATACTCACACATTCAGTATGTGATGTAATATCTGTTTCCCTCATTTCTCTTCTCTTTTCTCCCCAGCTTGCCTTTTTCCCTCCCTCCCTGTCTCTCTCTCTCACTCTCTCTCTCTCTTTCTCTCAGTAGGTCAACAGGGTCTTATCCTCCAGCTTACAGCACAGAAGGCCCTGATTGGTGCAGAGGCCTGTTGGGCTCAGAAGTCTAACTCCTATTGGTCTAACCTGTGTAAAGCCCCTGGTCGGTCTGGGGATAGAGGTTAGTGTCCTACTGTTGCATGAGGACAGGATCCAAAACATCAGCTCTGTGCTACTGTAACTACAGTCAAAACATTACAACTATAGGCTGGGCTTAGTGTCACTGGGCACCTGTACTTCCCAAACTGAGTTAATATTCAATCCAATAGCAGCAAAATTACGTCCATAAATCATGTTTTATTAACCTTATCAGCGGAACTAATATTTGACATGCAGCATATAAGTTGTGCAGAATATGTGCGTATGAGACTCTCACCTGGAAGTGTGGCTCCTGCAGGATCTTGGACAGTTCGGCCGCGCTGTCGTCTTTAACCTTGAG
Organism: Seriola dumerili; assembly: GCF_002260705.1. NCBI lineage: Eukaryota > Metazoa > Chordata > Actinopteri > Carangiformes > Carangidae > Seriola > Seriola dumerili. Next base: position 3,233,486 of record NW_019174365.1, on the reverse strand, counting down.
GTTGCTGATGTCGCCCAGGATCTCTGTCACCAGCTCCACATTGTTGTCCTGCACCGCCTCCAGCTTGACTTCCTCCAGCTGCTCATGAGCCTGGGGGGGCAGGGGGGCAGAGAATCTCAGGGAGGGAAGGTTTCTTACTGATGTGAATGAAGCTAATTTTTTGTTTTCTAGTAGTAGTGATTGCTGACATTATATTGGATTCTGCATACAGTGGTATTTGTTTCGCTGTGTAAGCAAGCCACTGTCTGCCTCATGTTACACTGTTAAAAGTCAAAGGAGTCTTTGTTTATGTTTAGTCATCCGTCATCTGTACAAGTTCCAGCCCTGCAGGGAGAAGCTGAATGGTGGAAAATGACAACAGCCTGTCTAGCAGGAACGACAGCTGTCCTCCAACTGAACTCACTGCACACTAGATTTCAAATAGCAGAGAAGGTGTGTGTTTGTGTGAAGAGGCAATACATGCACTATCAGTAAAAAGGCACAATAGGGTAGAGCTACTTTATTTTGTTACAAACAGTCTGTATGCACTTTTTTAATTCCTCTGCAGATGCACTGTGCACTCTTTTAGTCAAAGCCTTACTATGCTTCAGCACCTCAGCCACAGCAAAGCAAAGCACTGCAGGGAGCAGGGGGCGGAGGTCTCGGAGCTGCCTAGAGTGTTAGTCCGCTCACTGCTGCTCACCCCGAGCTATGTGTGTGTGCTACCTTAGCCAGGGAGCGTACAATGGGACTTTCCATGATGCCGCGCAGGAAGAGCAGGTCGATGTCTTTGGCGCCCGTGGAGGTGGGCAGCTCAGCCACATTATCCAACACCTGCTGCATGGCTGGATGGACGGGGTCGAGAGACAAAGATACACACACACAGACAGAGGAAGAGGGAGAGAGATAAGAAGAGTTAGCCGGGCGTGAAAGTCATACAAAGCATAAACACACACACAACAGTGTTCAAGATTCTGCAGCAGCCAGAGGGAGAGAAGCAGTCCCTGGCTTAAGAATGTGAGTACCAGCCTCTCACTTTCATGTTACTCAGTCTTTGCAAACATGGGCCCAAATGCTACAAATTAAGTGACAATTTCAATTATGTGAATATATGATTAATTATTATTGCATTATTGCCATTATGCGGAGCTTGAAGGTTCAAGCGAGGACCTACACGTAATATATACCATTAAATATATATTAAAGCATAAGAAACTCCAGGTATGCCAGATTAAAGGTGTACAAAGGTTTCCTGACAAATGAACTCTGTAGAGTTCACAAACACAGAGAGGGAGGGGTGACGACTGTAGGTATCAGCCAGCTAACGCCCTAATGCCAGGGTCTCAAAGCCCATGTAAGCCCATTTAAGACACTTAAAGCCCTGGGAATGTGTGTGTGTGTGCGTGTGTATGTGTGAGTGTGTGTTTCTCTGTACCATTATACACTTATGTGGGCAGTAAATATGTCCAGTCAGCACTTGTATGCACTTGATTCATTCTCATGATATCTCTATATTTTGCTCCCTTAGCCCATTATTACTCTGTAACCCTGACTCCTGTCATCAAGTCAAGTCTCACTCTTAATACTTGAGTCTCCTTTTTAGACGGTGGAATGCACTAAATTGTTGACTTGACTTGTTGAAATGCTGCTATTGTTTGTGGTGTTCTCTGGTGTTTGATATGTGTTAAAAATCAACTTAGCCCAAAAAAATTTAAAAATCAGTTTCACAGTTGAAACACCATTTCACACGTGATAAATTCATGATAGGTGCTGTTTCATTTTAACACATAAGGAGCAGCATTTCACATGGCAATCTCACATATCGGTATTTGTGTTTTTTCAAAATGTCAGAGCGTATAGGACGTGCTGCATCGTGTTCTCACATGTCTTCTTTTGTGAGGGTTGGCTCCAAAATCGATATTTCTTTATTTTAGATAGAATCTCAATTTTACCTTTTCTGTTTTTTAGCACAAAAATGGCCACATCAGTTAAACTAGAGTTTGACAGTGTCGTTTCTTTTTGTCATTCATTTCTCATTGAAATCACATAGTTGTATGATTAAAAAGGAAGAGATTGTAAAAAAAAAAAAACAACTATTTTCGCAGTGGCGGGAAGACCTCACGGTGGCTTGATCAACACAGAGCACAGACAGACTGCATAAACAGCAGGCTCCATTGCAAAAAACAAACTTTAAATATTTATGATCCTCTTAAAGAAGGACAAATAGGAGAAGGAGGTTAAAAACTGCACTGCAGACTATTAAACCTGTATATCCATTAAGCAATATACTTATCTCTTGAGAACACAGAAACACAATCTGAACCTCCACTCGAATATACAATAGATAGTATGATAAGGATATGCAGTTTCTCTAGGGACCACACACAGTCTTTAAGGGTTGTAACAGTAGTAAAGGCATCCACACAACCACACGACCAACCAGCCTGATTGCAGTGCAGTCACTCACACTTTAATTAAGATTAGTCATGGTACAACCCCCAGGAATTTGGAGAATAATGTGTTTCCCAATTCTTCAAACATTCGCATTTAAACACAATAACTTGTAGGAGTCTGAGTAAATCTAAAAGCTGCAAAGCTGTCCTGAGAGAGTCGTCTAAACTGACGTCACGTACATACACGATCTCAAAAATACACAAACGTAAACTCCATATCCGATCACTGTCCATCCAAGGTTTTGTCTCTCCCTCTGTTGACCTCTATCCACTTGGTCAGCTCATTGTGTCATTGTTTCCTCAACCACAGGAATGTTTGGTCATCCCGGCCCTGTCCCCGCCCCCCCACCCCCCAATTGCACTTGTGTGTACATTACTCATCTCCACAAGCAACCATGAGATGTTTTCCTATCTAGTGAGAGATTGGAGATGAACTAAAGCCTCCTACCCAAAGTCTTATAATCCTATGAAATATGGCATGGCGATACAACCACCTACCAGCCTCTTCCTAAGCCTAGCCTGAAGAAGTTGTAAAAGCCAAGAGATTACAGCACTGGACAGTGTACAGTAGAGTGTTTTTTTTTTTTGTTTTTTTTCAGCTTGTTCATCTAGTTAATGAATCATCCTGCTTACCTGCTCTTAATTCCTCCCTCTGTGGCACTCTGGTCTGCGCCTGCAGTCTCTCTCACCATCAAACCACCGCCTCTGTACACCTACCAGCACTGTGTGGTTGGAATGCTAATGCAGAGACTCCCTGCTTAAAAATTCCTAACTCTGTTTCTCAAGGAACGCAAGACAAATCCCACGAGAATGACCTGGCAACCTGTATTATGTGTGGTATTTTTTATTTTGTATTTGTGAGATGGAGATCAGAGGAGCACCTCGACTGGCACAAAAGTAACATCACCCAAAACAAAATATATTTCAGTGTATTTTTTCAATTGTGTAGGGTGAGCACCGATCCACCTCCAGGGAAAATAGGTAACCCCTGCAGCAAAAGCTCCTTTTAAAGTAAGCATTTCCCAGCCTTACTTGTACCTGAGGGGGTATAGTTCTGCAGTTGCCAGATGGTACATTGAATGACTGACACTACTGTGAAAAAATATACATTACATATTGATTAAGGAAACATCCATATATTGAGTTAGCTGTAAGAGCTGAACACTATACTTGTTGGGATTAAGAATGTGTGAAAACTAGTTTTCTAGGACCAGAGAAGTCTAAACAGCTAGCTAAAAATAATGACTAAACACTTGACATAATTAGCTAAAAGTATGGATAAACACTTGACATAGTTAGCTAAAAGAAATGATTAATCTTTTGAAATAGTTAGTTTTAAGTATGAATAAACAGTTGAAATATTAAATTAATATTTCATAAATTAATAAATGATTGGTTGAAATAATTACCTAAAAGAAATGGTTAATCATTTGAAATAGTTAGCTAACACTTTTACCTAATGGATAAACAATTGAACTTTTAGTTAGCTAAAAGTAATGGCTAACTGGTTAAAATGGATAAGTAACACTAAATTAATGGATAAAAGGTTAAAATAGTAAAACTAATACTATTATCTCATGGATAAAAGTTGAAATGAACTTAAAGCAATAGACAAACTGTGAAAAATAGTTGTCCAAATGGCTGCACTGTTGAAAATAGCTAAATGTAAGCTGTCAGATAAACTGTTGAAAAAATGGCCATGGATATAGATGAACTGAAAGCTTTTACGACTTCTAAGTGTTAGTATTATAAAGACAAATATGACTAAATCAGCCTAAATACTGACAGTTCAAAGACATACAATATTAATAATATTAAGCAACATCCAGTTTAAAAATGAATTCAGATGAATTCAGATTAACACAATGTGAGCGTGACAGGCGGTGTTGATGAAGGGGTACTTAAGTTCTTCTGACATGGGTGTAGGGGTTCGTCAGACAATACAGCTTTGGAGCCACTGCTCTAAAGGACCGTCAGATCATCTGCATTTAAAGATAACTGAAAAATCTGGCAGTTGCATCACTCTGTAGGAGCTACCAATACTTCCTTCTGATTTAAAATGTTTCATAAAACCCTTTCATCAATCCCTATATCTTAAATTTCAAAACAAAAAGACTACAGCATCTTTCTAAATTTGATTATGTGACACCCCGCCTTCTCCTCCTTTCCTCACCTCCAGGTGTCTCTGCTCCCTGGGTGGACCGCATGGCTGGGGGCCCCTCCACGCCAGGCTGTCCCAGGGGCGTCACCTCCTCCTCCTCCTCCTCCCGTACCCCATTGGGAGAGGCATCCTCCATAGCTGTGACCATCGCCAAGCCCTCCTTCTTCCTCCCTGCTGCCACAAGTATGCTAAGGCTAACCACTCGTAAACCACCAGTAGTTTTGCAACTATGTCTTCTGTCCTCCAATCCTCTTGTCTGGCACTGCTGACCCTCTAAACTCCCAAAAAACACACAGAAAGAGAGAGTATAGAGGAGAAAGAAAGAGAGAGAGAGGGGGTTGAGGACAGAGAATGAGAGAAACAAAGGGGCACAAACAGAACGACAATAGAGTGGGATTAAGATAAGGGGATATTAAGAGACGAGGAGGGAAAAAGGAGCAGAGAGAAGGAGGTGAGATGAGGGGGAAAAAAATTTAAGAGGAAGAGAAGGTGCTGACGTGAAGATGAGTTCAGAAAACAGGCATGAAGAGAGACAGAGAGAGGTAGAGAGCTGGATTGCACACACAGATGTGGACATGCATTCGATGCTTGTCGGTCCCCTCCCTCCACTCTGCCTTTAATACCTTCCCTTCCTAACCCCCTCCTCTGTTGGTAACACACACACACACACACATACACACACATAATCCCACAATCCTCTCCTGCTGTTGAGGGCTTGCTTGAGCACCCCTCCTTGTGTTTCCCTGACCCCACCCAAAGTCAAGTTGCCCCTCTTGTCTAGAAGGAGGCACACATGCACATACACACCAGTTGAATGTGCCATTATGTAAGTAATCTTACATAAGTGTTTCTGAAGGGAGCCTGACCTTACATTCCTATTCTTTCCCTGTTTCTTTCCCTGTTTCTTTCTCTCATTCACACTGTTCAGGGTTTGGACACCCCGCTGCAGCAGTGTGTAGAAACTCTCAGTGCGTGCAGAATGTGCTTGTACGTGTTCCCTCAGCGGTCATCCAACTCCTTCAAGCAGCATGTGTCAGCCTAATGTGAGTTTTTTGCTCTCTCTGTTTTTTCTTTCATCTCCATCCCTCGTTAAAGTAATGTAGCCTTACCACCTTACTTCTCAATAAATCAGTGGACTTAAGGCGCTGACAGGATTATGCACATTTTTGAGGCTGCAATTTGAGCTTCTCCACTGCTGAGCCTAAATACTTTTGGGCAATATCCAGTAGATGTCGGGATATTTCACTGGATAAATGAAAATTTTGATCTGTTGGTAGCACTGGATGAAAAGTCAGGGGATATCCAGTCTTTAGGATTCATCCCCTGGGGACAATAAATGGCTGTACAATGGTGAGTCGAGACCTGAGGGACCATTGCTATCCCTAAACTGCGTTGGCTAAAAACCAAGCAGGTAGAGAACCCCTTGAGCCATTGCAAATATTAGTGACATAACGCAACCCAACTGCAAAAGTTCAGCAGAATTTTTTTTTTGGTTGTCCATCTTGCATCTGTTGTAATATTAACGATCAGAGGAAGAGCCAAAGAGCCGCCCCGGTGTTGAGAATAATCTAAAAAAAAAAAAGGCTCCTCCCCTTCACCATCCATCAAGCCCCTCCTACAGCGACACAGCTGTGCAAGGAGCAGATCTGTAGGCTTTAATCTGCCCCGCCACTCCCTCCACCCCATCCTCAACACGACAAGTCAACCCCTCCCCCAACTCGGGACGTGGGATTTTAATCCAGCCACGAAAGCACGGGATTACAGAATCTCTCTCTCTCTCCCTCTCTCATCACATCCAGCGCCCAAACATCTCGAGCAGCATAACAGTGCTGGTTTGTTGATGGGTTGAAATGCCCTTTAGCAACACACTGAGTAGCAACCACTGCCTCTGAAGTGTGAAGATATTTTCCATCAATGGGAATCAGTTCACTGTTAAAGTAAATTCCCTCACAGATCTAAAGGCAGTTCATTTTGTTGATCACACACAAACCCTCACAAGTCTTTTGAAAGTAAAAAGACGAGAGCTGATTTCACACAGAGTTAGACTGAGGCAGAGCAGCTGTGTGAGAAGAAAACAATGTACTTAGGCTAACAAAGCATCATGGGAAGTCAACATAGCTTTTAGGACAAGTAATCACCAAGCTCCAAGTCTCTATTGAGTATAATAAGATTGCAATGCAATTAAAATAATGGGTTTATTATTGAACAATAATTCGATTTCTGTTTGTAAAAAAGCACCGATTCAAACCACTTTGGTATTTTAAAAGGCAAGAGAAGCCTGTATGAGTAAGAACTCTGTACCTGTGATCAGACTTGAATATATACCAGCATGTGGAGACATATTATACATCAGACTTTACCTGACAGAAATATACTGATACCCAGGACAAATGTGTAGCAGATGTGCTTCCTGCCAATCACAACGATTCATAGGCAATAAATGAATCTAAACAGATCTCCCTTGTATAAAAATCTTGAAACTTCAATTTCACCGGTTCAGATTAATATGAGCATGGCCCTTCATGTGCAGAAAACGTCTCATTAACCTTGTAATCTACATGAGCATAAAACAGCCATAAGAAAACCGGCTGCTTCCTGCCTTGAAAGTGATGTTTTTTAAGAGGAGTGATGGGCACATCCTTGCTTCAAAGACTGGCACTTCTCCCACTGAACTGACAAAATCATGCCAGCATGCAGAAAACATTTTCCTGAACGTCTTCAGTGAGTCAGTGCTGAGGAAGAGGTGGGGAGGAAATCGTGTTTACCTGTGCCAGTCGGTGTAGCCCAACCCCAGTCCTACTGGCTACTCATCAGTCAACTGTGAAGACCTGGAGAGAGAAAGAGAGGGAGAGAGATGCGTGAAACTTTGTGAGGCTAAGCCTCATGAGGCATGAATATTCAGCTCTACTCGCATTCGTGCACACCCGTTTTCATCATTCCTCACACACTTGCTTGAGCATTCAGACTCCTTTTGCCCTTTCCATCTGTTCCATCTATCTATGCCATCCCTGTGTCTTGCAAGATAGGAGCCTTGTTTGCAGACTGAGGCTGTTGTTCATCCAGAGTGATGCACAGAGTCCTCCACAGCGATTCATTGCCCTTAGTTATTCAAGGATGCCTGCATCATCAGCTGGCACAGCACCATCAACGTAGTAAATGGCCACTATTCTCTGAAAGTAATGACAAAGCAGTGTGCATTCATTCTAAGAGGAGCTTATATCTTGCAAATTCACTCATGCATTTCGTTTATCATGAGAAGTTTTACCACTACTGTTAAAACTTAATACTATTAACCAGTATTGTTTAATTAAGGATTTATTTGCACGGTTATAGATGTGGGCTAATATGCAAGAACAGATGCAGCAGACATTGCAGAGTGCAGTGCTTTAGGTCATTTAGAAACAGTCATTCCTATGTTCTTTGTCTCACAAAATATCTTTATAATAGTTTGTAAAATTCCTGAGCTGATCCCACAAACAAAAAACTGATGGATCCATGGTCTGAAAATCTCTACTAAGGGTCCACCTACTCTGGGGCTTTCAATAATATAACATGGTCCTCATCAGAGAAACAATGAACTGTCAACCTCAACCTTTAATCCAACATTTACAAATCATAATAGGTAGGTAATAGGTGACAACTGAGCAAACTATGTCTGCTGATGAAGATGACTGAAAGCAGCAGAACAAGCAAGTGTAAGAGTTTCCAAGGTCAAACTCAAATCAAGGATATGGATTTCTTCGTCGGCCACCAAACCACTGTTTCAGAGACTGCTTCCTTGCTTCTCTTTTTCTGGTTTTCTGTTCTCAAATGACTCTAAATGTGGACAGAAAGGACCCCCACACCGCTGCGACGTCCCCAGCCTCACTGTGCGACGTTTAAAACATTATCTGTCTAATAGAACTGCAAAGTCTGGCAGCGCTAAAAACCATTCATGCTGCTCTGAATAGCCATTGTGAAACGGACCATTAGAGAATGCAAGCCGGCAAAAAAACAATGAAATTGTGTGATTACAAATAACTGATGCCTGCACTCACCCACGGAACAATAGATTATCACTCTTGCACGCTTCATTTCATTCAGCCTCTTTCACTTTCCCTCCATTTCTCTACTTCTCTCGCCCGAGCCGCATGGGAAGGATCGTGTGGTGTATGGACAGATTGTCCAATAAAAGTCAAAAGTTCTAGCTACTCACTCGGTGTGTAAAAGCATCTGTTAAATGTTCTGAAACTGAGAATATTTCTCTTTGTCAGTATACTCTCTCACTGTCACACAGTCAGGAGGCGATGGCACTGTCCACTTCAAGTTTGACCTTTAAGCTCCACTCTAGTTTCGGTCATACCAACATGCACAGTCAGAGCAGTTTCCAAGTGCTAAAACATTTACAAGGTGACAGAGGAAGTCTACTCATCACTGGTTTTGCCATTATCCCTTTTTGCTGTACCAGCGTATTTTTACTCATCACGCTCAAGCTAATTGGTTCTTTATTATATGAGAAGAAGGGAGAGGAAGAGAGAAAGCGAGGGGTCGATTCATTACGCAACACAGATTACAATCAGGCTTGACACGCTCATTGGAAGTGAAAGATATCCCCTGGAAGAATGTTAATGGAGGCAAAGCCACCAGGGCAATTCTTCAGCAAGTCATCCGCACCACGGAGCAGGAGCCGGGCCAATCAAAGGTCTGAATGACGAGGGAGGAGCAAAAACTGATCAGAAAAAGATGGGAAGGTTCACAACCCGATTTTAGAGGAATCTATAAAAAGGGTCCAGAAGAAGAGGGAGAATTTCAGAAGAAGAAAGAGAGAAGAATCCTCAAAGATTAGATAGAGCTGTGGGAAAAGCTTCTCAAGCCCTGTGGGGATGAGAGGAGGAGAGGGGAGAGACGAGAGAGTGTTGAGAGAAAGAGAAGTGGCGTGAGAGGTCGTCTGCATGCAAACACCTTCCTAATCGGTTTCAATCTTTCTAGAAACTGTCAGGTAACTGAAGTTCCTCTAGTGATAGTTGCACGAAACAGAAAGTATTTTTGTATCTGCCTGTGCATGAATGCTGTCTGAGAATCTGCTTTACATAGAATAGATGTAGGGAGTTTGTGGATGCACTTATTTGCATGCAAAAGCCAGGTCATCTCAAGGACTAGGAAATGGGTTACAGCACAATTAAATGTGTCACCAGCCAGGCCAGTGTATCTCACAATGAGTATAACACTGAGCATGCACTGGTCTCAGGATTCCCCTGATGTCCTGTTACCTTCACCACTGTCCGCTCCTGTTTCCTCCTCCTGGGACAGAGAGAAAATCACAGGAAGCGGTCACTTGCAAACCCCAGCTGCCATTGGCTGGTCTGTAGGAAAGGACAAGCCAACAAAAGCCCTCTGAGTGCCCCTGGTTGCCAAGCACTCAGATGATGGACAGCTCATAGAAGGGGGATTATGGGGGGAATCAGAGGGTTTGTTTTTGTACAAAACATCATCGCTGTCTCACACATGTAAACACGCTTGTGTGTGTGTGTATGCACACTATTAAAAGCACAGACAAACATCAGCAGGCTGTGTGGTTTTAGTTCCTCCACTTCTAGTCACGCTAGCAGGAAATCTCACTCTGCCTTTGACTCCGTGTCTCATTGAGCGCATTTTGTGAGTTTACAGCCTCAGATGGAGTAAAATGCTACATCCCCTCTGGTCCTGAAACATGAATACACACACTGTCAAGGCCATAAGGCATCCATCCTGGAGGAAGCATTCAAATCATGTCTGTATGCTTGCTCTACCTCTATTCTCCCTCCCTGAAACACACTTACTCTCAGGGCTCTGAGAGCAGCCGTCACTCTCACTTCCTCTCAATGACTTGAGAATCACAAAGGAGGCCAGTGAGCTCTGTCCTGCCTGCGAGTCCAGATGTCACTTCACTGGCTGACTCCAGGGGTAGCAAAGAGCAATTAGTAAACTCCCCCGAGCACTGAGCTGCAGCGTTCCCTCTGTATGACACTGGTGTCGTAGTGATTGCTGCAGGGGACAAGATATTCAAGGAGACAGTTTGCACACACATGTGGACATACATGTATGCGTAATGACCGACTATTCATATAACCAACGCGCGCACCCCCCCCCCCCCCCCCCCCGCCCCCCTCCCCCCCCCCACCCCCCCCCCCCCCCCCCCCCCCCCCCCCCCCCCCCCCCCCCCCCCCCCCCCCCCCCCCCCCCCCCCCCGCCCCCCCCCCCCCCCCCCCCCCCTCTCCCCCGCCCCCCCCCCGCCCCCCCCCCCCCCCCCCCCCAACCAACCCCATCCTGTCCTGCCTCCCACCCATCACCCTCTGCCTCCAGACAAACTCTATGTAGGTCACTCCATGTGTTAACACAGCCACTCAATAAGAGGATTACACTGCTACCCCCAAGATGGCCATCTTAGCAGATCAATATCTGCATATATTTATCATAACAGTTATTGCTCTATTATTATTGCAGCTGTTAATGCTGATGTCAATAGAAAGTTGATGAAATCAGCTCCGTTTCTCCACATTTACCACAAATGTTGAGGATGCAGCTTTACCCACATTTCTGCTGATTCATGCTCGACTATACTCTTCACCTGACACTGCAGTCTAAATTACCATCATTTAGCACAAACATCAATTGTTGCATCAGTGCACTTTGCCGGCATCACCAAAAATGACCTCATTCTCCTCCTGGATGATGTTCCAGCTGGTGAGGCGTCTGTGCAGCTCGGGATGATATAGTTACACTGCTGTCCGCAGCTGGTCAGAACCCTTGGGCACTGCACATGCAGCGATCTTAATAATGAGCACCTCATGACATAATCTAACCCGCCACATGGCTGCGCCTGCTCCTTCTCACTCCCTCTCCCCCTCTCCCTTCCCACCCTCCTGTTACTGATCATTAGTATAAGGAAAAGAGAGGGAGGGGATGGGGGTGGGAGAAGTGATGCAACAGCACTTAACAAGACTGCAAAGTTTAAGAAATGAGAGGAGTGATGTTGGGTGATGATGAATTGTAAAAAATTGGTGTGTGTGCGCGGGGGAGAGGGAGTGAGAGATAAGGAAAGGAAATGAGACTGAAATGAGTTCACTGAGAGTGTTTGACTTTTTCTCAGTTTGTCTTGTCTTATTTTTTAATGTTGGTGAGAATTACAAACCAATCATGGAAGCGGGGCTATATTGTCTATCCTACTAGCTGGAGCTGCTCCAGTAAAAGTGAATGGGACTTTGATCTTGTATGCATACACAATGACCTTATATGATCTTAATGCATTTGAGTTTTCAGCAGAAAATATGCTGTTTATCTCACACATACTTATTGTATCATCTTCCCAATCACTTGTTAGTTGAATGAGAATCATCTAGTATCACAGATTCAACATTTCCTTCCCTGAATCAATAGCGATGATAGACAAAAGGAGGTGTTTTTCTGCACAAAATTAAACTGTTTTATGCTACATAGATTATTTTATTGTTTATCTGCAGTGGTGTGCCCCTTTAAGGCCTTAGTGTAGATGAAATCTGGTGAATCAGCACTATAGGCTGCAGCAAAAACGGCCAAAGACGTTCGCCTTCACTTGCCTGGTATCAAATCTGACACATTGTTCATTTCAAAATAATATTCCTCTGTGTAAAGATTAGGCCTTGAGTTGTGTATTTTTTGACAGAGATGCAATTGGCTTATGATAACTGGTGTGGGGTCAGTTATGTGTGAACAGCAGGAAGGTGCAGCCTGGTGCTGGGCAGCCAGAGTCGATTGTAGGTGTGTAGATAATGATGTGTAGTTATAGCTGGTGTGTGTGTGTGTGTGTGTGTGTGTGTGTGTGTGTGTGTGTGTGTGTGTGTGTGTGTGTGTGTGTGTGTGTGTGTGTGTGTGTGTGTGTGTGTGTCTGTGTGTGTGTGTGTCTGTGTGTGTGTACGTCCCTTTCTCTGTCTCTGCTCTACCCTCCCTCATTTTCGTTCAGTACCATCTCTCCCATAGCTGTTTATTAATAATGGAAAAGTAGAAGCTTCAATGTTGGATTTGGTCTCTTAATGACTCACTGACAACTCTCATATGTTCCAACATCAGGAGCATGTGTTGTGAAATTTTCCCCCGCCCTAATGACAGGAAGGAATATGGATATGAGGGCTTAGAAGTCTAACTTTGTGCCTTATAATGAACAATAAAGGTCATCCTGGATCCTGACTCAAAACTCTTACTGGATATCTCTGCCCTGGCACTGCAGATTTACTCTAATGCACTAAAGTGTCTCTGTCTCCTTCCCTTCCTCCTTTTGTTCTTCCTATTCAATTTAATAAATCTGATTAGACCTTATTATTGGATTGAAGGGAAGAGCAAAAGACCCACAAACTCCAGTTTAGATGAAACAAGATCCACTCAACCCCTCTCTCAGTGGTCTGGTGGCCTATATAGCCCCTCCCAGGAAGGATCCCCAAGGATGTTGCGTATGTGCATGGGCTTCCCCCATCACGTGCGGGTGGCTAAACAGCTTATAAACCTTGCCAAGTGACCCTGTGCTCCTCTGAGCAAGGAAGTCCCAAGATTCACTGAGAGCTGTAGTCTGTTATGATATGTAGGTGGTTTTATGTTTCGACTAAGTGCTCACATAAAGTGGGTCTGACATCGTGTTAGCGCATTATTATTTGGTAGATGGTGCACTCATACATCTCAGTGGGGGACAAAAAAATAAAAATCAATAGGACCGTCTGGCCAGCCTGTGCCAAGCCACCGGTCCCTTTCTCCGTTTCCATTCAGCATCAGCTCAATACAAACAATGCTTTGTTAATATTTGTTGTGGAAGGTAAGACAACAAAATATGAGAAAATGACACCTGGTAAGCTACACATATCACTGTGTATGACTTGTTGTTATAGTAGAAGCGCGCTCTCTGTGTCTTATCTCAAGCCCACCGCCCTTTGCTGGTGGTAGATGTTGCAGTCTATCATTACGGGACGGTGCCGCGTCCTCATCCTGTCAGCACTATAACCGGCAGCTCTTCCTCTCGTATCTTCCCAGGCATGGATCTACGCCACGGATGCGACGCACGGCCAACATCCGTGCGCCAGATCCGTGCGCTTGAACCGTGCGCCAGATCCGTGCCAAACCCTTGCGCCGTTTTGCCTGACCAGACAACTGTAGCCTACATTCACACCGATCTCGCCACACGTGCGGCCATTTTTTGTTACCCATCCGAGCCATTGTGGCGTGCGCACACTTATGACTACAACCCATCCGCTGAATCCTTCCTCGTGATATGCGGGGGGGAAAAAAGGGGGAAAGGACGCGTGCCGACTCCACAATAGGCGCCCAAAGCAAACTGATTTCTGCCTGAATAACGCCTGTTCTCACAGCGGAGCGGGCTCTATAGGGGGCAAACCTTCCCTTCTGTCAAACTCTGCTGCACCTCAAACACGGCAAAGTGTCTTTGTCTCCCATTTGAACGCCACGGGATGAATGAACGTAAAATCTTCACATCGCAAAAAAGATCACGAGCCGTGCCTTACCTGTGAATCGTGCGTGTGAGTTCGCGGTAGTCCACCGACCGTCCCGGTTGGACATTCAGACCCCCCTCAGCTGTCTGTCCTGGTCCCGCAGCAGACTACCAGAGAACACGATGCCAATCAAAGCAACACGCCCCGCCTCCTCCCCTGACGTCACAGAGATTAGACCAATGGCAACTAAGGTTCAACCCTCGTCTAGTGAATACATATTGTGTTGTGCATATAGTATTTTCCCTCTATCATACACTCGTTCATTCACATAAATAGGCTACATTTTAGCAGCTATAGTTTAGCATAATTTCAACACAGTGTAGTGTATGGCTATTAAATCAGGCTTCCACAGAAGCAGGCTACAAACACAATTACACAAGGCCACATTTATGCTAACACCAAGAGAGAACTATAGCATAAGGAGTGAGGCCCCACAGCTGCCTACAAAGCTTCACCAGACCCTATGAAGTGTCCACATTTATTCTTCATCTACTCTCATCTGAGAGTTTGCCTCTGGGACAAAGTGAGACAGAGGGTGGTGAAGTGTTGAATGGCTATTTCAAGTCTTCAGTTCATGGTTCAGTGTAATGCAATGGCCATGTGTTACTGTTTTGTAGTAACTGGTTCCACACTGATGGTAAGATGTCCAACCACTTCATGAGTAGAAGTAAAACATGTGAACGTTTCTTCCTTCTTTGGGGTAGGGCTATCTCGTTTCCACTGGAGACTACATGTCTGCAGTGTCTCCTAACTGCTTGATTTGTGCTCTGTGGGCTGATTTGATGTCAGGTTGCGGTAGACTAACCACTCGAGTAATTGCAATAATGCTCCTGAAAATGTCCTTTCTCCCCTCATTTACTTTCAGAGTAGGTACTTATCCTTATGGCCACAAGAGAGCGCCATTAGCTACCCAATTGGCAGCTTCAAATTGACTGATGTTTTCTGACCGTATAGGCTTTTACTGGCCCATCCATGCTTGTTAGACCCAGTTTAAATGTGCTTCTCCTGCACTTGTCCCATTATCCAGTCTCATAGAGCTACATTAGCTGGTTTCAGCAGGGAGGGCGAGGTGTGGCACAGCAAGTCCAAACTTGATCTCATCATGAGGGAAGACGTCATGCAAACAGTGTTTGAGATGTCTACTATCAAGTAGATGCCAAGAAATCCATTCCTTCAAACAATTATTCTTTAATAGCACAATTATACAATACAATCAACATGCCCCTCCCCCACTTTACATTAAGGTTTCACAGATGATAACTCTGAATAAACTATTTACAATTTTTATGGCACATACTGTAAGCAGTTTTGACAGTAGCTGATGGTTACGGAGGAGGGGTTGAATATAAGTGGCAGCTCATGGTGGTAAAAGGGGGCAGAGGCAGGGTGGTGTCTTGGTGTAGGAGAGTGTGAAGTGACAGATGTGTAGAGGTCAGAATGTCAGCAGCGGCGGGGCGGCAGTGAAGTGTGAAGCCAACACTGATGGCAGCATCACCACAATGACGGGTCATATCTGGAGAGAGAGGAGGAAATGTCCAGGGTCAGCTTCCTGTGAAACTGGAAAAGTTGTTCTCAAACTCTCCCAGCAAACACGCAACAGACGCACATACCTTGACTGTGGAAGTGTGTCTGTGCTTTCCTTCAACAGCAGCTCTGAGACCAGCGTGTCCAGAATCTCAGGGCTGGACCTCTTCCCATACCTGAGACACATAGAGAGACAAACAGGCAGAGGGGTTATTATTTGTCAATCTGAGGTGAAGCACAACCTTTCGGTTGTCAAACGAAAAAAGATCAAAGAAAAAAAAAAGAAGAACTTGACTTGAGCGGTCACAGGAAAATAAAAAACTGATTCTGTTACTCTGTATATCCTTGTGTCATATGTCCAATTACAAGCTCAGTGAATACTGAACACCGTCAGGCCGAGACTCAGCAGGCGCAGTCAGGAGTTGCATCGCAGGTGGTCATATTTCCTTTTCTGTCCCTCAGATGATAAGCTGTGCCGGCGTGCTTGTCCCCCTGGGGCGGCTAAATGCCTGCAGTGGCATCCATGCCCCTGACATTCAGAAGAAAGCTGAAAACTGTGGGTGATTTGACACGGCATGCTGGCTGTGGCAGTCGTGTCTCCTCAGGTTTTTTTTTTTTTTTTTTTTTTTTTTTTTTTTACAGGTGGTAACTGGCCAGCAGGTGTGTCCTGCTCTGTAACTAGTGAGAGGGAAAGATTTAGGAGGTGCAGACCTGAAAGAGTCAGACTTGCAACTCCAACAAGTGGCCTAATGGATATACTCCCCATTTTGTTGCTGTATTGTCAGGCAGCCTAACTAAGGTATGACCATAACAAAGACATGAAATACATGAAATACACATTTTTTCTGGGGAACCCCTGACATTCCAGCCAAGAGGATAAACAGTCTGCCAAAACTTAAATACTTAATTCCTGTTTATTACAACTTGGAAATGGCACAGTGTTAAGGAATTTAGCAGAAAATGGTGTAAAATAGAAGAATATACTGAAGCACCAGTGAAGTTACAAGCATTTTTTTTCTTCTGTAAACTACCATCTCATTATATGCACAAGTTTTAAACACAGAAAAATAAAGCAGATTGGAATACAACACTGTGGCCGATGGACAACTATAATCATCAATTCAATTATTTGAGGATGAAAATTATTGCGAAGTAGTCAAGTCTTCAAATCAAATTAAACCTGAACTCAAATTAACTTTTAAGTGCACACTCATTCTGTTCTGTTGAGTTCTTTGCTTTGTTGTTCTCACAGGGAGGTGTAATAAGTCCACCTACCTCTGTCTTGTGATGAGGTTGATGTAGTGTCTCAGTGCTGAGTAGTATTTGGCCAGTTCCTCCGCCGGGGCGTCCTCCCCGGGGTTCTCCGGTTTCACCGGGTATCCCTCCGTCAGGGCGCCCAAGCAGAGCAGCGCCCACAGCAGGAACCCCAGAGTCCCCAGCCAGCTCACCAAGTTAGGCTGCATCTGGCAGAGCAATGTGAAAACTGTTGGTCTAACTCGCATTTGTTTCACTGTGCTTTAAATTTCCACTTTCAGTTTTTAAATGAATTATTACCATTTACTGAGCTAAGACTTATCATTGTTAAGCTTTGATGAATTAATTTCTAGTTGGTCTGAGTAAAAATATGCAGACATTATTATAGTGGTAGAGCTCCACTAATCACCAGACTTTTGCAGCTGTTTTGCCCAACATCACCAATCAGGTAGAGAGACTTAAAGCAAGTTTATAATTTTATGTCAATATTTTTGTAAATGAAATCGCAAAATACTTACAATTCCCAATAAGTCAGGGGGAGAATTGTACGCTGTCCTTAGGCGTCTCTTCTGCTCTTCTGGGCGCTTGGAGTGCGCTGGGTTTTATATCCTGTGCGCCAGACGCGCTGCAGAAAAACGCGTCAGAGCTGCGCCCGCTTAGCGAAAGTCTCTGCCTTTCCTCATGTGAACGTCACAGCTGATGCTGTCATTACTCTCTTTTTTTCTTTTTTTTTTCTTTTTTTTAAAGCTTTTGTTCCATTAAATTAAAAAACGTAAAATAACATTGCAAACTAAAAATAGAGTGAGTTAACAAGCCTTGTTTCCAGTGAGACCCAGAGGGACCAGATGAAGACGTTTTTAAAGAACGTGACCAATCCAACAATTACATTTCAAGATACTGACCAAATAAGACAACCCATATCCCTATTAGAACATTACATGGATAATGCAGTAATTTCATTAATAAGTTCACTACTTAGTCACTGTTGCACATCTGTCATGTATTACTCCTTTGGAAATAGAAATTACTGTGCTGTCAATGTAACAAATATTATATTCTATGTCTCAAATGCAGGTGTGTCCATAAACAGGCACATCACACACACATCTGCCACACACACCCTCATTATAACTGTTGCATTCAAACATTGTCAAATAGATTAGTACATACAAGCATAGGCTACAGTGTGATGTTTTGGTGTTTATGAGGCTTCTCTATGAGCAAGACAGTGATAGATGATTTCACAATCAACTACTGATTCTTCTGCATAATGAGATCAATAATCCCATCTGAAGTCACAAAAGAATGGCAGTAATGTAACACTGTGGGCGAACTTCAAATGAGTCTTCAATAGGCGGCCTTCTTACCAAAAGAAGCTCCTGTGACGGCGCCTCGGGTGATCTGGAATAAAAAGATCTCAAACAGACTCATGTTCACGACTGCTTTTTTGACATGCTGTTTGACTGAATCAGTCCACTAATTTCATCTTGCAGTTCATTCCATCAGATGGAAAGAGTGACTGGGACACTCATCTCGAACAAAAGGCGTAAAATGTGAATATCGAAACACGTCAGCCAAAGAAGAGCCCAATCTCCAAGATACCCACTTAATAAGAAAACCCAAATAGCACTTCAAATGAATCTGTATCACCAAGTGCTTCATTTACCTCCTATTCATAATCCTTTTGTATACCAGCTCGCAGCCATGTAATCCATCAAAATCAGTATTCTTCAGCAGAGCTGCTTTTTAAGTTGCGCAGAGGATGTGTTAAGGGCTTTTTGTGTCACACAGGATGCTAAGAGGGAGATGAGGAATGAAATGAGAGTGAGAGAGTATGAAACACAGAGTCATGACCGAATCATGATGAGCACAGGCAGGAATTAGTACTTCTAGTCCTCTTCAGGGGATACATGCACACTCAGTGACTCACTTCAATAGGTATAACACTTTTTTAAGCAAACAGCTTGCGTCTATGTAAGTGTCTGACATGTGAATGAAATAGATGCATAAAGCACCAGGGTAAAGCTGAGAGGTCAGTTAGTGTTAGTGCATCAACTCTAGCATCTTAGACACAAGTGACGTCTTAAGATTTGACCAAATGTGCATCTTCTAAATTCAAACTCAGCAGTCATTGAGACAGACAGGTCATGTCGTGTTATACACACGTCAGCTAACAAAAAAACAAGGCTAAGAGACGTCAGCCATGCTAGCATCTTTGTGAGACTGTACTTAGGCACATCGCTACTTTAAGTTAAATGCTAACATTAGCTTGGCGACATGCTAACATTTGCTAATTAGCACTAAACCCAACTGAGTCTGATGAGAATGCTGCAGGTTTTACATGTATTTTCACCTAAACCAAATGGTTGGGTAAAGTGAAGTTTTGACCTGATGGTGCCGCTAGATGAAGAGTTTAAGCATCACCAAAGTTATTACAATTCACTCTAAAACACTCCTCAAAACCTCAGAGGAAAAGTCAGAGGGTCACCAAAGGGATTAGGATTCATTCTGTTAGTTGTTGATATATTTTAGCCTGGGCCAAAGTGATGGACTGGCCTACTAACCCCAATTGCCACCCCAAGAGCCAGGCTCTTGGCCACAAACCAGGGAGTAAAATTGCCTGACAAAACCTTGTTTAGAAATTTGGCATAAACAACATGAATCCATGGATCCATCATGCATAGTGTCAACAAGATGCACAGTCGTGGGAGTAATTGTTGGGGGATGTTTTCTTGGGCTCCTCAGTACTAGCTAAGTGTCACCTAAATGCTGTTGCAGACCATGTGCGTTTCTTCATGGTCTCTCTTTACCCTTTCCCCAATACTTCAAAGAAAATAATGCACCACTGACTTGAAGTGGTTCCACCACAAAGTGACATTTATTTCAGTTTACTCACGTAAGCCCTCGCAGGTCCTTGATCTCAACCGGAGGTGGAACAAAATGTTAACAACAGATGAATCCCTAACTAAATATGCTTGTCACACAGTGGATTAAGAAACACGCACAGACAAATCCATGTCTTCAGGGATACACTTCACCTGTTTAGATCAAATGCATTCTTGCTAGCAGGAGTCAAACAGCCTATAAACAGTCAGAAAGAAAAGCTTAGTAGATAGTTCAGCGTTGGGAAAATTAAATAAATCATCATCATAGAGACATTTATCATCTCTTCGTCTTACATCAGTGTTGCTTCTGCTAACTGATCGAAACACTGACTATTTCCTGAAAGGTTATATGTTTAGCATACCATTAGTGAATCAGTACATTTAATTTTGAGACATTAGTAAAATTATTGTGAACAAATCACAGCTTCTGTGTAGCATTTTTCACTGCAAATGATCAGTGCGTGAAGATGGGTTAAAGGATGAGGCTGGTGAGTATGTTCAGTGTTTTTCTTACTGTCAATTAAAGTCAGTTTTTCATTCATATAGCACCAAATCACAACAGGAGTTATCTCAGGGCACTTTTCAGTCGGCCTCTGCCCCCTGCGGTCTAGACCGAACTCTTTACACAAATCCCATGAAAAGACTAAAATGAGCAACTGCTGTCTGTGTAGCTGAAGCGTGATATGGCTTATCCCTCTGTGCTACAGAGCTCCGCTGTCTTCCAAACACCATTAAAAACATATCAAGGAGACACACTGTCACACTGGGTGACATGTTCCTTTCTTACCATAAATATGGGCACCATAGTTTGTTTTAAATCAGTCCCACTTACACTACCCTGATGATGGCAGGTGCAACATTTGTGTATCAATCTACAGCTGAAAATAGTCCCAAGCAAATGCACAATGTGCTCCTATTTGATGAATGTTTGCTTAAGCCTAATGTGCCCAGTTAGTTTAGGAAATTATTGATCTTTTTTGAAACTCTTTAAAAATGTATATCTTCAGTAGGAGTAAGTTGGCCTGGGAAGACAGGAATTAGTGAGAGATGGACTAACATCCTTTGAAGTGTTGAAAGTGAGTTAAAATATGAAAACAAGAAGCATTAATAAAATGTTATCAACAAAATAATCTTAGGATGCTGCCGTTTTGGAAGACATTTTTCCAAAGACATCTTCTTCGCTTGTTTGCAGCTTTACTGCACATACAATGGATTAGTCCATGTTTGGGCTGGTATCAGTCTCAGCCTGTATCTATCCATTAAATATTTACAATATATTCTATAATTAAAACGTCTCAACCAGGTCAGATTTTGTTGGAAATCTGATGGATTTCTGTATAGCATAAAAGAAGAAGAGGGCAGCACTCTTCTAGCTCAAGGGGAGACAAATAATAATGGGATGTTGCAAATGGGGTTCAGGGAAAGTATGGCCACTAATTTTGATCAACATCAGCACTAATAATATCAATGCTATTAGAAAGATAGACACCAATCATCCTCAATACAGTCCCGGTTGTTTATGCTAATTATACCGATCAATATACTCACAATTAATGTAACAATAATATATGGTTGCTCTAAATGTAGCACCTTTAGGTACAGAAGAATTTCTTGGAGCTTGGTTTCTCGTTACCAGAAATCATTTCTGTGGAGTCCTTTAGAGAACAAGCTGTTTAAATGCAAATTTGTTTTCTCCTCCTCTTATCAGCCTCCTGGTTTGGACAATAAGTTCTCTCCCAAGATTTGTTGAGATGAAAAGGCCTGTAATTTTCTGCTGCTGTGAATCACACTTTTCAAATTTACAGTGCGTACAACTGTAAAAGGAAACACTGACAAGCAGACTGCCTGTATCTTTTCTCTCAGGCAGTTGCATGCATACGGACCGGGAAGACAAATGAAAACAGGCAAAATCTCGTACAGCTTTGGTTCTTTTCTTGGCTATTATACTGTTTTTACACACAACTCTGACATCTAAATTGTTGCTTTTGACTACACTATTGTGCTACGGCGACAATCTGTTACTCCTGGTAAGCAAGGACTACTATTAGATAGGGCATCGGCAGCCCCCTTGTTTGCCTTCGTGGGTTGCAGCTTTAAACTGAAGGTGATTTGAGTCAAGAGGTTTTGATGTTAGGTTCATGTTGGAGATTTATGGGATGTTTGTCACTGATTCTTTTGTGTTAATCTATGTTGCATTAGTGTTACACAAAACAGAAAAAATCTACTTCAATACCGTTTCTGTAATTTGCATAAATGCCTTAAAGATAATTAGATTGTTTTCACAGAACTGGTCTACCACCAAAGATGTTTTTGCTATCCACTTCTCTGAGCTGTTAGCTATCAACACTTCAAAGAAGCAGGTCCCCAAATTGTGCTTCTTTGTTTTGGCTTTGACATTAATTGACAGCCTTTGCAAGCAATTACTGAACCATATAACATCTCAGAGAACACACGCTTTTCTCCACTTTCAGTTCAGAGTATGTACAATGCTGACAGCTGCTCAATGAGGGAATAACAAGAAATTAATGTCCTTTGTCGTCTTTCTCATTTGTTCTTCTATCACTTTAATTAAGCCCCCACAGCTGTAAGAGTCACCAAATCTAGTCTCTAGTGTCTTAATTGACCTGTCTTTACCTTTTCTCTCAATGTTCCTTGCTGTCGTCTGCAATCTCAGTGAGAGTGTGTCTGCCTCTGTTTGTGTATATAAATGTGTCTCTGCCACATCTGCTCCTGGGGTGAGAGCAGCACAAACACCACGTCAAAAGAAACCTCATATAAGGTCTTTTGATTGACAGACAAACAGAGGGTCAAGCCGCCAAGCTGTGACAGGTTGCTTCGGCTCAGGTGTGCGGGTCAGAATCCTGAGCCTTAACATTAGGAAACCTGATGAAAGTTGTAACCATGGCAAAGGGCAGTAAACTTTGGTTTAATAACTGTCGTGACCTACGTTAGACCACAGTCTGGATGTGTCACTGTTATGTCAAGTTGTCTATGTGTTTGTTAAACCTCAAAGATATTAAATAATGGTTATAAACGGATTCAGATGCTACACAAGCATATGTAAGTGTTGTTTACCGGTATTGTGCTCTGTATTCACATTAAATGGATTTCTGTATCATTTATATGTTTTAATTTAGTGGTATTTCTTGGAATAGGATGCAAGCTTATCTTATTGAATGAATATAATAAGTTGTAAATATTTTTTTAAAGTGAAGTACTCTTTCAGTAAACAATATGAATATTATATATATAAAATTATATATATATATATATATATATATATAATATTGATTTTAATAGTAGACCTTAATCTATACAAGACAAAATAAATGAATGAATAAAAATAAAAATAACCTTAAGCATCTAATTAAAACTGTAATCCTTTAATAGGCTTTTATGTTTATGGGGGAAATTAAACATATTCAAACACAAGACATTAAGCACAAATAAAGAAGGACATCACAATGCCTAAATCTCGTCACTGTTGAGGTTTCACATTATAATATGTCTGCTGAAAACACTTTTGACAACACTAGGTCTGAAGAGTTAATGTGATAAGCACTGTTGCAGGAAGGTTAAATATATTACCAGCACATTAGAGACCATGTTATGTGCTGGCTTCACAGACGAGAAGCTCAATAATGGAGAGGAAATGTATGATTTAAGCAGTCCACCTAATGCATTAGAAAGCGGTTAAAAGCATCAATTCTGAAGTGTGTGCAGCATTCATGAAAGAACATATTTTTCCACATGGCTGTCAGTCAGCCATTGAGTGTGTACAAATACTTATTCCTCAAATTAAAGCAATTTCCAGATTTAATGTTATCATTCAGGTAGCTGGTAGAGGCGGGGTGCAGATGGCTGAATTTCTCTGAGCGAAAGCAGTTACTCACAAGGACACACTCATAAGGAGCAGACTCACACTGAAGTAATAAATAGTAGGTACAGTATAGTAATTAGGAATTACTTAATGTGGTTTAAGATGTAAGTGATGATTCTGATAAAAGTGATGATTCAGATGCTACACAACTATTGACAATACACTTTGAATTAAGACCAGGTCAAAAATGAGTCTTGATACAAGATGGGCATTAATCTCATTGTTTCATTATCTATTTATTACCTATCTTGTTATCTAATTATTTATCTTAATTTAGAGTTATGCCTATAATTTTTGACCAGGGAAAAAAAAGTGTTTTAAAGAAATAGCCTTAGAAAACATACTTTTTAGCTTTATTGCCAACAATTAATTGACAAGATCGATAGCACTCTCATATCTGTCAGTTAAATTTAAAGTTATAGCCAGCAGCTGATTAGCTTATCTTATCTTAAAGACTGGAAAAAGAGGGAAACAGCTAGCCTGTCTCTATCGAAATATTTTGTTTGTTTAAATAACAAGCTTTAGGAACATCCCTGTGAATTGGAGATGTTACAACTTTCAAAAAACAAATTGCAAACAACAGGGTTTTTTAAATTTCCCTCATAAACATACAAGGTGGGAGGACGAGTGAGAGAGAAAGAATAGAAAGACCCAGACATTTCTTGGTGAGTTTTAAGTGATTTCTGAGATTTCTATGTTCAATCAGAGGCTGAGCTGAATGCAAATGTTGGTTCATGCTAGCTAACTTACGGCTAACTTCTGTACAGTTGTCACACTGGCTCTTTGTTTGGAGTGAATAAACACAGTAGTCCAACAGTCAAATGTACTTCTCTTAGAAACACACCTGTGTGCTAGTAGGCAGATTTTGTTACCTTTGCACACAGCTAGGCTAGTTGTTTCCCAGTTTTTTTTATAATAAGCTAAGCTAACCTGCTACTGATGTTATCCATATAATGGACAGGGTAGTATTGAACTCCTACTACTCTTGGCAAGGAAGCATATTTCCTAAAAAAATTAACAATATCTTTATGTATTGAACAGCAAGTATTTATTTAGGTCTGAAATACTACTCCAATCTGTAAAGGCAACTCTATACGTGAAGCTCTGCACTTATATTTCACTGACAACTTGTTGTATTTTGAGGCAATTCTTAAAAGATTAGCTGAATTTTAAATGATATCCAATGAATGATAATTTCCCCCACAAAATGGACACAGTTTTTTGTAACATTTGTCAAATAGATTAGTGCTTTAGAGTTTAACGCCAACTTCTTTAGACTCATGAAAATTAGACCACAAGAATAAGAACTCTGGTGAACTTCTCTGTTCTGTGGCTTCTCTTAAAGTAAGTACCTGGTTTGACCCTCTACAGAAAAAAAGTAATAATAACATGTTTATATTTATTACAGCAGAAATGACATGAAAGTACTACTGTTTTCTGTTGACTTAGTCCTTTAACAATATGTTCTTGTAAACCTTTTATGTCATTGCTAAGTGGTACTGATAACTCTGCCCTATTGATACAAGAATTAGCACTAACTTCCTAAACGTCCTTTCAAACATACAGCATGCTAAGTATGTGTTAGATGCACTACATTAATACGTGTACATGCATGAGTTTGTGTGTGTGGTGTGCCTGCAGGTGTTTAAACACTTTTGTTAGTCAAACATTACTATTGATTTAACCCAGCGATACAACATCCCTTTCTGTTCATTATCACAGTGCTTTGTGAAAAAGCAAAATCCATTTCTCACGACTCGCTCTCCATCCTCCTCCCCAAGTTTGCCACCACAGGAGGTTATCGAAGCAGAGTCGCTGCATTGTCTATTTCCCACTGTTTCTTCCACAAAAGAGAGGGAATAGACACACACACACACACACACACACACACACACACACACACACACACGTGATGTTCTGAATCAAAATCATACGTAGGGTTGTGCTACAGTTTTAGAAGACTGTGATGGATTTTTTTGTCCTTCGAATCAGAACAAGCTGTATTGCGTGATCTGTCCTAAACAGAAAACAGGTTGATTCTTCGGATAATCAGAGGAGGATACCTGGAGGAAAGAGAAGCAGTGAAAATCAGAGATGATGTTTGAAAATTGCTTAGAGATCCATTATTTAATTAAAAGCTGATACAAAGCTTGGCTACCACAGACAGCTGTCTGGATTGTCGACCTTGAGTCTTTTAATGTTCATAGTATAGTTGTGATATGTGAACAATAATACATTGAAATGAATTTAAAAATAAAATGTATATTCACATCAGGAAATAACGCATAGGTATGGGATAAATCATATTTGTTTGTTTGTTCACGTGTGTTTATTTTATCTGCATTAATACCATTAATATGGTATGGTAAATTAATACACCCTCAAACTTAATGTTAATGCTATAATATTTATCTCTCGGTCATTACATAATTTTCTTTTACCTTTTGCTTTTAGCTGTTGCCTATTTACAAATCCAGCAGACGGAGCAACATTAGTGTTTGTGTCTACCTGACAGTCACTGCCTTTAATTCTGTTTCTCATCTCTACCAACTAATTAGCTGCTAAACACTCCACTATGTTCACTAGCTAGCTGCTAACTTCTACTGCCTGCTGTGTGGAGCTGGGCGTATAGTGCAGGTGTACAGGGACTTTTTTTTAAAGCCTTTTTACTGATGCAGCTGCCTGTTCTATTCAAAAACATTGCCAATGAGAACAGTGAGTGAACCAAAACATTAAAGCTGCGGGCTGAAAAACCAAAACAGTTAGCTAAAAGGTGCTAACACACTCCGTAGAGCAAAGACTACCACTACATAGATCAGACATGCAGTTCTTTAATATCATTATATTGATTATAGTCAGTTGAAGGAAAAACAAAAGAATGGAAGTAAAGGTTTGGATGGTAAATTTGAGCCAACAGATTTTATGGATTCACATCATTTGTTTTAGCTTTCACATCCAAATGGATTCTAGCCTACAGTATATATATATATTAATATATATATATATATATATATATATATATATTGTATATAGCCTACAGGTACTACACTGTTAGTAAAGGAGCTGATGTTCTAATCTGTCTTTTTTGCATTTTGGAAAATTCTATTTCAAGCTGTATTTTTCTTCTCATTAGCATCTGGTTGAGAATATGTCTTGACAATTTTAAGTGATTTGTCAGCACCTGTCAGTCTGTTGTGTTACTCAGTACCCCTGAGTTTTTTGTTACCTCTTTCTCTGTCAGTGGGGAAATTAGGGGAGTGTGTTCTTCGTCACCAGTTAAGTCGATGTGTGCTTACCGTAACTGTCACCAGGGTAATTAAGTGTTTCCTTGCACTGTAATTGCCAATTTAATCTTCCATGCTCGCCTCCTGATTTGTAGTGTCAGAGCTGTCAGTCAAGTTGGGCGTGGTTTCCATGGGGATAAGGGAAGTGTAGTAGTCATTCCCTTCAACCAATGACCAAAGTAAATTACCTGTAGCTTCCTAAACAGGGTTGCCATGGAGAGGCAATTACCCTAAATTGTAATTGTGCCAGACTAATGTGTCAGGCCTTTACCTCTTAAATTAATTGGGTTTTCGCTTTTTCTCTCCCCATCCCTCTCCACCGACTGCCTCTACCCCTCTGTCACAAAAAATGTCCAGGAGTAAGCTGTGGAAACAGGTCAAGTGTTTTCTAAAGGACACTTGATTCAAGCAGTCAACAAAGCTCTTCTGAGAAGCGAAGGGGAAACATGATTGGTTTAAAGCGTGTATGCAGCCGTGGATGTGTGTGTACATGCTTTATCTTGTGACAACCTGATACTATAGTCATCGTAGCTACACACTGAATCTAAAGTGTCAGCTTACAGATGGGACTCAGGTGCATCCAGGTCGTGCTTCAGGTGTAGCCCTACTTCCTTTCCCTTAAGACCACCTGTTCAGCTCACACACACACACACACACACACACACACACACACACATACACCAACTTCCCTCAGGTAATAATTACATTACAACAGAGGTGACTTGAGATGCACTGGCCAGCACCAGTGTAGATGCTGATCTAGTATGACTTGCCATTCACACAGTGGGAACATTTGAGTGGGAGTGAATCCTGATTTTGATTCCTGTTAATTTCATTTCTCAGTTACAGATGCTGGAAAGTGGGCCACCAATGTAGAAAACATGACCTGCTTCAATCTCCATTCACTGCATGGATTAAATCATCTCATCACCGCTGATCTGCCGTGAGGAATGGGATTAATCAATCGAAGACGGTACATCTATCTGCAAATTAAAAACTGTGCTCATCACTGAGCACATAGCTCCATGGTTCTGGTGTTATTTTGGTGACGTGATGAGTGGGTGGCTTTCTCTCCATAAGGGAACATCAATCACACAAACCTCAGATGTGTAAACTGACCAATTTATAGAACATATAGAGGTGAATAAGAGGTAAATATGAGGGACTGTTAGAAAAAAAGTGAGCATGGGTTGGTTAGAGTATCAACTGGCAAATATTAATTTTATGACTGACATGACTGCATCTTTGACAGCTGATTATGTTACAGCGTCACGACAATAACAAAGGCAGATACTTAAAAACAATCAAAATGCTTTCAAGTGTTTAGATCGTAAATTGCATGTGATTTATTTGATATGGTTAATTTCAATAGTCCAATATTTAATATAAGAGTTTGACAGATGGACTCTGAGAGGAACATTTCATTTTAATGTTTGTTTAGAGCTAGATGCTTTCGTAGATGTTTGGTTAATCCTGGATGCTGAGCTTCCCTGCTGGCAGCTCTCTTCTCTGTCTTGGTCTGGAAAAGATACAGCAGATTTTGGAAATCAGATCTGGTACGAAGAGAAAAATGGTATGTATCTCACAGGTATGAAGCTTATTTAATATAAACAGTATGCTGTGTATGTGCATTACCTGTACCAGAATCTGAATCACAGGATATTTGAATGTGACATTTCAGACTTTTAACTCAGTACCTATGTGTGTGGAAAGCAAATGCCAAACTGTGGAGTAATCAATCAATAGCATATTAAATCATGCATAATTAACTACACATAAATGGATAAAAAATGTAATTAATGTTGCACATTCAATCATTAATTAAATTTACATGGTTTTCAGAAGAGATGAAAATGACCTGTCAAAAATTGAGGAAGCCATTATTGGTCTGAAATAACTTGCAAACTTAACCTGGCATGCTTTTTACAAAATGTCTTTTAAAAGAACCTAATCAATCTCTCAACAATATGAAAGACATGTATTTTTGTATCATCACAGCTCTACTACAAATGTATACTGGTAAAACGCTACAATACACTTTTGACTTCAACAAATACCTGCTTTGCAGACTTATTTATTCAACACTGAAGCTGTGCTGCTCTTTGCTGCCCTCACATGCCTCTGAAGGGAACTTTCTTCACCTTTTGTGCTCCAAAAGTCTAACAAGGGCTGCTTCACCAAAACACTGACTCTTTGAATTAAAGAATATCTCAGCTGAGAATTAGACTGACTGGTATTTGTTCTGCCTGGAGCCTGATGTTGCTCCACATGACTACATATGCAAGTAATGTTCCAGACTCACTTACCACACTGCACAAGAACATTTTAAGATGGATCTATTATTGTGGCTTCTCATTGCACATAGAGATACATTGTCATGTCAGCTAGATATCTGGTACCTGAGCCACAGGCCTCCAGAGTGAGGTAACCGTCCAATAGGGAGCTGAACCCCGTCAGCCCCCCCATGGCAGCATATGGGACATCCCTGCCTACTGGCTGACCCCGCGCCTCCCTCTCGGGTTTTGTCTCAACCTACAAAAAAATAATGTGATTTGAATTCAAATGATGTGAACTGTGCATCTGTGTGTCTTTGGGCAATTTGTAGCAATATTGTAAAGCTATGTCTAGAAAGAGCCTGTGTGATGTTTGACTCTACTCACCAGGGTCTGGTGGGCAGAGCAGGGCTGGCCACACCCGCAGATGTAGGGGCTCTGGAACCCAGAACAGGAACTGCCTGAAAATGAGTTAATAGGAAACAGGCATGTGAAAATTATCTTCAACATTATTTACATATATGATTTCCCCTTGGTTAAAATTTAATTTGGTCCCCAGTGAACTACTGTTGTCTTTAAACATAGTGATTTGAGACTCACATTTCTTGCATAAGTGGCCAGTAGATTCACTGTGATCCTGAGGTAGGTGTTTACACCTGCAGCGGACAGGGTTTGGCCCATTTCGAGGAACATACTGATATCCAGGACAGTGACATCCCCTAACCTGGCATGGTAGGGCCAGGGGCCGCTCAGAGGGAAGCACTTCAAAGTCTGTCTTATGTTGCTTGTACCTGGACGAGATTATATTACTCACAAATGTATTTGTGTACTTATGTCTGTGGGAGAAGGATGTCTGACATAATTTGTAATGCTGTAATGGACTACCTATGTGTACAGAAGCACTGTGTCTCAGGACCAATTAGTTTGCAGTCGATACCTCCTGGCATTCCATAGCTCACATACAGCCTGTTTTTCATGCGAACAGGGAGCACCGTCCTCTTGTACTCCTCATACTGCTCTGGGGTGAACAGCCTACCTCTATCATCATCACCCACAATCCTTGGAAAAGACAAATCACCATTAAATACAGCAAAGACACTTGTTGCAAATATAATAACCTACACAATGAACTGAACAACCTGTACCAAAATTGTTATCATGTTATTTCAGCATTTGTAGTGAATTTTCAGATAGTTGGCATTAGCTGTCGCATATTGGTGGCTTGCTCCCAAGTGAAAAACCCTCCAGAGATTAGCTAAAACCAAGATCTATCGTAAAAGCATTCGGTCTAACGTTGAGACAAACCTTCTGTACTCCCAGTACTCATCAACTGCTTTTAAAGCCGATTTATCAAGACATGTTGTCTCCATTGTCAGAAATCCAAAACTGATAACTGCGGGCTTTGTGTTGCATAGCAAACTACTGTTTACCTCCAGCTTTGAGGTTGCTATGGAAATGAATGTAGAGGTCCCTCTAACGGTCGCAAAGTGAACAGCAAAAAAGAAATATAAAATAATTATCATAATGAAATACACACACACACACACACACACACACACACACACACACACACACACACACACACACACTTGGAGAGAGATAAAGAAAAAAAAAGAAATTAAGCTAGTTACAATTAACTTTAGCAGCTTTGTAGCTTAGCAAATATCCTCAACACTTACAACGCTAGTTGGCGCTATGTTATGGCCTTATAGCTTTAGCTGGTCTGTATCCTAACGGCTTACCTGCACTAAATGTTACAACTATATGAATATGAATACATTTCCCATGATGCCGTGGTAATGACGCACGCAGTAGACGTTCAGGGGAACCATGACAGTCCGCACAGTTGCATGCTTGGAATTCTAGCTGCCGACTTTCGTGTGCAAGGACCTCATCGTTTTCGAGACTGGAGAGGAAGGAGCAGAACTGACTACCAGAGTGAACAGACACCTCAACACGAAGCTCGGCAGCTAACTTTATTTTAAAGGAGACAGCGGGCTGTTTTCCCCCAGCGACAACAACAACAGCCCAGGGTTGTCAAACAACAAGCATCATTCAGTGTCAGCCAGAGGTAGCAGCTGGAGCTCACAGTCGTCTCGTCCCTGCTTCTTTGGAGTCTGGTGTTCCTGCTTCAGCCACAAGATAGCCTCTAAGCCAACATACGGGGGTAAATAGTCTGTTTGTAATGGGAATTACTACATTTGCAGATAATGTTTCGCCCTTTTGTCGTTTTTGTTTTTGGACTGCCAAGTTTGAGTGTGGCCGAGCTAACATGTCGAGCTAACATGAAATGTTAGTGGAGTTGGAAACAGCTTCGTCTGAGCTCGAGCGGCTGCTAACAAATATTTAAAAGAATCAATTTTAGGCGAAAAGTATTAAAACTAAGTGTTCGACATTAGTGCATCCTTCATTTCTCAACATTCGTTACCGAAGTTTTGGTTGGCTTACTGTCCATGCATTAGTGTAACTTCGTGTGGTCATAAGTTGAGCAAGTCAACATGTTAGCTAAGATGTCAATCTGTGGTTAGTCCCCAGGACTGTGTGTTTACACTGTTGGAGTCTCAAAGTAACTGTTATCGTCTTATGCACAGCACCTAAACCTTCATATCCGTTACCACCTCCTCCCTAACAGTATTAATATTTTCAATTTTTAGTTTAAACTCTGCAGATCATCAGATTAAATTTATCGCTGACCCTGCCAGCTGTTGCTGAGTCACACGTGACAGGTGTTGTGGTCAATATTCAACTTCTAGATTAGGTAGGTGGACTACTAACGTGTGCCTTATCACTGTCAATCATCCCATTAGGAACACTATATTTAAACAAGTGGAACATTCATTGTCATTCATTGGTTGTGGCCTAAATGGTGTGCCTTTCCATAGAACAATGACTGGGTCTGGTGAATAGCATGAGAGTGAAGGCAAGTCAGTGTCAGAATACCAAAACTCTTCTGTTTGTCAACAAGTGTAAACCCTGAGATGAATATCTATTGACTGACATATGGAAGGCGCAGAAAATCATCTTGAAGGCTTATTAGGTTCTGCCCTGTGGTTGACATAGCTTACTCTTATCTGTTAACATATCACCTTCTACAGAGAGTTTTAACTCGAGCCTGAAGTATTATCTGTTCTTGATTGTGTATATGGTTGCTGTGTGCCATGCATTATCTGCAGAGATGTATCTGTAAGATAACTCTGCTGCTTTTATTGTTTCTTGGAAATGTGTAGCACTTTGGTGAATGGTTAAAATTAGCTTAGTTAATATGAATACATTTCGTCATCAGAAGGTTATGCAAAAACATTAGTCAGTTGCTTGTTGAGACTAGAAGGTTGAAACACATGTAGTAGGTGGTAGAGCTTGGAAGTGCATTTGCATGTGTGTCAGAACACATTTTGCTTCCTGTGTACTTCTAGCTGTTGCTTTTACTTTGCCCTTGAGTGCTGATATACAGTAGCAACTATGTCATAGGAAGGATGTGTGTGTGTGTGTGTGTGTGAGAGAGAGAGAGAGAGAGAGACACTGTGAAGCATCATTAAACGTATTCTGTTACTTTTCTTTTCATAATTTATTCCCTCAGTTGTTGCCCCAGCTCAGGCCTCAATAGTGAAACTACCACACCCAAGAGAGAGGACAGAGAATGAACTTGGTGACAAAGTTGTGAAAACTGAGAAATGACTGTCTAATTTCCCCTGCATGTGCACAGTGCACTCTCGGGCCATTTGTCAGTCCAATAACCATTGTGGAGATGGGATTAGAGACTGAATGCCCTCTATGCCTCTGTCTGTTGCTGCTTCTCTTATCTAGAGCTATAAAGTGGGTCCCATGAAATCTAAACTGGTAATCAGGTTTCTGGGCTAAGAGGGCTGAAAAAGATTTGTTGATGAGTGGGCTATTGTGCACCTTGACCCAAAGCAGAAAAGAAATCTGTCTTTTATAATAGCTAAATAGTCTAGAAAGCCACTTTGAAGTAGCCACCAGCTCCTTGCCAATAATGATGAGGTGGATTTTGTTCTTCATCCAGCACATGCGGTTGTGTTTGTGTGTGTTGGACAATATTGCATTTATCCACTCAGAAATCTTCACAGATCTTCTCATTAAAATCCACAATTCTCAGCAGGCCTCTGAGGCTAGTATGAGTTAACATAGATGGGCTGCATAAATGATACTTTAAATGGTTTTTCATTTAGAATGTCAGATTCTTTTGCCAATTTATGACTTTATCTCTGCTAAATGAATCTATAAAAAAAACCAATAATAACGTGTGTTTCTTTCTTGTTAATTTTAATCTCTTCTGTCTTTCTTGGTGTACTTTTCCAACATAGTCAACAATGTCTGTGGACCCCCTGCCTGAAGGCCGAATCTACATTCATCATTTGGTGTTAGAAATCTTGAAACCACAAGACCTTCCCAAAACCCCCTGACTATTGGTGTCTTTGGGCATCAGCTTCTGTGTTGATCCACTTCCTGGCATCTGCCGTTGTTCAGTCACTTTCTCACATCTTAGCAGAGACAGGATGCTCTAGTGGTTAGGGAGACTTCTTCAACTGTATGGGTATTGCACAAGCACAGGCCCTGCTGGGGTTTATTTGACTGAGACACTGAATCCACACCGGCTCTAGGAATGCCTTGTAGCGGACGTTAGCCTCTGACTTCTGTGGATAAGGACAACAGAGAAGAGAATTTCCTTGCAGGAATCAACATACTGTCACAATTTTTATCAAAGATAAAACCGTCAGCCACAGACCAGGCCTCCTTAGTGCCCCTCCCCTTCACCGCCCCCTGTATCATGCTGGGTGCACTCCTGCGGAGGAACATGTCCCAGAAGCTGAGCGTGCTGCTGCTGGTATTCGGCCTGGCATGGGGTCTTATGCTGCTGCGCTACACCGTGCAGCAGCCTCGACATCAGAGCAGTGCTGAGCTGCGTGAGCAGATCCTGGAGCTCAGTCGGCGATATGTTAAGGTCCTGACAGAGGAGAACCAGAACGCACCAGGTGGGCCACAGGGAACCTCCATGGCTGGTTATGGTAAGTATTCTAGAAGAAGTTTGGATTGATGCTGTACAACAAATGGGGTTACCACTGTCTTTCATGCACATAAAATAACTTGCTTAATCCTGTATGAACACTGTGTTTCATAGCTGTGAAAAAGCATTGATTTTTTTTTTCTCCCTTGTATTTTCTCTCTCTCCTCTTATACACACACAGCTGATCTGAAGCGGACTATAGCTGTGTTGCTGGATGACATCCTAACGCGGCTGGTCAAACTGGAGGGCAAAATCGAATTGGTGGTCAATGCCTCCTCCACTAACACTTCCCACACAGCAGGGGGCGTCCTGGCCTCCAGCCATCCAGGGACATCCCGCCTTCACCCACACATGCCTAATAGGCCTCGACCACATCAAGGAGCATAGCTTTGATAGATGAATAGAGTTTTTGTTTTTAGCACATCACACTTTTCCAGCATTTATCACTGATGTAACATCAGACAATTGGAAAGCAATAGGGAGACACATGGACATCCAGAAACTTCAAATTTGGGATGCATCTAAGAAGAGAGAGGACTTTTTCATGCTCTGTCCTATCATATGCTGATATTTATTTTTTTTACCAAGACTATCCAGTGCATTTTTATATTTTCATTGCTGATTTTATTCGGCTTACATTTTAGCATTTTTTATAATGCCACATTTGAATCTTGTGACTGTTTAAGTGAAAGCAAAGAGGTATAAACTTTTGGAACTCAAATTGAATCTCATACGCTTTATCATAAAACATGGCTTAAAATGTTTCTCTGTCTAAATTGTAAAAATAATTACAATACTGCTTCAACATATCAAAATGCTGAACTAAACAGTACAGTCATGATAGTTAGGAATAGCAACATTTCAGTTTTTTGCTGGTGTGGTTGCTAAATACATATGAATAAGATAAGACTGAATAAGATTTTAACCTACACGTGTAGTGATTTTAAGGATCATTAAACTCTATAGTTCACCTATAAGAGATAATCCAAAGAATGTTATATGCACTCCATCTGAAGGAAGTATAAATGTATACAGTTGCTGCGAAACAATTTGGGGGTTATGCAGAATATGATGGAACGATGTCTATTTGCTACTGTAAACATGAGCGTGTGTGTGATTTGTCTCAGTTGTAATCCAACAGTTCCCATACCAGGTGTTGAGAGATGTTTTTAATGTAGATGTGGAACAGATTGAATGTACTGTGTGGTCAGTATTTAGCCCTGTAATGCTGTTCAGATGGCTGACCTACTGCTTACACATGTTCAGGGTTCATGTTGCACTGTGACTCTTGAGATTTTCTAAAAATACTGGGCTCATCCAACTTTGACTTTAGGTATGTTTTAGGCTTTGAAATATTCATTCTTCCAGCCTGCCTGCTGAGTATGGTTCCTATAATATTTTGAAATGCTGGCAAAATACCTCATCCTGTCCTGCCCAGAGGTAGAAAATCTATAATTTGCTCATCACAATGCTCATTTACATGATGACTTTGTCCTGCCAGAAAAATAGGCAATACTTTAATCAATATTACTTGGGGATGGTATGAGACAAAGTCAATGTGGATGGAAAACTAAAACATGAAAAAGAATGTGATTAAAATGTAAACTAGTAGTCATAATTGCCCATTTACTTTGCTTCATAATGTTGCGGACATATTACAAACTTGTATGTATGTTGTGGTCACTATAGAATGAATTTATTGATCTTTGGTTTGACTGTGTTTACACTTAGTGACACCATAACTGTACTTTGCTTCATAATGCTAAAGTAGAAATGATGATGAGCCCACCAGCTGCTGTGAGATAGCTTTACTAATAAATTGACCTCATGGAAAAATTATCCCTGATCACCCTCCGCTTAATACCTATGAATTAAATTTGACACAAAAAAATATGTCTAATGTCATTCAGGGGATCTTAGTTGTGACCTGATGTGCCCCACAAAGAATCTAGCTTTATTTGGTTCTATCCAAATATTCACCCTGTGGTTTCCAAAGAGGGCATCCTAAATGTGTCCTTAAGAGGTGTGTGTGTATGTATAAGTTTTCAATTCAAGTTTTACTGACCCCACTGAAAAATGCTGAGGTCATTGATATAATAATTTACCAGTTAAATCTTGGGTTATCATGGGCAGTGATAGAGAGTCACAAGACTTAACAAGTATTACACTTTTACTCACTTATACTTAACTTTAATGCTATTTTAACTTGACAACTGTCAAATAAAGTAACTAATAACTTTTTAGATAAGAATTGTACGTATAAAATATGTTCAGATTATAAAATATGATCCAATATTAGAAATTAGGCTACCCAACAGTACTGTGTAATCATTTAAATGCTTCTTACAGAATACATTTTCATTATTATTTGAGTAAATGTAACAC
Organism: Seriola dumerili; assembly: GCF_002260705.1. Taxonomy (NCBI): domain Eukaryota; kingdom Metazoa; phylum Chordata; class Actinopteri; order Carangiformes; family Carangidae; genus Seriola; species Seriola dumerili. The sequence continues at coordinate 3,196,897 of NW_019174365.1, read as the reverse complement.
TGAATGGAGCAGTTTCCATGACGAGTAGTTTTACTTATGAACATTTTCAATGCAAGACTATTATTTGTAATGGAGTGATTTTCATGGCGTGGTGGTATTGTATTACCACCCTTTCTTAACAGTTTTCAGGGTGTGTTATGAGACGTTCAAGGGCGCCTTGGATTTTATGTGAAGGGGGCGTGGGCGATGATAAAGGAGATGACGTCAGATTCTGCAGTACATAAACATAACACCCACCTCACGCGCCATCTTCTTGCTAACAACCAGCTAGAACAAAATATTGTGTAAACCACTGCAGATTATTTCTGTCAAAATACGCGGTCGTGTTAGCTTTACTGAACAATGAGCGACATTGAGGATGGAAACTGCGAAGCACGGGTAAGTGGGCACGTCGAATGATACCAAATATCTCATTTTCTTCCTTTTCCTTTCCTTCCGTGTGGCTGCCGATAAAGGACACTGTAGGGGAATTCACCGCTAGCTAATGTAAATTTGAGCTAATGCTAAATGAATAGCTTAACGTCGACGTTAAACGCTTTGTTGGCTCGCCTGTGTTAGAGGAGTGCTGCTGTGTATCTGACTCTAGTCGAGCATGTAATCGAAAGTGTTTTACATGAACGGTTCCCGCTCTGCTAGCAAGACTGCTTCATCCAAACTCCAACGTTGCTAGCACTTAAGGTTTTACTGATCCCACTGCACGTTGCTAGCGACGTTGGAGGAGGAAGTTGACCTAATTTTGCGTTTTCAGTTTAATTTATAGCATTTGACTAATTTGTACATGAAATTTATTACAAGCCATCTGCGACGTTTTTATGACGGCCTTTAATGCGGACATCACTACTATTGCTGAAACCGTCATTGCACATTGGCCACCTGGGTTTTTGTTTTGTCTGTTCTAGTATTTATTTAGATGTAGTCCTAAGCCACTCTTCCTTCCCTGCTTTCACGCTCTGAATTGGAAATCTGAAACACTGCTAAAACACATAATATATCTAAGACCTTTACTTGTTACCACATAATTTAAATTGTTGTAACTTTGCTCATTTACATAATTTCTTGAATATTAAACTTAATGTAATTGTACTGCATTCAGTGTTCTTTTTCATTTAAGATTTTCTCCTTAAACCTATGATCTTAATTTTATTGAATGTTCTTTTTTCATTAAGGTTATTGATCGTGAAGGATTTGAAGAGTTTTATCCAAGAATGATGAAGAAAATTTTCAAGATAAAAGAAGGCTAATGAAAACATGTACAGAGCAGAACATAGAAGTGGAAAGGGAGGAAATGTGACGGAAGAATGGTGTCAGATAGAAGCGCTTGCAGTGTAATGGCTAAAATGAAACTGGTTTCAGTTTGGGTGAAGAGAGGAAAAACAGACCCGGAATCAGAAAATGAGAAAACTGAAAAAAGAAGAATGAAGAAGGATAGAAATCCTGAGAAAAGGGAGTAGCGTGTAAAGAATCTGGAAGAATGAATGTGTCTCTAGGTTAAGTAAATATACTGTTTGTGTCACGTATGTCCTTTCTTTACTATGCTCCCTTTCTGTAACATAAAAATGCATGTTTTATTTTTTCCTTGATGGCCCAGGTGGACATGGAAATAGACCTATCATGTACAATTATTATATAAGGCTAATGACTTGCCACATTGTACACCAAATATTTATTATTGAAATTGTAAAATTACTAACCTTTTCCTTCACAGTACATAAGCTGTGCATTTTAGACAGGTGAACTGTATGTGTACAACATACTCTATGTTTCTGTGTAAAGAAATAAATGAATTTGTTCATGAGAAGATTGTTAACATGCTGCTGTGGCAATAGGGGTCACGGTCCCCATCTAAATCGGATCGTGGGAGTCCAGCTCGGGTCAAGTCGGAGAGCAGGTCTGGCTCCCCGAGCCCATCCCGGGCCTCCAAACGCTCTGAGTCCAGATCCCGTTCTCGGTCAAAATCTAGGTATGTTGTCTCCATTTTGTAATGGCTTTTGTGATACTGTAGTCACATTATATTGCTATCAAACAAATGCTCATTGGGAGCTGAAATATGTCACTAAGTTGCTTTGAAGCTTCCCTCTTCCTTCTCTTTTCTGTCATCTATAACTGTCTCATTTGTTGTACAGTTAAATTCAATGCCTCTTCTCCATCTTTTTCAGGTCTCGATCTAGGCGGCACTCAAACCGCCGTTATAGCCGTTCACGCTCTCGGTCCTATTCCCATCGGAGGAAGTCACGCTCTCGTTCCTACAGCCCCGAATACCGCCGCAGGAGGAGCCAGAGTACTTCTCCCATGTCAAACCGGCGCCGCCACACTGGCAGCAGGGTAAGTGTGACAAGATCTGAAGATAGAGAAAAGAACAGAGGAGAACCAAAATGCACTTGATGTAAGCTCACAAATATTTATAAGGTGTTAATACTGACATTTGAACATATTCTTTTTTTTTTTGGGGGGGGGGGGGGGGGGGGGCTTATTGAACATCTTATCCTATAATTAGTGGGGACATGGGCATAAAGTGCATGACCTGTTGCTTGATAGATTAAACACAAAATTAGTCTTGCTTGAAATGTTTTGCTAAGAGACACTTTTGAGAAGGAAGTCATTTCTATAAGTAAAAAAAGAAAAAGACTGAGACACAAATCGATATGTCTTGCATACATTAAACAACATTTTGCATATGGATTCAAGAATGATTGTTAAAAACATATTTACATGAATTTTATGATTTAAGTGGGACATAGTTTGATGTCAAGTGCAAGTGGATTTCTGTTCTTTTTTTTTTTTTTTTTTTTTTTTTTTTTTTTGATTTATTTGTGAGCAAGTTATTTTTCAGAAGATTGTGTGTAATGCTGTGGGAAACCACTCTGACATGACATTTAATAACCCCTTTCATTAACCTTCCCCTCCTTTCATTATATCAACAGAGCCATGACTTCACAAAAGAAGCATACAGTCATGGTGGTGATGCTGATGTTAGGGTATGTGGACCTTCTGACATATTTTGGGGAAAGAAAAAATGAAATGTTTTTGTGTGGGTCAAAGGTGCTGCTCCCGATGTAGTGCAGAGTGATAGATAAAGGGTTAAATACCACCTGGTGGAATGGAAATAAAACGTGGCATATTATACAGATTTTGATACATTTCATGCATTGGATTTCCTACCAAAGTGCAAAATGGGCGCATCAGACAGCGCATCAGTATTTAGGATATAAAACATTTGATCAGTATTTAAATCATTGTATGTTCATTTTATTGCACCAATGTGATATGTGGAGGATTTCAGTTAGTGCAGGTGTGTGTATGCAGTTTTCATATATTTTAGTTATAATATTGTGTATCTTTTTCATTATGACAGTAACTAGCATCATATGAATAGATAAAATAATACATATGTATACCTGTTGAGCTAATGCATGCTAAAACTTTTCTGTGACAAGCTTTTGAATTTTTGAGAAAACTGCTAAGGGAAAATGCAAGTACAAACATTTAACATCTGGATACATGGATATTTGGTAATAAATCAAGGCAGGAAGTAATAAATAAATCTAGACTTGTATATATTTATAGTAACTAAAGAGTAAAATAAATTCATTTCCTTGGTCTTCCATGTGGCGTGGAATGTCATAAAATGGACATTTTCTTACAGCAACACGTTTGACCACAGTTTGTAAGGTCAGTAATGTTTGTAGCACACTGCTGCTATAAGAGGTCCATGTGATAATGCAAAGCAGGAATATTCAAAGCAAGCAGATGGCAAATGCAATGGGTTTGTACTGTGTATAGGTGTCCCCAGGGCATCTTTTTGAAAGCAGTTTAAGGGGTTATTAAAGCTGTCACAGTTTACCCACTGAGCATTTATTTGCACTGGTACAAATGAAGATCCTTGGAAGGAAAAGTTTTAGTACCCTGTTGTTAAACTGTACACAGATTCCTACATTTTTAGTAATAACTACATAACTGCCTTAGTTGCAAGCCAGACGTTATAATATAAGAGTAAGTATCCAATGTAGTTGGACTGGTATTTTCTCCCTAAACAGGGAAAAACTAATCTGAAGCAAATGTATAAATAAGTATGTTTCAAAAATTTGAAATGAATTAATGTAAGATATTGGTGCTGAATTGTTTTCTGTGCTTGGGATTTGGAAAGAGATACTTCTATAATCCGTTATGTGCTCAGTGCATTATACATGTAAAGTGCTGGATGCATGAAGAATCATGTTTTGCATACTACAGCAAATGAGGATTTTGTATGCAAAACATTAGATGGGTGATCATCAACTTTGATACTTTTATTTTTGACCCTTCAAGGCGAACCCTGATCCCAGCACATGTTTGGGAGTGTTTGGATTGAGCCTGTACACCACAGAGCGTGACCTGAGGGAGGTGTTTTCGCGCTATGGTCCTTTGGCTGGAGTCAATGTGGTGTACGACCAGCGCACGGGTCGCTCCCGTGGCTTTGCCTTTGTTTACTTCGAGAGACTCGAGGATTCCAAAGAGGTATGGGAAATGTTTGTGGTTTTATTTATTGGTCAGATGGCCAGTGAGCTTCTGTCCTGTTTCCAGAGACTTATTTGTTTTCTGTCTTTTGATGTAATTAATTATATTCACTGGGGTCCCAAGTGTAATGTAATGACAGATTAAATGGCTAGAATGAAAAGTGGCATGGTTTTGAGTCCTGAGAACTACTAAGTAAAGTCTAGTCTTAGTATTGGTTTTATCAGTTTGTTTTCATAGTTTTAGTACATGCAGGTTCAAAGGTCCTCCACTTCAGATAAGGCCACCTGTTGGGTTTTTTTTTTTTTTTTTTTGGCTCTTTATTTCCAATTAATTCAGCTGTGATTACATGAGTACACCACTAGGTGTCTGCCTTGCCACAAATTCCCCCACCTTGCAGTCATGGATCTCATAGCAAGGGGTTACTGTGTGTAATGTAGGTGGGTTGTTGTGAATTAAATAATATTTGCCAAAGAGCTTGCAATAGTCTGATAACATCTTTGTCTTGTCCTCCCTCTTGTGTTCTCTAGGCGATGGAGCGAGCCAACGGCATGGAGCTGGACGGGAGGCGGATCAGAGTAGATTATTCCATTACCAAACGTCCCCATACCCCTACACCAGGGATCTACATGGGCCGACCAACTCAGTAAGATCAACACTAATGTCAAGTCTGACATATCAGTTTCCCGTGTAGCATTTGATTTACATCACATAGTTGAAGTCCCTGAGAAGCGTAAATGTGCATTTGAATCGTCAGGAGTGAAGAACTGGGATAGTGTAATGTTCTGATGTCAGAGCTTACTCATATTATCTGTGTATCTAACTGTATCCTTTCTTGAAACAAAATTTTGATTTGTAAGCATTTATGCTGATTTAGACACGGTGCTGTGTTTCCCAAGAGATAAAGACGCCTGAAAGTCACGGCCTTGTTTGTCTTTATTTCAACAGCAACGGCGGCGGGGGTGGCGGCAGCGGCAGCAGTGGCGGCGGCGGCGGCAGCAGCAGCAGGAGAGGGAGAGACTCGTACTATGACCGTGGCTACGACCGCTATGACAGATATGACGAGTATGACTATAGGTATAGGTGAGTAATAATTTGTGAGAACAAAGGCAGTGTTCAACTCTTACGTGGGAGAAAATATATTAAATCTCGTTTGTGTCTTTGCAGTCGCAGGCGCTCTCCATCACCCTACTACAGTCGATACAGGTCTCGCTCACGGTCTCGCTCCTACAGCCCACGTAAGTGTGAAGAAAAATGCATACAATAGAAAGCTTGCCTAACTGCATCTATTGTATCATCCTTGAACATGAAATCAGACTACTGCTAGTTTGCATATCCTTACTGACTGGTGAAAGCAGATTGACTGTGTTGGTATTTCACTGACTCGACTACTACTAATATGCATTTTATATTTTCTTTTTGCAGGACGATACTAAGTTGCTTCTTTCAATGTTCAGCTTCCCTCCAATAATTGATGGTGTGTGACGCATCAGGGTGTTTTTCTGAGGGGAACATTTTTGAACTAGCATGTCCATATCAACAGAACTCCTTAAGTTTGAGATAGTTCTTGTTTACATGCAATAGATGTCTTAATTTTTAGACGTTCTTCATGCATCCATGTTGAGTGTGAGCACAGAACTTAGCGACTGTTGGTTTCTATTGCTTCATTCATAGACTACATCCTTCCTTCCTTCTTTATTTTTCTGCAGCAGCAATACATTTTTTCCTGTCAAGTGTGATTTTTTTTTTTTTTTTAAACTGGTCACTGTTAACTTTGTCCTAATCGTGATGGGGAAAAAGCTGGGTTTTAGTAAGTAATGGTGACACTTAGTTTTACAACTTGTTAACAACAACAAGTAAATATAAGAATAAAGTCTGTGCAGTAAAGATAACAAATTTGATTATTCTCAGTGTTACCTAGCACTAAGTGAGTTTACTGGTAAGTAACAGGTGAAATGGTGCTGTAAAATAAAGTGTTACCATGCCATCAGTGGTTGGTTCTCTGCTCACATTCAATTTTTTTTTTTTTTTAGTCGAGGAACTCTTCATTTCAGTTTCTCCAGAGAGTTTCATGTATTGCATTTTTTTATTGTTGTTTCTTTGTATGGAAATATAACTATATGAAAACTCCAAAGTTTGTAAGGTGTTTTTCTGACTTAATGTGCATGAAATTGAAGTTGAGCTTTGGTTGTATAGGTGGGAGGTAATGCTGTAAGTTGAGTGGGTGAAGTGGGAAAACTAGCTGGGAGAGTTGCACAGAACAAGACCAGCGCCAAGACATTGTGCATGATAAGTTAATGTTCACACAGATTTAAAGTAGTTGATCTGGAGCCACTCATTGAAACCACAACAGATTCTCCAGAAGTTCAGTTTTCCCTCATTCAGGCTGCATAAATGAAAACGTGCAAAGAAGGACCCTTACCAAGCTTTTATTGGATGGATTTCATTGCATAACATACAAGTTCACATGTAAGAAAAAAAAAAAGTCTATATCTCAGTATTCTTTTACTACATGGTTTGTACAGGGGTTTTTCTCAATGCATATTTACATTAACAACACCAAGAGCTTCTGCTTTGCTCAAACTTCATTATCCCATTAAAATACAGAAACTCTTTCACTTTCATGTGACTATGATGTACTTCACCTCAACTAAGACATTACTAGAACATTTCCTTATGTAAAGTAACCAAACGTGTGCTTTACATTATAAAAAGATGACAGAACGAGGCCAGGTTTGTTCTTCGTAAGGCACTGAAACCAGTCAAATTTTCCTGCAATAAACAAATCCTCGCAGATTGTGTCAACACAACATCAAAATCGGTTTTTGTCCCAAATAGATACAGGTTTAGACACTTGGGACAAATAAGATCTTGAAACTGAGTGGCTTAATCGCAAAAGCAAACCTGCAATGGAGAGCTCTTTATCAGTAGACCTTCGCCCCAATAATAAGGCACTCCATTCAAATGGGGTTAATAATCACTGCTGACATGTCACGGGGCCCCTCAGAGTTATGCGTTCATTCACACTGACTCCAAGATAATTCTTAAGGTTCCAAGGTAACCACTAGCTGGAAGGATAAAAGGGTCAAAGTTTGTGGTCTTTCTCAATAAAGACACTCAAGGCTACAGTCAGATGTCTAGTCTGTACCTTTTGTACTAATTTTCACCTTTTTATTTATTTATTTATTTATTTTTTAACGTTAAGTGAACTTTGATCATCATACACCATACACATTGACCTGTACACCTATACATTGCCTGTATAGGTTTGTGTCATAAAACAAGTATATACTATAAAATTTGAGTCTTTGTACCCTGATCTGACATGTAGTGCAGCCGCTTCTGAACAGTTTCCATTGTATAGAACAGGTGTACAGATTGAACAATATGCAGATAATTCTTGCCATTTATGGTTTAATGTGAAGTGGTGTTGATGTATATGAATTTCTTTTTCTTTATTGAAATTGCACAGTGACACAGGTGTCGTGGCCGTGGCTATCTACCAATCGGATGACCAGTAGGGGACAGAATGTGTATTCATAATATTGGGATTCCCTGCAGCAATAGCTAACATATAGAACTTGGACTCAAATATTAAGAAGGACAGATACAAGTACATTATTTTCTGGTTCAGAGAAAGGACAATATCAGGAGTATTGTGAACTATTTTCTTTGAGGAAGCAGTCCATATCTACTACTTCACGAAAAAATGGAGTCAAGTCATTGTTGTATTCGGACCCAAACACATACAGTGCAATCTGAGTCTATATAAAATATAACACCACCATCTTTTCTCAGTTTTCCATCAACTTTATCATACAGTTTTACTGTAGGTATCAATGATTTATAATGGTGAACCGAACACGGTCAAGGTCTGCACCAGGTGTAACCTGTAGCTTTACCATCATGTATTTGTGATCAGAATAAATCTGGGAGGACAGGCTCCTAACGTACAGGACAATGTCTGAAGGTTAATAGGCAGCAGCATGTCCATGTGTTCTATATGGTCTGAACACAGGATGACTGGTGGGGGGTGAGGGGGGGTGTAGGCTTAAATTCCCCACCTCCTGAGCTGTTCTGAGCAATAAACATGTGGGTCCACTTGGAACAACAAATATTAACAAGTGTTTGTTATTTGATCAGCACACGCTGTTTATCTTATTTACCAGTCAGAGTTCTTGAAGATACAGATGTCCAGAAGGAATATCACCTGACCCTTTTTTTTATCATTTTAGTTTAGGCTCATCTGCAGCTCTTCATCCCAGTGAATGAAATATGTTTTCTCCTTTTGGAGGTGAAATGGATTTATCTATTTATATATGCCCAAATTCAACAAATAATCAGTTCATTACTGTGCCACAAATGTGTTTATATTACGTTTTAACTGTTGGCTATTTTATCTCAACATAGTAAAATATTTTATTATCAACTTAAACAATTTGAAGCTTGTGATCAGTGTTTTGTGCATAAGTACATCTCAGAATTTAGACAGCAGAAATGTAAATCACTCCGTCATGATACTTTAAAAGGTTGCTAGTTCAAAAATCTTTTAAATCCACATTAAATAATTTGTATTTCTGTAATGAAATTATTTACCAAAATCATGAAGTTGACAAACAATTACCTCCAACACTTTAACCTCAAGTCAATATCAACATACAATAAATAACAGCTACATTTTAAACAAGAATTTGCAGAAGTTTTTCCACTTGAGTAAAAATTTGAAATATCCCATTCCAGATTCAACAAATCATGCACTTTATTTTACAATAAACATAGTCTAATGTAAAATTACAAGTGTGAAAACTCTAAGCACAACAAATCATGTTTCTCTCCGCTTTTAGAAAACAAGATATTGAAGAAGCTGATTGCTTTTGAGCTGTTAAGAGAGAAATTTTCTCAACACAAATCACAGTGTAACTAATCAATCAAGGTGCTGAAACCAGTAAACAACAGCAGCCAGGAGGGAAGTTCTCCTGTAAGAAAGACAAAGCTACATGCTAAAGCATGGCCATGCAGTGTGGCTGCAGTGTGTGACAGTCTGCAAATATTCATGTGACTCGGCGTGAAAACACCCACTGTCATCAGACTTTTGTACATGCATGAACATGTCCTGTTAAACTGACTGATCCAGTGCTCCACAGCAGTAAAAATATACCTATCTTAAGATCACAAAAAATACAAAAATCAACCTGTTTATTACAAAAAAACATATTTATCTTGAAATACTGAAAAATAAAAACAAATAGGAATTTCAAGCTATTTCTTTCACACACCATGCAGTGTGCGAAATGCAGTCTAGAGAATTTAATGCAATTACTTTCAATTAAACAAATATTTCAGTAGAAAATATAGGCAGAGTTGTTGTTACATGTGAAACAAAACAATAGTGTGACGGAAACTGTATGGCTGCTATTAATAGCTTTTTAAGGCTGTTTTCAACAAAACAAGGGATTAATTACTTCCATAAAAATGTCTTAACATTTAAATAATCTTTCCTATAACTACTGATTTAGACTGAGTTCACTTCTTCATACTAATTTCCGGGATTTAAGTTTTGTTTGGAAAACGGTGTAAGAGAGGAGAAAACAAGAAAAACAGCAGTTTCTTTACTTGTATTATTCTTTTTAAAAAATATCAGATATCAGCTGGAATATTATTGCCTTTTTCATATTTTGCCAGCAAGCATTAACTCATTATTTGCTGTTAAAAAGAAATGTTCCTTGGCATGTGCTTTGAGGGGGCACAAACCGCCATTTTCTAATGAGATGAAGGGTGTCATCCCATAGGAGAATATGTGGAGAAAAAAACCATCCACATTTTTGTTATGGAGCCTGCATGAAAGCCCTTGGTTTAAAATAGAAAACATCTGTCTAGACCAAAAAGAAAAAAAGAAGACTTGCATTAACATCGATAAGGACTGTTTCCATCAGTTAATGTTACTGTAAGGCTCTAGATTCTCCTCAACATGGCGTACACCACAGTGTTGCCTGACTCTGTCCGAAGCGGTCAGCCAGTGGATTTAATGGTTACAACTCAACTGGAAAGAAAACATTGTTTAAGATTTGAATCACCTAACAATAAATAAAAAAATAAAGCAATCTCACCGGAAAACAGAATCCCTTGATTCAGTGTAGCCTAAAGGGCTTTGTAAAAGAGCCTTGCGCTTGGCGACGTAGACTATCTATATCTTGGAGTGAGGCCAGCAGCTCAAAGTTGGGCTATAAGCTGCGTTTTACTTAAACAATCTACCCCCCTCCCTGTCCTCCCTCTCTCTCTTTCTCTCTAGAAATAACCTAGACTATGTTTAACAAGATCGATTTTGTCAGTTCTTTTCCTACACTGACATTAACCGCAGAAATCTTCCCACATAGGATGCAGTCTAGTCTGAAACTTTATGTCAGTTTGCCCCTATGGAATTTGTCCATAGCGAGGAGTCCTGAAACTGGGGGCGGGGAGACTTTCTGTACATTCCTCAGCGATACATTCACTACTCCTCCTGCAGACCCTGCAGCCACACACACTCACACGCTCTCACATACACACACACACGCACAGGCAGGCTGCAGCCATGCATCAGTTCATTTAAACCGACAGAGCCAGGCGAGCACTCCCATGACTGCTGTCTCTATACGTTCACTCTTCAAATGTACCATCTGTAAGGCTCTATCCAGCAGGCACAGGCACATTCACACCGAGCTCCTGCGTGTGCGTTTCGTTATTTCGTTTGCAGTGGAAATCATTAAAACCAAGTAAACTAGGTTTTAAAAAATTGTATGAGCCTAAATAGGGCAACGGAAAGTGCCCAGGTTTAATAAATCCCTTATATATGTTCATACAGAAGGAATATATGAATCTAACCACTGAGTAAAAAGTTGTAAAGAAACTGTTCGGGAGTTGAAACTTAAAACAAATTATAAAACGATTAAAAGTTAGTATAAGCGTACTTAAAGGGAATTTTAAACACTCTCTTTTATTCCCTTTTCATTTAAACTATTCATATGAGTGGCCCATTAATGTAAACACAAGCTAAAACTTCCTGAAAAGTTGAGAGCAGTTATAAAAAGTGCCGCGGATTTGGCCACTGGCTCGTGTTTCCTTACATCTTTATGGCTTATGACAAAGCCCAGCAGAGGAAACATGGGGAGAAATGCATAATTGGCGCGCTGATTCATATAGAATAGTCGAGCCGAGGAGCCAATGAATGAGCGCGTTGAGGCCGAGCCAGCAGAAGTAGTACGGAGCGGGTCTGCAGCCCTCTGATTGGACAGCCTTCCCGACCAATCAGAAGGCCCTGTGTGTTTGTTCAGCAGCAGAGGAGTAAACCCACTGAGACAGCCATGGCCCCAGTCTGAGCCAGTGGTTGAAGGGCCCACTAAACCAACACTCCCTTTGTAACCTGCTTTACATGTGCATGCACACCTAGGCCTTCACCAGCAAACACTGCAGGGGCACAGTGCTATCATTTCAGGTCAGAGCACAGCTCTACACTGGCAGTTGCAGGGCTGCAGTGGAAGTTACACCCACCTAAACTCACTTTTACTACCCTTTTTCTCTGTGAAATACAGTTCAACCAACTTTTCAAAATGACATAGTAAATATGCTAATATAAGGCTATGTTGGTTAAAATGAAAAACATACATTTACAGGGAAATGAAACTACAATTAATGCTATTATGTAACTTTTTATAGTTTACATTGTTACTTTCTTGCTACAATGAATACTTAGTTTTTAATTTGCCACTCATAACTCACATGAGACAACTCATATAACATAACATAATCAGTGGAATTAAATGATGCACATATGCGCAGATGTGATCCAGACACAGTTACACTGTAATGCACATATCTCATATTATACTGTCACATGTCCTCCACATGTAAACACTTATGTAGCCTAAACCCTGGGACTGAAGGTGTGGGATAAAGCTGAATTTTGAACTTTAATGTTATGAATATGCTAAATATAGATACATACACTCAATTGCCTCTTTATAAAGTACACAAATCTAAAGCTAATGCAGTCGAATTGAACAGTTGTGTAATAAATTCTACCTTTATGAAGTTCATACTGTTAAATTTTTGTTGAAACTGATTTACAGAGGTATTTGGGGAAGCTACATTTGTAATACTGTTGAATTATACCGCATTTTTCTGAGAAGTGTTTCTAATATTTTGTCCAACCCATTTATATCCATTAGGGCAGACTAAATATTAGAAACCCCACTCAGTATAACTCAGGAGAGCTCAACAGCTAAAACTACTTCCAGAAAAACCTTCATGAAGGTAAAATTTATTACAGAAATGTTGTATTGGATTGCATTAGTTTTAAGTTAGTGTACCTAATAAAGTGGCAACTGAGTGTATCTATCTATATTTAGCATATTCATAACATTAAAGTTCAAAATTCAGCTTTAACCCAATTTAGACTCATGAGTGTATTGTGTTTTCAACACACAGAACATGTGACAGTATAATTTGATATATGTACAATACAGTGTTCTGGATCATGTGTTTTTTATATGTAGAAAGGGCATCTTTTAATTCCTATAGCTAATTATGGGAGTTGTCCTGTATGAGTTATATGTGGCAAATTAAAAACTATGCATGATAGATAGATAGATAGATAGATAGATAGATAGATAGATAGATAGATAGATAGATAGGCCTACTGTAAAATGTTTTGGCCCACACCAGGCACTTGAGCTGCACAGTGTGTCTATGTTTCACTATGCTTTTTCACAAATCTATTGTCAGTTTGGATCCATTCATAAGCATGACCCTGTATGTACATTTTCATGTTAGGGTCTTTGATGAAACACTCGAACAAGTCGTGCTCTGACTGTATATTGCCCCATATCCCGTCAACAGGTAAGGATTCAGACCCCATTAGTTTCGTAAGCACAACCATTCTCCGCAGACTGACCTACGTGTAAACTGTCGGCCTTCGCCTGTGATTAACAAAAGATCTTATTGACAGTTGTGTAAGATTTTAGTATTCCACACGTGATCCAATTGGGCTGTGCCTTTACATAGCACACTAGGGGCACTTTGGTGTAGGAGACCCCTCCCTCTTTCAGTAAATGCAAATCCATACCCGAGGTATAGCAGTGAGGCTTCGCCATGTGCATTCTGACCACATGGCGAAAGCTTCCTCGTTCTGCTAAATCGTCTGAAAGTTGGAAAAAACAAGTGGCGTGGCAGCACCCATCTCGCCCAAAGACACCCTCCTCAATATTATTTTGTGTGATAATGAGCAAGTAGGGCCTGCTGTTGGACTTTGAGCTGTGGAACGGGAAGGGCATGGCTCCACTCTAGTTGGAGAAGATGGATGCCGTCATGTGGATAGGAGTACGTGTCATTCCCATATTGCGCGAGGGCCCAAGGAGGGGCACAGGGCCCTCCCTATGCAAGATTCTAGAAATTAAATGTGTTCAGTATGCAATTTAACAATACAGTGCAACATCATTTATGAATGGCCCCACCCCCCTTTTCCTCCTACTGTGTCATCAGTACAGCGCACTTAGCACAGCCGTGCGCACAAGCCCCCGCAATATCAGCGTCTCCCTGCTATGGGCGTGCGTGAGCGCACTGTCGTTTTACTATTCCTCAACCGACCAATGAGGATCGAGGGTTTGCAGAGAAAGGCACACGAATGTGATTCTAGTAAAGATACACTGGGTTCTCACGGAATCCCTTTACGCACATAGCTCGCCAGGTTTTTTCCCAACACCAATCCACTCTTCCCCTCCTTTTTTCTCCACTCCCCTCTGCTGTCCCCACCCCAGATTCCCGTGCAATTTTCCCCAATCCCAAACACTTAATTGAGCAATTGGGATTCCTCACGTGTGGGCTGATTTGTAGTTTGAACACGTGGCTCATTCAAAAAAGCCGGAATAGCAGAGGATTTTTTTCTCCCCCTTCTTCTTCTTCTTATTCTAGGCTCTAGACTTAGAGGCGGGCGCCAGCCTTACCGTGTGTGACATTCTCTGTCTCTTTGCCAAGGGGTTTGGAGGAAGACACAAAGTAGTTTCTCCTCCTTTTCACCCAGCCCGCCATCGTTTGGAGACACGAGATTAATAATTGAGCATTTATTTATTGCGCGATAGAGACAGAGGGGCGAGGGAGCGCAAACGCACTGTGAGGCTGCCAGTTTAAATCTATCTGTGGCTTGAACGACCGGGAAGCACGCCACAGCCACTCCGTAGTAGTAAAGGCGATTTAGGCTACTCCAAACACTGCACATCCGTGAGAGCAAATAACTATCTCTCCCTCAGCGTAAAGATTGTCCGTTTTCGGCGCAGAACATGAATAAGCTATACATTGGCAACGTGAGCGCAGAAGCGAGCGAGGAGGACTTCGAAACTATCTTTGAGCAGTGGAAGATTCCGCACAGTGGTCCATTTCTTGTCAAAACTGGCTATGCGTTTGTGGATTGCCCGGACGAGAAGGCTGCAATGAAGGCCATCGATGTTCTTTCAGGTGAGAAATTTTGGGCTAAAAAGTGGTATTTTGAAAGACGCACGAACTGCTGCAATTGTGTGAAGATTGCCTTTACTTCAGGGCCCTTATGAGAAATGCATGTATAGTCCTGTAGGGTGGGGGTGTACCCAAGCATTTCTTTCTCTCACAGAACCTTTACTTGGCCTTTTGACACTGTGGGCTCAGGGAAATAGCTGCCCAGGGTTTGAGTGAAATTCTGCTCTTGTAATTTCACTGAGTGTAGCTTGATAAAATGGTCGAGTAAACACAATCATGAGGATGAGAATACCAAGGCTTTCAGGTTATGTGCCGTTTAGGGCAGTGGGGCGCATAGGCAGCGGGCTGTGGACGCCGTGAAGAGAGCCTTATTGTGGGCTCTATCACACAGTCCTCTTTGGCACGGATAGGAGCACGGGCCGTAGTGGGTTGCTGCTTTTACCAGTTTCAATTTGAACTTGCACTCTTATCCCAGTTTCAAAGTATAGGCCTTCTCCAGTGGCCACAACTCGCTACATTGTGAAGCCATTTCGCCCATGCTGACACACCAGGTGGTTTAATTGTTGGTCAAATGTAGGCCAACTAACTGAGCCCCACGACCATTTACTTTTGTATATTCCTCACTTCGTCTCATGGGTTAGTTATTAAATTAGACTTACGCCTGTTCACACACACACAGGGCACGTAACAATTTAGCTACACTCTCATAATTTTACGTATTGAGCTAATGTGTGGCTCATTTTGTGTCCTCGTGCTATTAGTGGCTCGCACAATCAGCATTTTGTGTTGCTAATATCACACTATGCTGAAAATATCCAGGACGCTGCCATGTCTACATAATGCATGTTTAGATTTTAGCACACTCCCTAAAATGAGGAGTAAACACTAACCCTAAATACATTTCCTAGAGCAAGAAAGGAGGCCTGCCTGAGAGGTCAAAGGACTCGAGAAATTAAAATAGTTGCATTTTGTTTTCTAGGTAAAGTTGAACTTCATGGGAAACTTCTCGAAGTGGAGCACTCGGTCCCTAAACGTCAAAGGTAGGTCGAGTTTTATTATACAGTGCTGGGTTCAACTCGTGGGAGCTCCAGTTTTTTTTTCTCTTTACTGTAGCCATTTTCTACAAGAAGCCTTTTATTTGTTTTTGTTTTTTTCAAGATGTAGCCTGGTGCTGGAAATGTGCATGTATGTTGCTGTTGAGCATTGTTAATTCAGTGGTGTAAGTATTTTCATTTTGGTTAAATGAAGGTGTCTTTTTTTCTGAATGTTCTGGGGGTCAAATGAAAGGGGCGTATGGTGGTGTACTCCCTCCTCTCGCCATGACTGTGGGGTGCTCCTAAAACCTTCGTGCATTTGGGTTTAACTAGCGCATGCCTGTATTTTGTCGCTCGCCCATCCCTCAGTATTTTTTTGTATATGTTCAGCACTTGATATTATTTCAGCTCCAACCTCAGGGCGATTAGAAAAGCCTGAGTGTGTTGGCTGAAATGTGTGCAGAGTGAGTGCAGGCTGCATTTGAGGCGTACAGGCCTTGTGGAGTCGTCCATTTGAGAAGGATCTGCCCGTCATTCTCCCTGCCTGCCCTGCGCTTCCGCCCTCCTCTGCACATTGTGCTGCTGTTGCATGAGATGGACTCCCAAACGCGAGTGGAATGGGAGGTTTGGGGCCCAAGTCACGGAAAACCTTAGTTTCAGAGTTAGACCCCCGTAGCCACACTGGGCAGTTGTGTTTCAGTTCATGATTTCCATAAAGTGTACTGTAAATGTTTTTTGTGGAGTCTACGCAATGTGTGTTGAGGACGTAAAATACTGGGGCTTTTTGGCATTGTGTGCGGATTTTTAGGTGGTGACGCAGTTTGGTCATAATTAATTCTGTGCTTGAATTAAATGGCCCTTGCTTGCTAATTGGTGTATTTATTTCTAAAAGATATTACACGTAACGTGCACAGTTTGATTTCGTGAAAGTTTGATTTATTTTATGCAAAGTAAGGAGCCACGTTTGAAATCAGAAAGTCGATGTGAAACGTGCCTTTTGACCTATATATGTACGTGACTGAAAATAATTTACAAAGTGTTTAGATATGAAAAACGGAGCACGCAGGGGATTTTTGACATCTTCTAGAATTGTATTTTCCACCTGGACGACACAGATGCGCTTCCCTGGCAGCTGGTAGGCTGTTGGTCTAAAGTGTAGCTTAGGGGGGGTGAGGCGGGGGCTGAGAGAAAAAATAAACCAGGTGAGCTACGTGGGAATTTTGCGTGAAATCTGGAGACCTTCCTCCAAAATTTTCCTGATCACGAAAAAAAACTGGTGACGTTGCTCTGTCTCTCTGCAGTCTGCTGTGTTGGCTATGGCAGCAACAGAGTCGAGTTTCAGCCACACTTCAAAAAAGTACAAAACGTGCCCTCCCTTTACAACATGGAACATGGCAGTAGTCAATAGGAACAGTATTCTGAGTATATGCTACACATACACACTTGTACACTGGGGCCCCTCTTTGCATTCCAGCCTGCAAATATCAGCTGGGGGCTTGGCCAATCACCATGGCTTAACCTTTGAACCCCTCAGGAAGGGGAAGTGCTACAGCAGACAGGGATCAAGGTGGGGTGGCTGCAGTTTGGGGGTTCATAAAGATAGGGCTGCGTAGGGTGACGGTCTCTGGAGTGTGGTGTTTCACATTGGCCAAATTCCATCTCGTAATTAGATTTTGATCTACATTCCTCTGAATTTGTCATGGTTGTGGCGAAAAAGGCCACTAAAATTAGCACCGCTGCAGCACCTAAACATCTGCTGCTTTCAGCAATGACTCCTGAAAATATTCTGTGAGCATTAACAACATAACACAACAAAATTCACTTAATTGAAAACATCTTGTCCATAGATGCATAGTATTCCTTTTTTAAAGTTATTAAACCTTTTTAATCATCTTATGGACATTTACATTTTACTTTGCTTGACTCCTGAAAACGTTTTGTGCTTGGCTTTTTTTTTTATTGTTTTTTATTTTTTATAAATCTGGAATTTAAAGAAGACGCCCACACGTTCTTGACAATATCTTGTGCTCTTATTTATTTTCTGTTCTATGAAAGCATGTAAATTGTTCAGTAGGATATCAAGCATTTATCAGAATCTTAAAGGTGTTTCTACATTTGACTTAAAACAGCCATATTTTCCACAATTGGCATAATGATTTAAAAATAGCAATTATATTTTAACCTGTGACCTAGCTTTTTTACAAAAGTATATTGACTTTCTTGTTGGAGCAAGTGGGCCATGTAAAATGTATTTTTGCCAACAGTTACTAATTGAACATTCCTCCCTTTTTTTGTTTTTGTTTTTAATTTCACTCCAGATATTTAATTCAGTCCTCCATAAAAGGCCAACTGAGTTGCAGCAATGTCGTCATTGTGTGCTGAACTTCATATTATGCCACCATGTTGGATAAATTCAACAAAATAAAAATGTCGCTTGCTCATCCCCATATGAATGTATCCGCTTTGTCACGTGTACAGGAAGAAAGAAAATGGCATGGCTATATGAGGGGTGGCCTCAAGTGTGTGTGTGAGTGAGCGTGTGTGTGTGTGTGTGTGTGTGTGTGTGTGTGTGTGAGAGAGAGAGGGTGAGGAGGACGTTAAACATGCTTTGTTCAAAGGTGCACAACTTTGATTATTTTGCAGCATATATAGTGCTGTATTTGTGCTCACTGAGTGGTGTAAAGTTTCAGCTCTTTAGCCCTGTTCTTTTTTTCTTTTCTTTTTCTAAATGGCAGCTTTTTTTTTTTTTTTTTTTTTTTCCAAACCAATCACTATAAAAACATCTATAAATTGAGACAATAGTGTAGATCGTATCAGTGTTGTTTGTAGAAATGGCTCCTGGCTCTTATTACAAGAATTCTGGGTCATGGGGTCACTGTGGGGCCCCACCTGCAAAAATGGGGATTTGGGACGGAGACTTGGGGTGCCAGAGAATTATGAATGTGGCCCCTTGTTTTACCCAGACTGCAGGCAAAGGTTCCTTAACTCTGCCTCCTACTAGGCTCAAATCAGAATCACATTGTATTTTTGCTTCCTCTTAAATATACGTACATTTATTTTGTGTGTGGTGGGGGAGGTGAAGACACGTGTAATAGTCTTTACAGAAGTTGAGTCATTTCTAACTGTTGATATTCAACTCACTGGAATTCTCTGAGGGAATTCCAAACCAATCTATCCAAACGCAAGTGTTGAATGTAGCTTATTGGGTGCACAGTGTGCGTATAAGGCCTGTGAGAGGGTAGCGGAAACCAGGCTGTGTGGAGTTCAGTCATTCAGAACCTCTGCATACTGAATAGTCAATGGCTGTGGATGGGCGATGAGCACAGATCACGTGTGTACCACACCGTCTGAGGCTGTGTTGACGTAGAGTGCTTCAGTATGGGTGGACGACTAAGAAATTGAGATGAATACAGGTGTGGTGCAGTGTCATGGTGCTTGACTTGTGAATCCTCTTGTGGTCTTTATGGGTGCATGTGCACGCTTGCATACGTGTCTATTCACCCACTTGTGTGCACAGTGTCCACGGTGCAGGCCCGTAGGTCTCAGCTGGGTGGCGAAGGACGGGGGTTAACATGTAGAATGTTGGTCCATTTCAAAAGTAAATAAGGAGCCAGGCCTCCTCTTGGCCATCACATGACGAGCCAACCCCAGTCACTCCTGGCCCTCCCCTCCTTCCCTCCCCCTCCCACTTTTAACCCCGCTCTACATGTTCCTGTCAGTGGACTTGTCCGTGTCCATGGCAACAGGGCCCCACCCCCACAGGGCAGAGAGGGCCCTTGTTACCCTTGCCTGAAACAGGGCTAGTCCCCCCCACCCCCCAACCCACCCCCAAACACCACACCCCACTCACACACACCTCCTCCCCCTCCTCAATTCAAAGGCTGGGACCAGGGAATGTATACCTCCCCCACCCCACCCTATACCCTGGCTGACTTCTTCTGTGTGCTGTGTGGAGCTATAGGTTAATCCGACTGGAAGTGCTTGGTGCATTTGCACATTTCGCATGGCGTTCCCACCGCAATGCAGAGCATACAGAATGTGCGGCGAGAGAGAGAGAGAGAGGGGGCCGGATCAGCCAGGAATGGCACATTGGGCCGGAAACGGCTGGAATTCCTCTTGGAAGTTATTTGGGAATTTTCTTTACAATTTGTCCATTTAGAATTAAGTAGTTCCCTAATGTCTCAAATTAAATATGTTGTTGAACTTCTGTTGGCCGGATTATGGCCGTAGTGGCTAAGATGAGGAATTTCTACTACTGCGGCCCTTGTTGCACATGTGCAGTACGTTTTGCTACCTTGATAAGCTTGTGTGTAATTCTTTAATTAAATTGTTACATATCCTGTTGAATTTGAGTTCATAGTGTAAAGTGAGTTTATAAATGCTGCATGTTAAGTGTTTTCAGATTTCAAAACAACAATTAGAAGTACAGCAGTTTGTACAAGTAGATGAGCTGCATTTAAACGTCATTTAACAGCTCATTGAAGCTTGAGCAAAAGAACGAGGTGTGTAATGTAACTCTTTACCTTAAAGTTTTTACACTCAAGATGGAAAATTGTGTCTACACTCAATACAACTGCACAATTATCTGCATATGTATCAGGTATGCGTGAAAGAGCGTAAGGCTGGTGTGGAAATAGGATGGGGTCAGGGTTTGTATTTCCACATTGTGTGTGTGTGTGTGTGTGTGTGTGTGTGTGTGTGTGTGTGTGTGTTTTCTCATGCTTCAGCTCCCAGCCATATGTACATTGTGATCCTTTAGGTTTGTGTGTGTGTCAATAGGCAGTGGACTTTGGAGTGGGGCTGCACTTTTCTCACTTTGATTTTTTTTTTTTTTTTTTTTTTTTTTTTTTTTCTCTTTTGTAAATGCAACATCCACATGCAGATGGACACTTGTGAAACTCTGACTCATTGATCCACAAGTTCCATTGTCTGCATGACCTCCACACATAGCCACTGTATTCACGCTGCTGTACACAAAATGTCACTAAATTGGGAACCTTCATTCTAAAAGGATGAAAATGGGGAATTTCTGTCCTGGTTGTTTCTTGTGACAGCACACACAGCAGCACCATTGTAGCTGCTAGTCTCCTCTTGCATCTGCTGTGTGCACACTCTATGAACAAGCACACAATTTTAAATCTTCCTCTTTTAGTGTGAAGCGGTTAATGGAGATTCCCTTTAGTTTCTGTTTGGCACTGCCACCAACCTCCCACCCCTCCCTCCTTTTTTGATAACAACAGCTGGATGCTCCTGGATAAGTGTCTATTTTGGTTGAAAAGAGTGGGCTTGAGCCTAGCAGTGGCTGAAACCTCATGATGCAATGCTACAGGGCACATGCTTGACTCAAAGTGTGTCGACAAGACATTTGGATAGGATATCTTCGCCTTTTCAATCCTTTTTTCCCCCTCTGCTTTTTACTTGATGCGTCTTCCTACTCCTTTCTCCAGCTTCACCGTCCTGTTTCTCCTCCCTATCTCGTCCTTCGCACTCTGTGTGACACAATTGGTGATTTGGGAGAAAGCCTGTGGTACGTTTTTAGTTTAATTTTAATTTTGAACACCCTCAACTCAATTTAGGCCCCCTCTCAGTGGTGATTCCAAATCGCCCCTCTGCCCTCTTTTTTTATTTTTTTTTATTTTTTTTTTTCTCCCTCACTTCCTCCCACGTTTTTACCCAGGTTGTCTCAATGCACCTGCTGCCTGCTGAGTTGGGAATGGAATTAAAGCAGAAGACGTATCTGCAGCTTCTCCACCCTAGTTTGTCTCTTTACATGGCGGAGGGAATGAGGACCTTCGTGTTTTTTTTGATTACAATACCTTTTTACTGTAATTTGTATCATTGTGCCCTTGGTGTTTTCTGCTGCTAACTGTCTGTCTTCCCTTTTCTTTCCAATCTCTCTTCCCATCTATCTTCATCAATTTCTTTCTTTCTCTTCCTCCTCCTTTATCCATCCCCCACCCTTTCTTCCCTTGTTCTCTCTCCAGGAGCTGTAAGCTGCAGATCAGGAACATCCCGCCTCATATGCAGTGGGAGGTGAGTGCTAACAGGCTGCTAACTGCTTCCAGGGCGGGGCACCATGGGGCAGCCCAACTGGGCTCTCATTTAGTGGCCTCTGGAGTCACCTGGCCTCCCTTTGGGTTACAGTTGAGGATGCGCTTGATGATTTGTTTGAAGATGGTTGTGGTTCAGACCAGTGGGTAGTTATGCAGTTGGTAGAAATTATTGGTAATATCACTGGGACTTTAACAACAAAGATCTGCAAGGTTGAGTTTTGACAATTTATGTGCACAGGAGCTTGGGAATGACAAGAGAGGATGGTGACGTTTTACTAAACAAAGGTGCTGGAAAATGTAAAAGGATTGTGTTGGGTGTCTTGATGATTCAGCTGGCTCACACTTAGGAGGAAACAAGATGATTGTGGCATTAATTCTACATATATTGGTTACTTATGTTTTTAAAGCATTTTGAAAAAGCTGATTTTTGATTTGACTTGGTTCTGTAGACTCTTTTGACTTGATCGTCCTTCAACACTATTGACGTGCAAGTTTGAAAGCTTTTTCACACAAAAAACCCTTGTGTGGAAATTAGGTAAAAATAAACCAAGGGTATTGTCTGAGGGGTTGTGAAACATTCATGTGACAAGGAGTTTCACCCGGTCAGCCCAATTGTTTAAGTCCTTATATGGTTCATGGGAAATCTCCATTTTAGTTTTATTATTTTTAGAAAGTCAATTTATTTATTTAGTACTTTGTGTGTTGTAGTTTTCTTGATGATTTGTGTGTACAGTGAGTCTGGAAATTATATCATTTGAATTTATTGAAGATTCACTTGTATCGGTGTGTGTTTGACATTTAGAGGGTGGACAAAATTAAAATCTGCACTCCTACAATTTAATGCATTCCATTGTGTTGCCCCTGCAATAAATACACTTTTAAAGGTTATGATATCAGGGTTTTGAAATTTAAGGACATAGCTGGACATAGGTGTTGGGGAACACATTATAAGGCGTTAATTTGTAACTACATGGCACTTTATAAAATGACAACAAGCCATAAATGCCACCACAAATTCCCTCTTAAATTATCATAGCTACATGAAAACTCTCGACAACATCAATGTAATACAACAGTGTAAACTCGATGCAAGTGCAAGCTGTTTCGGGGTTATTGTGCTGAATCAGATGAAATTGTACATGTGTTGTTTTTACGTCTATTATGTTCATATACAAACAACTTGGAGAGAGGTCCCATATACAGGGGGAAAAAAAAATAATAATCAAGAATTTATGACTTGCTGTTAAACCCCTCCAAAATGACAGTTGAACACACGACTGTTCCAACACAGGTAACTTTTAAACTGTATTAATAATTTGACTTGATCTTGGATTAAGCCTTGAAGTGATTGTTGGTATTTTAGGCAAAAAAAACACCCACAAATTTTCTGTGACCAAAATCTTCAGAAAACCATGTTTGAATTGATTATGTAAAACTGTCCTCTGTTGCATAAGTAGTAGATCACTGGATGTTCTTGTAGCAGGTATCTACAGTGGCTTTAAACAGACTTGAAGCAGTAAAACTGACGCTCAAGGTCAGTGTTAAGTCTCAAATGCAGTCTACTTGTTTCATGTCCCTTCAAGGGTTAACAGGCAAAAAGCTGTCATGTAAAAATGAACAATATCAATAGAAATGGTGAACTGTAACATGGTCAGATTTCAAGGCCATTGCCTGATTAGTGAAAAACGAATGTCAGTGTTGAGCAACAGTCGTGTGTGTGTGTGTGTGTGTGTCTGTGCGTTGCATATCTTTCTTTCTCTGCATGTGATAAGCATTTAATTTAAAACTCCTTGGTATTCACTGACTACATACTAATCTGCTCGGCATACGTAAAATTTTTCTGGACTAAAATTTGTCAGACAACTTGGGAAAAGGGTGAAATTACACTGGAGCTTTTTTTTTTTTTTTTTTTCTTTTCTTTTTTAAATCACATGTGTCAGACTTAAGATCCCACTGTTAACTTGCATGTGGAATCTCATGTGTCAGTAACACATCTTTACGTGACTTCTTTTTTTCTCTCCCTCTGCAGAGGTTTAGCAGTGATAGCGTGTGCTTGTGGTGGTGTTCAGTTTAATTTTCTGCTCCATAAAGACTATGGAAGCCTAATGAGAATTTTCCTAGTGAACTGCACCATTGTTCAGTATTATTCTAAATTGTAAGTTTAATACATGTCTTTAGATTTCAGCCTCACTGTGATCAAATGGCTACAGACAGGCTCAGTGTTTTGTAATGGTGGGCTCGCTTTGCCTACGCATGTCCCTCAACTGCAGCTCTAGATCCACCCATGTTCCTAGTATGTAGTGAGCGAGCTGTTTGCTTTCTCAAAAGGTGACATGGAGGTTTCTCTCCCTCGGAGGGGGAGGGGTTAGAAGAATGGAGGAACGGAACAGAGTGGGATCTTTAGATGCAAAGGCCTTGTATGTATCTTATCAGGTAGATAAGACAATGGGTCATGGTGTGTGTGTATAGCCTTACAGCGAAAGAAAAGTGGCGAGAGTAGTGGCGTGTTCACAAGCTGTAGTGGGTGGGTGGGCCTGGACTGTTTCCCCTTCCTTCCATGTGCGCCGATTCACAGAATGTGTAGCATGAACTCGTACCCCTCCCCCAGCCACTGCTTCCTGCTGGAATGTACCCCACCCTTTCCTGAATGGCCTGGATTCCCATTGGTCGGGCTCGGCAGATGGACAGGCAGAGCAGCCAGCCAGCAGCCAGCAACTCTTGGCTTCAGGGAACTCATATCTGTGCTGGAGCAGCCAATGATGGGGAGTGGAGATGGCAGGGAGGCGGGAGGTTGCTTGGTTGGTGGGTTGGTGGAGTGGGGGGGCAGGGACGCAGTCTTGTTGGCTAGAAAGTGGGGTTGAGCTCTTGGGGGTGTGGCCTTGGGTTCGACTGAGCATGGTCGGAGGTCTTAGCTTAGCTTAGAACCCTCGCTCCCCCTCTCGCCCACATTTGATCACATCTATGAATTAAAATCCTTTGGTCTCCAGGTTTGGGCAAGTGGCCAGCTTGGTGTGGCAGTCTTTTGGATGCATTTTATATTTTTTGCTGTTTCTTTTTATGTGTATGATTTCAACATGCAGGGATTTTTTTTAAGTAGTTAATAATTTTTGGCAAAGTATAAAAAGACAAGTCCAACAAGAAAAGCAAGCATAGCTTTATGGTTTTTATTTTTTTTTATTTTGTTTTTTAAATGGTCAATTTATTTTTTTATTTTGTTTTTCACGTACACTGTTAGATGGCTTAGCTTGCTGCTTGTAAATCTAACTTTTTGAATAGAATTGGTTGTTTACATGTGTACTTTTAAATAAAGACTGTAAAATGTTATAAAGCTTTCTCAGAACCATGCCCAGTGCCCTAAGGGGAGAGTCATAATTTGAGGTAGACAAGCTTTTACAAGAGGGCAGCAAATTTATCCACGTAACTCAGCATTGAACTCTGGGGTTCAGAATTAATGGAGTGTGTCCTGGCAGCAAGCTGGGCTGGTTCCCATAGATGAGCTCCTGCTCACTAACAGGTTCTGGTCAAAGTCTTTGAGTAATCATGGCTTTTCTCTCTTTTTCTCTTAGGTGTTGGATAGTATGCTTGCTCAGTACGGTGCAGTAGAGAGCTGTGAACAAGGTAAATACAGACTTGTTTAAGCTTTGCGTTGCTAGACTGCTTAAAGTGCAATTCCACCACTTCGCCTCAACACACACCTTTTATTGGTGTCAGAATTTTTGTACCATGTTTTCTTTCAACTGTACCTTGTTTTATTTGGTTTATAAAAAATAATAGATAAATGTATCATTGAAAAATTTTTTAACAAGTTAATTTGTAATTTTTGTATGTAAAAGGTAACCATGGTGGTAAATTATGTTACTGTTTTTGAATGGTTGTGAATTGACTCTGCTCTGTGTGCTCCCACAGTTAACACTGACACAGAGACTGCAGTAGTCAATGTTCGATATGCAGCCAAGGACCAGGCCAGGCTGTGAGAGAGTACACACACACACACACACACACACACACACACACACACACACACACACACACACACACGAGTGTATTCGCATCACTGACCTCCAACTCATCTGTCTTGATGTCTATGACATGGATCTGCTGAAGTTTTTCACCTTACCCAGAATTCTCTACTGGAAATTGCATCAACTTCCTCTGTCTACTGTCCATCCAGTGCACCTGATTTCCTCCTTCCAAAAACCAGTCCAGTTTAATTTGACATGCAATGATGATGGGGAGGAGGAGGAGGGGTGTGTGTGTGTTTGTTGGAGAGGGAGGGGGTTAAATTAGCCATCTGGTGCCCCCTGGTGTACATGAGTCATACTACAATGTTTCTCTCCGCACGAGTGGTTGCAGAAGTCTCCAGGCATAATTGTTTCACTACAGATCTAAATCCTTGAGGCTAACAAGGCAGACTTGTGTTAAAGTGTGAGTGCTGTCTGGAGGTTAGAGTGAATTTCTTTAAGCTCCAGAAAAGTGATTATTGGTCGCTGCCCCGCAGTTTGTTGGACTTGCAAGGAGCTCTCGCCTTCTCGCCGTTGCTCGTGCCCATTACCTGAGTAACTGCTTCACTTTGGCCTGGGGCCTTGGGATTTTGTTTTAATGTCCCCATCACTTGGATTCTGCCATTGATAAGGAGATGGGAAAAGAAATCAAACCTAAAGCTTTATGTTGACGGCGTGAACAGAATTGTTTGGCAGCTAAACCAGTCAGAGCCCCCCCACGTCCAATGACTGCTGTCTGAAAGCCTTCCTGTGTTGGCAAATTATACTCCATTCACTGGGAATCAAGAGTTTTATGCAGAGACTGACATCCCTTTATGCTCCCCAGGGCGATGGAGAAGCTGAATGGATCTATGATGGAGAACTATGCCTTGAAAGTGTCCTATATCCCAGATGAGACGGCTGCAGCAGAGGGTCCTTCAGCAGGGGGCAGGAGAGGCTTTAATGCACGTGGACCCCCTCGTTCCAGCTCTCCAGGTCTGGGCGCCCGGCCCAAAGTGCAGTCAGACATCCCCCTGCGCATGCTGGTTCCAACGCAGTTTGTAGGTGCAATTATCGGCAAGGAGGGTGCCACTATCCGCAACATCACCAAACAGACCCACTCAAAGTACGTACACAGAGGTCAGGAATTATACTGAGCATTGCAAGTGAGTTATGCCCTCTCCTTTGCTTGTACTGTTCATCTCCAGCATTAAAGATTTTTTTTTTTTTTTACTAACCATCTTTCCTTTATTCCAGGATTGACATCCATAGGAAAGAAAATGCAGGGGCAGCAGAGAAGCCCATTACAATTCACTCCACCCCTGAAGGTTGTTCGAACGCTTGCAGAACCATCATGGAAATCATGCAGAAGGAAGCCCTTGACACAAAGTTGTAAGTTTTTATTTTAATTTTTTTAAATTTATTTTTATATAAACTAAAACAAGAGCAGCAGGATATGTGCCTTAGTCAAATTTGGTTCTTACAATTTTTTTATGTACCACCTATAAACTCGTGAAAGAGCGGAGGTATAGTCATTGTTAAACAAACCTTTGACCTTATCAGATTTCAAGTGATGTAATGGTCTTATTTAAAATTCTTAAGTCATAGTTTCACTTGTTACAATCCAGTCAAAAATAATGGTAATATATGCATGTTGTGATGCACAACTGTGTCTATGTATAATTGGCAGAAGTTTGTGGTTGGGAGATAAATGCAAATGACTTATTAGTCAGGCCTGTTTATACATTTAAACATATTTTGACCAAGAAAGAAAATTTACTTTGACAGCTTGTACACAGAATATAAAAAATGCTGATAATTCAGAACATGTAGGCAAATGGACATATTGCTTGTTGAGGTTTAATCTGAATGTGAAGGAACATTTAACTTGACATCCTTTGTTTTTTTGCAGTACTGAGGAGATCCCACTGAAGATTCTTGCACACAACAACTTTGTAGGAAGATTAATTGGGAAGGAAGGACGCAACCTCAAAAAAATCGAGCAGGACACAGGGACCAAAATCACAATCTCACCGTAAGCATGTTTGACAGACTCTGAGTTTACTGACGGCTCTTTCAATGAATACTATTTGTAGTCCTTGCAGCCCATTCATAAAAGTGCCACTTAGCACACCATGCATTTTTAATGTTGTTGTGTATGCTGTGGTGTCACAATTTAAACTCACAATTGTTCTCATGCCAAACCCTCCCCTCCCTCCATTGCTTTGCCCAGTCTCCAGGACCTGACCTTGTACAACCCAGAGCGGACCATCACAGTGAAGGGTGCCATCGAGGCGTGCTCAAGAGCTGAAGAGGAGGTGATGAAGAAGATCAGGGAATCGTATGAGAGCGACATGGCTGCTATGAACGTAAGCCTTTTCAGTGCTTATTCAACATGGAAAAAGATGATTCCCTCAAATGGGAAGTGTGAATGAATTCTATTCTAATGGTCTCTTCTAGTAGAAAGTTTCCATTGACTTAATTGCTTTAAAAGAAACATCTGCGACAGGTTTATTGTAAGTTTACATAAAAACATGAAACTAAATAACTGAAAGCTATTTTTAGGGAGGAAATCAGATAATGGTGTTTACATACACATAAACCTGCTGCCATAGCAGCACTTCCAAATCCTGAATTGTTGTCATATAAATACGCACACTTAAAAACAAAAACAAAAAAACGCCAACAATGGTTCTCCATCAGGATTATCAGGATCTTTTTTTTTTTTTTTTTCCTAGAAACCTCAGATTACTTAAACTCAATGTGATTGACTACAGTTCTCTCTCAGAATTTGACATTGAGCTAAAGCTGCTTTGAACTCTTGATGTCAGAACTGTCTCTAGAAAATAAAGCTTATTACACAGTGTGCATGTTGTTTTACGAGGTGGACATAATAAATTCACAATTTAAGATTTTACACAGAAAATGTACTAGAAAAAGATACATCAAGAGTCTGGGTGGATAGGCCCACAATTTGATAATTTGCCCGTCTGAGGCTCACAAATATCCCAAGTAAAGTCCAACTGTTGTTTTGAGTTGGAGTGATTGTATCCTTTAGTTCTGTCCACAGTCAACACTTAGGTATCAAGTTTGTCTAACAGCTATCTTCTGGGGGGATTTTCCCACACCTGGATGTTCAAAATGCCCCCTACATCAATAAAGTTAGTTACCAGAAGAGCTTATCTCAGCATGTTCAATAAACCAGCTCATTGACAATAGTTTACTTTGTTTCCCAGCCTCCTGCTCCGTAGGTGGTATTACATGCTGTCCCTGAAAACTTCAGGCTAAGGATGTAGGAAAAGCAATGATGGAGTATGACTTCTCTCTAATTTAAAACGTATTAGTGTGACGTCTCTTCAAGCACTTTCAGACGGTACCTGTACTGTATGTAATCAGAAGCTACATAATCATACTGCATATTGCACAGCTGTGAACGCTGTGTAAAATAGTTTGGATTGGCTTAGAATGGTATTAAAGGATTGTGGTGTTGATGAACAAGTGTGTGCAACTTGAGATTCATATCGTGTTAATAAAAATGTCCTCCTTTCTCTCCAGCTCCAGTCCAACCTGATTCCAGGCTTGAATCTAAATGCTTTGGGTTTGTTTCCCAGTGGAGCACCAGGCATGGGCCCCTCCATGTCCAGTGTCCCACCTCCTGGAGCCCACGGTGGATGCTCGTCATTTGGAGTAAGTGAAAAGTCTCCATGTCGCATACTGTACAGTGGCTTGCCCCATACATTATCATTACAAACCAATGATTGACTGTTTTCTTATCTTAAACTCACTGTACTTCAACTCTTGGGTCAGTTTGTTAACAGTATTTAGTCTTAAGCAACTCAGTGCCATGTTTCTTTTTTCCTTTAGTGCAGTCCATATGGGGTTGAGGGGCAATTTTGGGCTTCTATGCCGTCGGCGAGCAGCCAGCCCCTTGCTGTAAGTCACCCGTCCCAAAGTGCTTTGCACGGCTTGTGGCTGCTCGCTGCGGGATTGGGGGTCAGGGTCTGCTACACCCAAGTTCTACTCCAGCTGCTCATTGATCTTTGACCTTTAGACAGCCCTAGTCTATGTGCAGGTAGCCTGGTGGATGAGGAGGCACAAGTCGTGGAGGGCAACAGAAGCTTGGCTAGTAGTCATATTTTATATCGGCCTCACCAGATGCTTGACAGTCTTATTCCTGCCAAATATGAAGCATTTGCTGTTGTTTGGTGAGGTGCATGTTTTTTCAAACGGCGGGTAAAACATCCTCGGCACCAAAAGCCCTGCTCCAGAATTTGGAAGCAGCCAAAACAAGTTGTTGGCGTGCCCTGAGCTGACACATTGACTGGAATATTGGGCTCCATCCAAAATCAACAGTGCTACTTGTTGTTCCTCTTTGACGATGCAGCCACCTCCCTTTCCAGAGCTCAAGTCAATCACACACCCTGCTAAAACAAGTGATGTGCTGCAGCAGTTTGCAACAAGGCCTCTGTAAATAATCTGTATTAGGACACGTTTCCATTATTGAGTAGACTGGCAAAAGCATGAGCTCCATATCAAGATGCCACCGTCAGTCTGACTGTCTTTCAGATGGAATTAGTAAACTGATGCATGTGGAAAATTCAGATTGTATATTTTGAAAAGTGGCCATTTATTAGATATTTTAAATAATAATTGGCTAACACTGTTTGAGTGTAAAACACACTAAAAACTGTTGTTTTGGGAACATACAGTGCGCTCTTTTTTTTACCAGAAATTAGTAAATACTTTGAGAACTCCAATTGGATGTGTTGGTGTCATCTGTGTTCATAGTATTGCAGGACTGATTTGCCATATCTGACCGACTGGTAATGTAGAGCGCATGAGCTCCCACGTAGCTGAAAGAATTGATACAGTCACTGTTTATGTATTGGTGGCTACAGTTGAGCAAGTGGTCTGCAGTTTAGTGTCTGTGCGATCCTTTCCTGGTCACACAAGTTCTAAAGTGTTTATACCCAGCAGGGACACCCGGAGTCGGAGACGGTTCACCTGTTCATCCCTGCACTTGCTGTGGGAGCCATCATCGGAAAACAGGGTCAACACATCAAACAGCTGTCACACTTTGCTGGAGCCTCAATCAAGGTGAGTGACGGACAGGCGGTGAAGTTGTGCATCTTAATGATAACATGTCGACGCCGGCTGTCTTCCTGTTGTCACTTGACTGATAGGCATTGGAAGTGAAGGTTGCTGTTTTTTAATGCCGGCTGTCTGCCTTTCTTCAGATTGCCCCTGCAGAAGGAATGGATGCCAAACAGAGGATGGTCATCATCGTTGGACCGCCAGAGGCTCAGTTTAAGGTGCTGTACCTTCACAGCTGTGAAATGCATAAAACACTGTTGGCAGAAATAAAATTTAAAAAAAAAATGCAGCCCATATAGTTAAATTTGATGGTAGCAGCTGTTGGTTAGGTCTGTTAGTGGCTCTTTTACAGCCAGAATTAAGTTTTTCTGAGGCTTTTTTTTTTTTTTTTCTTTTTCTGGAAAAATTGTCATAGGTACAGCATGACTAATCTGTACTCCAACCTGTCTGGCTGCAGGCTCAGTGTCGCATCTTTGGCAAGCTGAAGGAAGAGAATTTCTTTGGACCTAAGGAAGAGGTGAAGCTGGAGGCTCACATCAAGGTTCCCTCCTTTGCTGCTGGACGAGTCATCGGGAAGGGCGGAAAAACTGTAAACAAGATACTGATCCATTAATCACTACAATAATTGAACAAACCCAAGCCAGAATTTTTCTCTTCTAAAGCTACCTTGGCACTTACATGAAGTTTGTTTCAAATGGAAACAATTTTAGCTTTAAGTGTTGATGGTATTCTCCATTCTTCTTCACTCTTAACCGTTTGCTCTTTGATCTCTCTGTTGTGGCTGCAGGTGAACGAGCTGCAGAACCTGACATGTGCAGAAGTGGTGGTGCCCAGGGACCAGACGCCGGACGAGAATGACCAGGTCATAGTCAAGATTAGTGGACACTTCTTTGCATGCCAGGTGGGTCTTTATAAAGAAAACATACAGTACATGGACCTCAGAAAGGCAAAAGCCCTGATCTCATTTCCCAGATGCACATGATCCCTTTAATTGAATTAAGGTAATTACTGTAAGATATTTTTTTGCATAAACAAAGAACTAAGTGTTTCACTGTAGTTATCAACTGTTCATTAGCCATTTTTCAGTGAGCATATATGGTTATGCAAACATATCCAAAATGAAGTGATTTTATGAAAATCCATCTTAATTAGATATTGAGTTTAATTCAAAGAGGATTTGCATATGGCGACACTACATGCAGAGAAAACCATGGACTGACCATAATGCATCACTTGAGGATGTCACAGGATCCCTGACGGACTCCTAATTAGATGATGATGTGCTGTGATCTGAGCGTTTTCTCCATGTCATCTAGCTGGCCCAGAGGAAGATTCAGGAGATTCTGGCCCAGGTGAGGAGGCAGCAGCAACCCAAGCCCACATCTGGAGCCCAACCTTCACTGCCCCGCAGGAAGTAAAGGTTCAGCGGACCTGGAGGAATGGTGACTGAATCTGCCAGAAGACTCGACAGATGGATAGATGCAGCAGAGTCCAGGGGGAGAAGAAGACAAGGGGTTGTCAAGCTCATCTCAGGGGTCAAAGGTTATCACCAACCGAACATCCACCCCTCCTTGTCTTACTTGAAGAACTTTCAAGTGTGGCTAATAAGAGACCGTACGCCTCTTAACCTCCACCCTCCTCACCTCTCTGCATCTCTGTGAGAATGTACTTCTGAGGGCTCCCAACAATGTCACCTGCCCTCACATGTACGCACCCCTCGACCGCTCTCCTCCTCCCCCCACGGGTGTGTTTAAAAAGAAAAAAAACATTTCCCCCCCTCCTCTTTTTTTTTTTTTTTTTTTTTTTTTTTTATATATTTTTTTTTTCTTTTCTTTTTTCTTTTTTTTTTTTCTTTTAAGCACTAGAAACACAAAGAAGAAATAAGGATCCCCCTCCTATCACCTCCTTGGTGTGGTACTTCAAACCTGACAAGATGTTTTGGTTGACTTCAGATTTAGTTTTTTTTTTTGTTTGTTTTTTTTTTTGTTTTTTTTTTTTGTTTTATTTTTTTTGATTTCCCTATTTTCTTTTTTTTTGGTAGCGTTTAATTGGTTGATGAAGCTTTCTCATGAGTTTTCTGTGGAAAGGAAAAGGCATTGCTATCAAGGTCCAGGTCGGACCAACAGAGAGGTTTATTTGGGGGGAGGGTTGGCTCAGATCGGGTGGGCCATGTTTAGGGGAAAGATTCTTGTTTCAGGACAGGACCCCTGAAAGGGTGGATTATATTGGGCGTCCTGCCCCTGTAATGATAGTGGCATTTTATAAATTCGGATGCATTTTATAGATAGACCTATATACATAGATGAATATATATTTAGAGGTGAGGGCAGCGCCACGACTGACACTTAGGGAAACGGTGCCGAACTGCTGCTGCCCAGGAAAACCAATTTAATATGCATTTTACTTAACTACCTCAGGATCTAGTACCTCAGAAGAGAAAAAAATGATTATATATATATGAAAAATGTTCCTTTCTTTTTTATTTTGCTTTTGTGGTATTTTGTATACTTTATAAAGCTGATAGTCTTTGAACATTTTTATTTTTTTAAGAAAATTTAAAATTTGGTCAGCTGCCAACTGACCTTGCTTTCAACTCTGGTGCTTTAGGTGGCATTGTACATGTGTATGTGTGACTTAAGATGACCCTGTACATAAAGTCTATTTGTACATAGCAGCGCTGGAGCAAGAGTTGGCGCCCCCTCAGCTGGCGGCTGACAGGAGTATCGAGAGAAAATCGCCTCAGTTTTTCCCCTGAGGGTCCACCATCTTCTGAAAAAAGTACAAAACAACTAAGACATGCAAATAATGCCAACCGTACATAATTACAGCAATGCCATTTAGTTTTGGGATTGACATCGTTATGGGTAATGGTACTTTAATTTGTCAAAAAAAAAAATTTCCTTTTCGCCTTCCTATGAGGGCTGTGGTCAGGACTCTACAGCGTGGACTGTAACGGTCCTCTCTGTAGCTGCCCGAGAGTCAGCAGAACGTCTGTTTATTGTCTGTTCTGTTCCCAGGCCATCTGCCACCTTCTTGACGATAATGTCTTAGCAAGGTCCAAGCCCGACTAGGTTTATTTTCATAGAGCAAGCTTTGTCAGTTCGGAGTGGCCCTTGTAGCCAGGCCATCAAGGCAATGTTAACGTCGTTCACTGCATGGTGAGGGTAGGGGGAGTCACACTGATAGACGCAATTATTATTATTTTTTCTTTTTTCTTTTGCGCTTTAGGAAAATAAATGATTTAAACAAAAATGACATTTCTCTGTAACCCACAAATGTAACTTGATGTTTCAATTTGTTGTTGATACAGGGAAAAAAAAGCCAGAAAAGGCAAACAAAATACTGAATGATCCCTGACTGGGGGTAAGAGTAGAGGAAAAGAATCCAAAACTTAAATATAATACAATTTATTTCATTTCTCTTCATGCCGAATGTAAATATGTTGATTGTGGTAAAAGTGCTTGAGTGTATCCATGCTTCCACAGTAGAACGCCGTCTACCTCAGCTGAGGGGGTGGGGGGTTGTTGTGGCACTAGGCACCCCACCCTACCCCCACTGAGCGCCAGCGCGCACTGATACCTCAGTCCCCGCGAACACTTCTTTTGACATGGGCGCGCCATCCTAACACCGCGCTTAACTGAGGGGCACAAGTGATACTTAAAATTATCCCCGACACCTCCCAATTCCCTGCTTCCTTCCTGCCAAACCACCCTCCCCACCCCCTTCCTCCCCCTTCCTCCGCAGTTTGTTTTGATCTACCTCTTTAGACACATATTTGAAGTAGAGGCATTCTTCTATTTGTTAGAATTTAGCCCCCACCCCTCCCTCCCCCTCTTTACGCCTCCCCATGCTTCCCCAGATATGAATGAGAACTTAAACTAAAATCATGTACTCTTTAGAATTGAGAGAATAATTGAAAGTGATCAAAAAATATTTTCTTTTTGCCAGTGTTTATATATACTCTTTTTGGCTTAATTGAAATCCTCAAATGATGGTTATTTCTTTCTGCTTTCTATTTTTGGTGGTGTGGCTTACATGTATTTGAACTTTTGCTTGGGTTTTTTGTGAAAAAGGTCAAATCACGTGTTTGATTTTTGCATTCAATAGTTAAAACGAGAAAATACAGTTTATTAAAAAAAAAAAAGGGCCTGCCTTTTGTTTCTGATTTGTAAGACTTCAAAATAGATACAAGTCCTGTCTTTTTTTCCCTTTTGTCTTTCACAGTTGCTACACTCACTCGCTGATTTGGTAGCTATTTTCTTCTGTTAGAATTTCTTGGCTGTGTAACGTGGAACATCCTCTTGGTATGGGACAGATTTGAGGGACTGGGTCTCGGAGTTTTTTTGGAAAAGTGATCTAACTTCAGCATGATATTCCCTCCTCCCCCCCCCTCTGCAACCATGCTTGTGCCCCTTCACCTCCCCTCTCACACACAGCTCCACTTGTCAAATGCCTCTGAATAATAAAAAAAAAAACAAAAAAAAAAAAACTGCGTTGTTTATCATTTCCCCCCCCCCATGTCTTTTCCAAAACTATGCTAGTGTTTGTCTTTATCAGTTTGGTTTTGATGCTGTTCTCGTTGCAACCTTATCGACGCTAATTCTCGGACACATCTACACTTGAACTGGCAATATAACTTTATATAGAGCTTTATATTGTGGGCCACGGTGTCGGATATAGTAAGAACTATTGGTATGTATGTTCTACAAAGGTAGATTGCTTAATGGCACAAAACCGAAAGATGGTGCTGCTGCTGTTCTTGTGGTAGTAACAAGTTTGGTTTAGGTAGACCTTCCACAATGTGAGATGAAACTTACCTGCTGAAGATTCCTTCTTCTGTTGTGAAGGTTTTGTTTTGCTCAAGAACGAGGGGAACTTCCATGTTTATTCCTGGTAGTTACAGCTGAGCGACGGACAAGTAGCAACATCCCTTTGAGTGGGTGTAAAATTATTGGGAAGTGTATTTTGAGAAATGGTACAGTGGTTCTTGTTAAAACTTGCTGAAAATTTTATATTGGCTGTGTGTTTTATAGTCAGAGTTGTATCCAACACTCCATCCTATATTCTAATTGTATGCGATATACTACATATTGTCTTTTTACAGTATACTTTCTCTACAGTTACTATAGGGCAGTGGCTCTCAAACTTTTTCAAGGACCCCTAAACTGACAAATGAGACTACGGACCCCTATCTGATAAGATTTTTGCTTTTAGATGTTTTATTACAGAAAGTGTTTGAAACCCATAACCAAACTAGTCATACATTCTGTCACTGTTACTAGTGGAGGAAATCATTGAAAATAAATATTCCCCTTTTTGCATGGAAACTCCTCAAGGACCCCATTTTGAGAACCACTGCTATAGGGTATAACATTGGCTACAGGCAGGTTATCTTGCCATGGTGGATGTGTTGACATTTAATCTGCTCAACCGTCTAAAAATTCATTTCAATCTCTCCAAACCTTGAATTATCTGTGGTTTGCACTCAAAGTTGGTGAAATGATTCACATCATAACGACGGGCTCAAAGATGAGTGGTTAGTTCACAATCTTTATTAGTCGTGTATAGTCTCCAATGAGTTCTTTGGTTTAGCTTTTGAGTCTAACATTAAAAAATTTCCATTTTAATTCACTTGAGGAAGCTTAGTATAAATCTTATAAATCAAAATCATCTCAAGGATTTCATACTTAATTTTAGACTGTTATTGCAGAATAATGCACAGCTTCTGTAAAGCGCTGCTTAGCACAGAATTTGCACAAAAGCATTTGTTTTGCTTTAATAAAAAAAAAAAAAAAAACAGGCAGGACTTGAACCCAGTTCATCTCTTAGCAACTACTTCATCCACACTGAGATTAAAATGAGCAGCCAGACATATAACAGCCTCTTTAGTTAATCATCTACCAATCACATTCTTCTGTAACATTAGCCTTTTCAAGTAGCAACTTAATTAAGACAAAAAAAACATGAGTATTATTTATTAATATTTTACTGTAGACACAAATCTATTCCTGCTATCTTGACTTTTTAATGATTATATTTTTGCTTAGATTTTCATAGGGCAGTTATTTTTCTTCAGGGCAGAGGCACTTTGGTGTAGCTCTCTAAAGCCTACAGGGGGCGTCGCTCTGTCAGCAGGTGACGGCTCTCCTCACTGGAGGGGAAGAGTGCCTCCCTCAGGCGGACCATAGGACCTCCGACCCCGGCATGGCCACAGGCGTCCTCCACCAGTGACCTACGAATGGGTCGGTACACCTTGTAACGCCTGGGAGAGAGGGGAAAGAGAGATAATGATGGTATAATAAGGGATAAGAGTGGCACTTATCTATAAGGAAACCCAAAACCTACTCAGGTGTATAATATTAGGGATATGGTCTTTATTTACTCCTGCATGTCATGACTACTCACTTGTAGACTAGATAGGCGATGAATGCAAAGACGGCCACCAACACAGCGCTCGATGAGAGGACCACCTCTGCAGTGTGAGAAGTCTTGGACACTACAGGGGCAGAGAACAGCAGTGAGAAGGACAGACAGAGCCACAGACCAAAAAAAAAAAAAATGTAAGAAATTATTAGCATGCATGGGAAAAACATACTGTGTAACTAACCAGGTGTGTCCTGGGACTTGTTGATGGTGACGGTGGTGCTGGCGAGGGCCATGCTGCTGGAGTCCTCCAGGGTGATGTTGACACAGTAGGTGCCAGGCTCCAGAAATGTTCGCCTCAGATGCACCTCACACGCTGCCGACGGCGGCACATCGTCACACATGATGTTACGCACCTGAGTGCAGCTGGGGTCTGACACAATGGTGCATGCTGAAGTGGGGATGCTGAGGATGAGGGATGAAAAAATAGTGTTAAATAAAATTACTCAAAACCTAAAACCTATTTTTTCTTTAAGAGAGTCAGCTCTTCAAAAGTGGACCACAGCCCTACAAATAAGCAACCAGTGATGCAATACATTTTGTGCTCAAGCCAAAAAATAAATGACAAGACAGTAATACTATTAAAGTACTTTGAATTGTGTTATGACTTGACCAGATTATCAAATAAATCTCTAATTTCCCAGTTTATCTATCAAAACTTTGATGGTAACTTTCTTCGTACCACCATAATCCTGCCGATTGTAAACTTTATGAATTAATTATGTCCCATTTAACAGAAAGGCATCAGTCTCTGTGTTGTATTGATTTATTTATATGAGCAAGAAATCTAAGTGAAAATGTTTCAAACTGGATTTCACCCAATAGCCGTCAGAGGAAAAAAACACTAACACAAACATAGCCTGTTTAACATTCAAATAGAATGAATAATAAAATGATTAGAGACTCACCTGCCCAGACATTTCACAAGGAAGGTGATGTCAGTTTTTGTCACTCTGGCAGCTGACACGTCCACGATGCGACTGTTTGGTTGGGTGTTGAGCGCGTGCTTTGGCTCTGTGGAGAACAGATTAATGCAGCTGGTTTTAGATGTATAATCATGTTCTCATAATATTAAAATGATGAAGGTCAAAGGTTTTTAGTGGAGGCTGGTGTGTGTGTGTGTGTGTGTGTGTGTGTGTGTGTGTTACTCCACAAAGACAGGTTTTAAATAAAAAAGCTCAACCATAACAGTGAGGATCAACAATTTTGATATAAAATTATAATCCTTCCTTTGTTTGTTTTTTTCTTTTATTCTGAAAAATTAGTATAGAATCCATTTTAAGACATAAAAGGCCAATTTGGTATGAGAACCTCTGACTGGATATTTGCCCTGCTGCCTCTGTGACTGTACCACTTTCCTTTAGCTCGACAGCAAAGTCACTTGTCTACTCTCCATGTTGTGTACTTCTGTACTTGAAAATTAGAATGAAAAGAAGGGATTTGGGTTACATTTAAAAACAATGTGTCCTTAATCCTCACTGTATCGGTTTCCAGCCATGTTGCTGGCTTTCTTTAAGCTTTAATGTAAACTAAATGCTAACATCATTCTAACATGCTCAAAGTGACAAATGCTGATGCTTAACATATAATATTCACTGTCTTAGTTTAGGGTGTTAGCATGGTAATATATAGCAAAATTACAAAGTGCCATTAGCTCTGCATTTTGTATTTGTTCATCAAACTATTGGACAACATTAAATTTTTGAGCTGATGATGGAACAAGATGAAAAGTCAGCGGTCACTAGAGTTATTGAAGTTCATCCCGATGAGCTGCCTGAATATCTGTACACACCCTCCATCCAATAACTGTTGAGATATTTATTTATTTTTATTTGGACCAAGTGGCCGACAGACACCAGACACCATCAGCTTACAGTGAAAAGGGAAACTGCAGCCTCCCACCTACCGATAATGGTGATGTTCCCCATGAAGGTTCCATAGGCGTAGCGGAAACACCCGTTGCTGTTGAGGCGTCTTTTGAGGAGCGAGGCCGGGGTGGCGGGCCTGGCCTCTGGGGTGGCACTGGCAACAGTAGGCGGGAGGGGCTCGGTGGTCGGCAACCCTGTTGTGGCACTGGGAGAGGAGCGGGGGAAGGGCCGGCTGGTGCTGGGTGGCACTGAAACGGGAAACAAGGGGCAAAGATTTGGACTTAGTGGACAAGCATTTGTGTATTTATCAAGATACTTATTCTTTATTAAAAATGAATGAGCTCCTGTTCGGACACATGCACCTCCTCTGTCTGCCTCATTCTGTTTCTCTCTCATACACATAAATAAACAAAAACCCAGTGTCAGCTGTGAAACCTCACCATGTGTGGTCTCCATCTTGACAGTAACAGCATGAGTACCGAATGGAGGTGTGGGAGCCTCTGGAGGAAGACAGACAGGAATATAGATATGAACATTACAGACACATCTCTGCATTGTAATTTAACTTTATAATGATCTGTGATGGCAAAGTCGCTTGTTGCTGTGTCTTCTCCATCAAGCCATTAATAAAGTGAGAATGAGGGACAAAAGGTCCCAGGCCAGACACCAACCAGGGGAAGTTGCACTTCATAGTTGGTGCCTTAACCCCGGCAGGAAACCTTGGGTTCTCTGGAGTATTTTCCCACTTCCCTCCAGTGCTATCTAGTCATGCACATACTTTTGGTTTTGTTTGCTCCAGATTTGAGATATTTTGTCTCTGCTCAAATTATTTCTGCCTCCACCCAGAGCTCACCTAGAGCGCAAAAAAAACCTTTTTTTAAAAAAAAATAAACCAGCACAGTAAGGGCAACATATTTAAAGTAACTTAACATCAGCTGAAAATCTCAAGTTGCAGCAGTGAGGTAGAAGTGTACTCCAGAGTGTCCACTACACCAGTGACGCCTTCGTTGTGTGTCTGTGTTGTATGTGCCTCAATAAAAACCCGAGAGTGGTATCAATCATCTCACCTCACTCTCGGCAAGTATGCCCACAGCAAAAACGCTGAATTGATCCTTTAACTTTAAAGTGTCTGTTGAATTTTTTTGCGCCCCCTACTGGTAACATTAAAAACATTGAAAAGAGAAACTAAGGTAAATGTGCTGAAAGTAAAAACAAACTCAGAATAATGTTTTCAAAATGCTTGTACAGTTACTTCGCACCTGTAGGAGGCGGTGGCGTGAAGCTCCTCGGAGTCGTGGTGGCAGCAGCTGGTGGACACTCCACGGGGAACGCCGCCTCCACCACCAGCTTCACACTCATGCTCCCCAGCGAGCTGTAGGTGTGCGTGGTCACTTCACGGTGTGTTACCAGCTGGTTGCCATCTCTGAAGTCCCAGATGTAGTCAATGGCTGCGGCAGTTTTGAGGTAGCCGCTGGGGTCGTGAAGCTGGACTTTGAAGACCACATCCTCACCACGGAAGAAAACGTTCTTCGACTCGTTGACCGCAGCCCTCTGGGAGATGTTGACCACCACCGGGATCTTATCTGAGGGAGTGATAAATAATTCATTCTCCAGGTTCCTCTTTGTGTTTGTGTCTGTCTGTTTGGCTGAAACACGTACACAGATGAAGATGTATGAGCTTGAGTGTGTAAGGTTTGTCTTCACCTGTGACGTAGAAGACGGTGTTGTCGGTGGTGAGGGGACTGTACTTCCTGCGCTCACGCTTCCTGTAGACCATGATCTCCATGACGTCTGCCCCCAGTGGGATGCTGGTGGTGTTGATGGTCACGCTCGAGGATGAGCCATCACACGTCTCATAGTATTGGCCTTGGACAGAGGAAAACAGATAGTTTCTTACTTTGTTCCTGCGTGTGCAGGTGTGCAAGTCTGTAAACCTGTGTCTCACCCATTGTGTGCCACACGTAGACGTAGCTCTTGCGTCTCCAGTCATTGCTCTGAGGGAAAGGTTTCCCATCAGGGAACACATTGCATTTTGTCATGTCTGTACACTTTCCGAAGCCATAGTCATCCAACCAAGAAGTCCAGTTGTACACGTAGCCAGAACGAACCTGTCCATTGGCTGCACAGAGGAGAAGAGAGTAAAGTAAAAGCTTGTGTTATAATTGAAAGCTGCACTAATTCACATTTTATTTTAAGAATGGGTCAAATGAGTACATGTACTGTGAAAGCGGTTGCTTGTGACAAATTCCAGACATAATTATCTCCCAACTTTGCAGTTCCCTCAGCTCTACAGACCAATTTAATCTCTTTCAGCATTGTATTGAATTCACAGGCTGCAACTCTTATTGTCTTGGTTCAGTCTCACTGGCCTTGTTTCCAGCACCAGCAGGCAGCTGTTTTTAGCAAAAATATGTGTGTGTGATATAGCCACTGTACACTTCCTGCCCAGCACCAAACAGCAGACAAAGTTAGCGACAAACTGGTGAACATAGTGGAGCATTTAGCAAATTGGAGGAGACCAAAGAAAAGAGCTAAAAAGCGAGTGAGGATTGGACTTACATTTGTGGGATGGCCAAAAACACAACTCCAAATGAAAGCCAATGTCGCTTCATTTCTGCTGGATGTGTAAAAAGGCAACTGTTTGCTAACAACATGTTCACCATATCAACTTTATAAGGTAATATTTGTCAGTGCTGTGTTTACAGCTTTTTTCTGCTGTCCACATGTGGCAAACAAATCAAGTAAAAAATTTGAATTGAATTTTTTATTACTATGCTCCTGTGATAGTGTTTGTGTTTGATGTATAGTGTAGTATGGGCTGTCTTATATGGTACAATGGTGTTTGGTGGTGGAGTGTGATGTCATCTGTTTGAGGGTGCATGGCCTGGCCTGGCTTTTTGACAGCACCTGAGGCCTCCAGCTCCGTACCGTCCTCACAGTGATCATCCCAGACAAGGTTCCCACTGGCATCCTCCTTCTGGCACGGAGGGTACTCCAGCTTGGCAGTGAAGGAGATACAAGAGCCGTTCAGAGCTGGACTGTCACTGGTCAGACGAACCTTGGGTTTACCTGCAGAGGCGGATGTTCTAGGTTAGCAACTTAAAACATGATATTACATTTTTGAAGTGGAAAAAAATGACCCTACTCACCTCTTCGGTGCATGAGCTCCTTTGGCTTTGGGTTTAGTGGTGGGTAGAGGTAATCGTCCCACGGGTTTGTGTCAGGATCCCAGCCAGGAATTGGTGGAATTGGAAAAGGAAACTTTCCTGCTAGGGCATGCTTGTGGGGGAACATGTCACTGTATGCTGGAGAGAGAGACCAGAGCACAGTTTAAGGATCCAAGGCCCCATGAAATGTGCCCTTCACTGGCGGAAGCTGAAACTTAGGATTGTCCAAGGTCCTCAAATGCATGAATATACTTGACATTTTCTTGAACTTTCTTTTGGAAGAAAATACAGAAAAAAAATCTTAATTTCTTCATTATTATAATTCAAAGTAATTTACTGCTTAACTGAGGTTTATTTTACAAATGTCCCTAACAATCTCTCATGGAACAAGTCTTGTCTTTGAAGAACAGATTTATCGTTTTATAATCAAATTATGTTTCTTTTATCGTGAAATTAAACAATTATGCTGTAGCCTATCACCTGGCATACAGTGTAGAAAATAACAAAAAGAATGAATCTATGAAACCCATCTGAAATTAAATCTTTTTCAGATGGCATAAAGATTTTTTCTTTTAAGTCCAAAGTCAAAATAATAACAATGACAGGCTTCCTTGAGAAATCAAATATTTCAGCAAAAGCTCCATTTGAACAAAGAGCTGGTGGATGCAGACAATACATCCATCACTGGAGGTGAAGAGTCAAACTCATAGAAACAGAAAAGAAACATGTAGAAAACTGTGTATAACCTTTTAACACCAAGTATAGCAGCCCTGTGGAGGTGATAATAACTTCCCTACAGAGCACATAATGCTGCCTGGCCTTGGGTTCATATGCATTCATTATCATCTTGAAGGAATTTATCTGATCCCGTTAAAATCCGTTAATCTGTGAATTAACTTGCTCTCTATAACTAACTCCTTACCTTTGTTTCCTTTTCATTTGAGCCATATCTTAAATCCATCAATTATGGATGACAGACGAAAACAACAAATTCCGTCTATAATTTAATTAAAGGAAAAAGTCGAAACAGCTTTGTGTAAACAGACATCTGCGACTAATCAGCTCAAACCATGAGACACTCACTATAGGCTACTACGTATGTAGTTTTGCCTTTATTTATTAATGAATAAAGTGCAATAAAAATGTCTTTGAATAGTTGAATTCTCCTTTGAATCAAATCTGATTAGAGTTAGAAACAAAATCGTTGGTCGATTGAAGATTTTGATTTATTCTTTTTTTTTTTTTCATGAGTCTCAAATGGTTTCCTTTGTGTGGATAATTTTTCTGTTTTTTCTCAGTGAGTGTCTGCTGCTCAGTGTCAGTGTGACCAGAGGAAGACAGCCAGGGCACACGCCTTAATTAAGCTCATGGGACTCTGACTGCAGAGCTGATGACAGGACAGGTGATACAGAAACCCCGAGGAAAACATATTTAAAAGTCGATTTTACACTTAATTAAGCCACAGTATATTTCTAAGTCTGAACACGTGAGATTGCAGCAATCCTGTGATTTCAGTGTGGATACTTAAATTGAGTCAAAGACATTTAGTAAATACACGAGTCTGCATTTAATACTTCTAGCCTATAGCTATCAGACCTCTGTTACTGCTCAACTATATGATAAAGTGACCGTCCCACTTTAAAGCAGCACTTACTTCTGCGTCCATCAGCCTGATAAACAAAGCAGGCACAAGCCAAAAGAAAAATATATGACAAGGCTTCCATTTCCACTGTTCAGCAGGGAAGGAGAAAAAAGAAAAGAAAAGAAAAGAAAAGAAAAA
This sequence comes from Seriola dumerili, assembly GCF_002260705.1. Classification (NCBI taxonomy): domain Eukaryota; kingdom Metazoa; phylum Chordata; class Actinopteri; order Carangiformes; family Carangidae; genus Seriola; species Seriola dumerili. The sequence continues at coordinate 3,152,525 of NW_019174365.1, read as the reverse complement.
GAAAGTGTCCTGTCCACCTCCCAAAATAGTGGTTCTCTGCACCGACAGAGCTCTTGTCCCACTCTCTGCTCGTCCAGCTTCCCCGAGTACTTCCCCTGTCTGCCCTGATGCTCACTAATTTAATCTAGGGCCGCAGAGCGCACAAACATGTGATGTTTCCTAACAAGACGCATCTCATCACTTATTATGCCCCTTGCTCGTGCCCCGCCCCCCTTCACCCCCAACCCCCTCCAGCCTTTTGCCCGAACTTGTCTTTGATAAGAAATTGTCAAGGCTTTTAATTCGAAAGAGCGTTTGTTCGTTCAATGATCCAGAGTTATGAGGCTGTGCGGCACCTGTCGTGTTTACCTGTTCATTTTCTTACTCATTCATTGTCTGCCTATTTTAAAAATATGATAACCACAGAGAGTGGGTCTAATGTGTTTTTTAAACTGTTACTTAATGACCATATATGTCCCTCACCTTTCTTCTCAACATGAATATTTGGTGTGAGTCTCAAACTTGACAAACTAAAAATAAATATTGTTTTATTAAAAATAAAAATAAAAAGAGTTTTGTTGGATTTTGAAGAAGAAATTCATCTCCTTCTGCAGAGTAGCCTACCTCTGCCTGAACAGAGACAGGTGTTAAAGAAAAGAGATAAACATGTTTGGTCGAATCATATTAAATACAACGAAATTACAGAAGTGTGTCGTTTGACCGTGAGCTGTGTTTTCGTTACATTCTCCTTTGAACGCTTGATAACCTTAAACGTCCGTGTGTGACAGCCGAGCGCATGAGTGAATTATTCGCTGTGTTTGTCTCATGGAGCTGCGTCATGGTGAGACAGACCTGGCAGAAAGGTTGCGCCACAGCGCAGCGGCACCCGCAAAAAGCAGAAGAAGAGCGCCTGATATTCTGCGCTCTCCCGTTCGTTTTCAACACAGCCACCCCGACATGTGATTGTTTTTCTTTTTTAGCGGGTCCTCTGCTGTCACAAGGAGAGTTTGGAAACTGTAGCAAAGGGCTCCACAAACTGCAAACTGACATTTACTCACGTTGAAATATCTGTTGAAAAGACGAGGATTTCACCCGGAACACTGAAACTGTGAAGAGCAGCTGTCTGTTTGGACAAATTCAATAACTTCAAAACATGTGACAGTATTAAATTTACAACGTGAAAGCTGAGATGACTCTGAAATGTCCACAATATTGTGGGTTGCTGTTTTTTCAGGAGTTGAATTCAGAAGAAAGACACAGACTTTGTCTCTTATTCTCCCGTAGGACAAAAATAATGAAAGAAAAAAATGCAAACTTTGAAACACCAGATAGCAATTTATTAACTTTATATTCAGTGTGGAATAATTTAAAATCTCCTTACTGGTTGCCAAAGTCAAAATATCTGGAATTCATTAAAAATAGATAACCTATATTCAAAATTCAAGGTTGGGATCATGGCGATGATAATACATTAATAATGAATGGTTTATAAAGCCTAATCTAATCGATCCAGATATTTGAAAATCAAATCCACACCGTTAAAGAGCTATAAAATCAAACTGT